>NC_046242.1:439833-739833 GCF_009819885.2 Catharus ustulatus | reverse complement strand
AATAACCTCTCCACTGTGTTAGTTACCAGCATTTTTGCCATGTTTCAGGGATTTAAGTTGGACACCAGACAAGATTAAAGACTGTTGTGAACTCTTCACCCTGACTAATTGAGACTGACCCTTGGATGGCTCCTTGGATGCATTGGTACTCACTTTTCTCTCTTCAGACATGTGCACCAGGAGGTGCAGTCTGTGTCTGACAGGCAGGAGGGCTTTAGGAAAAGTCCTCTTACCTGTTGTAGTGAGGAATAATTTCCTGCTTTGGACTTTCTAGCATCCCTTCTGCAGAGCAGTTCATGGCTAAGCTTTAGATTTTGCTGGCAGTTATGAGGTGCTGAAGATTGAAAGCAGATTCTGTCTTCTGCTTTTTCTCTCTTTTTAAATCTGACCTTATTAGTAGAGTACTGTCTGAATACCTGGCAGTTCTCCCTGTCAAGACAAGGTGTACCCAGGGAGGTGGTGTTGAGCTTGCTCCTAATGCAAGCCTTTCATCTCCATTTTTAAAGCTGTTTTTTAAAAAGCCTCAGCACCCACAGAAGGAGCAGGTAAAGAGAGGTCAGCTGGACTCACATTTCTCACCTCGGTGGTGAAGAGTGGGAGTAACCCCTGAGCAAGGGCCCAGAGCTGCCCTGAGGGGTCAGAGGGGCCCTTCTCCACCAGGGCAGCAGCAGAACCTGTTTGAGAGCCACCCTGAACTAGTGACCCTCCTCACTGTCACCCTGCCTGGGGGGTGACACACAGCACGGCACAGCAGGCCAATCTTACAGGGATCAGGTTGACCAGTTTTATATTAAGCCACCACATATGTGCAGCACATGAGTGGCTGTTTAAAGAAAGCCTCTTACTTCCCTCCCTCCCCCTCTTTGAGGGCTTATTTCTTTTGTCGCGTGTCATGGGGGCTGGCAGCAGGTTCAGAAAGTCTGAGCTCTCCCAGCTCAAGGTCATTGGCATTGTTTAAATATAATCTCCTTTTCTGTTCTTTCTACTTCCCTACAACTTGCTATTCTGTCTTTCTGAAATGAAACTGCTGAGCAGAAGAGGAGCTTGGGCTTTGTGTGTGTGCAGCCCCTCGGGCAGGGTCAGTGTGAGAGCAGGCTGGGGCTGCAGGGCTGGGCCCTGGGACCATCACCAGTCAGCTCTGGGCAGAGAGGGAGGGACTGTGTCCTCTGGATTGAGCTAAAGAGCTCAGTAGCTTGGCATCTTTAAAAAACTGTTCTCTCTGCAACCAGGAAGGCTTGAATGGTTGATCCAGCTTGAAGGTTGGTTCCTGTCACAGAACAGGCATTGCAGAAACCAGATCCCCAGCTGGGCCTGCATTCCAGCTGCCACTGGCTGTGGTGGGAAAGCTCTGCTCTCCCCAGGAAACCCTGGTGTCTCCCACTTCACCAGCCACCTTACTGACACTCTGCTAAGTTCCTGGTTACATGTGTGCATGAAAAGCTTGGGAGGTGAGGGGGTCCTGGCGTTGGGACTGGGGAGCTCCTGGTGGATCTGGAGTGATGCTCCTGTCCACAGCAGGGCTGTGGAGTCTGTGCTGTGTTCTAGGGGGAATGGTGACAGTGAGGAAGTGTTTCAGGATAATTAAAAAATGGCATCACTGTAATCCCACTTACTCTAACACTGTGTAGCAGTATGAAATAGGATAAATGCTTTTGTAAGAATTGGCTTTTCCTTGTGCTGAATGGGGCACCATTGGCTTCCCAGCTCCAGGAGCACCTGGGCTGTGTCCATGTGCCACTAAACCTTGATCCCTGTTTGCTCCTGTCCCTGTCCCCTTTAAAGTGCTGCTGTCCCCGAGGGCCTGGTCCTGCATGGCAGAACAAAGCTGCTTCTGTGAGCAGGGAGAGGAATTCAGGGGGTGCTGGGGGCAGGACTGGCTGTGGGAGAGACTTGATGCAGTTCTGGTGTGCCCTGCCCAGCTGGGGTCTGTGTGAGCAAACTGTGCTGTCTTCATGCTGGGGTGTTGGAATTGGGAGACACATTACAGCTCCAGCTCTGAGCATCTGGACCCCTGGGAGTTTTGTTTTTTGGAGTGTGATAGCAGGGCAGGAATCCCAGGAGACAGATTTTGCACTGTCTCTGTTTTTTCTGAATTTTGTCCAAGTCATTCAGGAACAAGCTTTTGGGGGCAGCCTTATTCCTGCATCATGGTGGTGCAGATGTGCAGAAAAATGAATAATACCCAGCATCAGTTGTGATGTCTGTGCTTTTGTTATTCTGCAAAAATTAGTTACAGGAAAAAAAAAAAAGAGAAAATCTACGCAAACTTCATTGAACTCTGGCTCTGCTCTGGTCCTGCTCTGTGCTTACTGCTCATTTAAATTCCTGGCCTCCCCTTGAGTCAGCTGTTTTGTTTCATCCAGTTCAGGGCATGTGACAGAAGATGCAGGATGTGTTTCTTAGATTCTGCTCTTTCTTAATTTATTCTTTTTCTTTGCTCCATACCACAGTTACTAAAATCGGAAACTCTTTGTGTTGCCACCTACAGAGCTCCAAAGGTTGGGGCTGTTGAGCACTGTCACAGCTGAAGGTCCTGACTCAGCTCTCAGAGCAGGAGTCTGGGTTAAGGAAGATGCAATTCTTAAAGGGCATTCACGTGTGCTTTTGAGTCAGAAGTAGGGTTTAAGGACTAGAGGATTTCAAGCTTTTTGTTTCACCAAGCAGTGAGACACACTTTTGAGTTTCCCCTTCAGATAAAGGTCAAAGTGTTTTATATAGCTTGATTCCAGGAGTTGAAACTTTAGGATAAAGGCCAAATGTTGTGAAATTTGTGATCTCATTGTGAGAATAGGCAACAGGGAGGTTTGTTTAGGCAGAACTTTTCAGGGAAATTCCTGGGCATCTGGGCTAAGTATCCTGGGTTTGTTTATTAACCACAATTGCTGCAGACTTACATTGGAAACATTTGAATGGGGGAGGAGAGAGAGACACAGCTCAGTTCTGTGTCAGGAAATACCAGATCATTTTGTGCTTTCCAGGCTCTTGTATGTTTGGTGTCTGCCTGATGTGGACCTTATCACTGTGGGGCTTTGGTGCATTAAGATGTGGAAGGAGTTCTGCACGGATATCTCTCCAGGCAGGATACGGGCAAGGCTGGCTCTCTGATGAAGGAAAAGCTGCTGGAGGAGGAGGCTGCTATCTTTGTCAAAACATTTCTTTTTTTGTTCAAATAAAGAAGTAATTTTCCTCACTGTTTCTGCTGTTCACTTCAGTACTGAAAAGCCAAACATCCTTATCTGACACTTTTTCAGGTTTTAGACCTGTTCTATTTCTGACTCTATTTTTAATGAAAAAGTTAGGTTCCATTAGTAGCTTTGCAAAAATTTCCCCCAAGGCGAGAAGAGTATTTTGTTCCCTTGTAATCCTAAGGGGAATAGCAGAGGATGGCCAGTCCTGCAGAGCACACTGACACCCCAGGCAGGGGAGAGAGCTGCTGTGGGCACCACAGAGAGGGGCACAGCCCAAAGGAGTGAGCCATGAGTGAGCCCAGGCAGGGGGACAGTGCCACTGCTCTGCACACCACAGGTGACACTTATTTGTACACAGAGTGACACAAAGGGTCTTGTCTTGTTCTCCTGCAGAGAATACCAGAGGAGCTGACCCTGGATGCCTTACTAGAAATGAATGAGTCCAAGGTGAAAGAAACAATGAAGAGATGTGGAGCCAGAGATGAGGAGTGCTCCAGGCTCAACGGGGCCCTGAGCTGCCTGCGGAAGGTGACGGAGTCAGGTACAGCCTTGTTCTATGGGATTGGTGTCCTGGGAGCCCAGCCTGCCCTGTTCTATGGGATTGGTGTCCTGGGAGCCCAGCCTGCCCTGTTCTATGGGATTGGTGTCCTGGGAGCCCAGAGTGCCCTGTTCCATGGGATTGGTGTCCTGGGAGCCCAGCCTGCCCTGTTCTATGGGATTGGTGTCCTGGCAGCCCAGAGTGCCCTGTTCTATGGGATTGGTGTCCTGGGAGCCCAGCCTGCCCTGTTCTGTGGGATTGGTGTCCTGGCAGCCCAGCCCCATCTGCTGCCCTCCAGACCCTGTCTGGGGATGTTCTGAAACCACAGTCAGTGTGTGGCTCTGGGGTGTGCACAAAGGTGCACTGATCAAACCTAGCTAGAGCTGTTAATTGGGTTTGGTTTGGACATCAAGGCAGATAAAGAAATAGAAATAAATGTATGTAGAATCCTCTCCCACTCAGTAGACTATATCCTTGTTAACCCTTTCTGTTCAGAGTTGTGCCTAATGCTCCAGTTCATTCTCCATGGGTCAGTACACATCCTTGACTTACATAAATACAACCAGATTCCTTGTTCCTTCCCCAGATATTGTCAGCTCAGAGAGAAAGCTTCCCAAAGTGCTTCCACAGGCACTGTGAAATCTGTTTGTACAGAGCCTGTCCCAGCAGACTGGGACTCACATGCACCACATCATTCTTTGTAGCAGTTATCAATCTGTCACTGGAAGGTGATGTTTCCTGTTGCTATTATGAGAGTTCATCCATTTGCAAATCATAAAGATTAGTTAGTGGAAAAAGTCAGCAAACAGCTCAGTCTCATATTTCCTTTTTTCTAATCTTTCTTGTCCCAGGCTGTCAAATATTTCCCATCCACCCTATAAACCAGCCATCGCTCAGGAGTCATGGCATTCACCTCTTAGAAGGAAATGGCATTTTTAAAAACGCGGGTCTGTGTCTCTAAAGCTCAGATCAGGCCCGTGCTGAGGTTCAGGGGAGGTCAGTGCCAGGTGCAGTGGGCACTCAGAGCAGCCCCGGGCTGTGCCCTCCGGCCGGGCTGGCACTGACGCTGCTGCTGTGAGCCCTGGAGCTCAGGCAGCCCCAGCTGTACCCTCCAGCCGGGCTGGCACTGACGCTGCTGCTTTGACAGGAGGGGAGCTGAGGGACGATGTGCCCGTGGCCCTGCCCGAGCGCCGGGACAGCTCCAGCTCGCAGCCGGACCCCGCCTGGTCCCCGAGTGCCCCGGCCAAGGGCAGCCAGCAGCAGCAGCAGCAGCGCTCCGTGCCCACAGCCCCGCCCTGCGAGCCGGCCCCGAGCCACGGGCCCTGTGGGCCGGTCGAGGCCCTGCTGGAGCCGCTGGTGCTGCCCGCGGCCGGGGGCAGGCCCAGGACCCCGCACAGCATCACCGTCACCCCCCCGGCCACGCCGCAGCCCAAGCGCCGGCACCGCCTGAAGCCGCCGCGGACGCCGCCGCCGCCCTGCCGCAAGGTGTTCCAGCTGCTGCCCGCCTTCCCCACCCTCACCAGGAGCAAGTCCCACGAGTCTCAGCTGGGCAACAGGATAGACGAAGTTCCGCCAATAAAGTGAGTTCCCTCCCAGACCCGAGCTGGGCTCTCCCTGGCAGAGGCTGCCCTTCCTAGGCAGGAAAGGATTGGCAATGCAGCGAGCTCGGGAGCCTGTGCAAAGCCAGAGGTGTCTGTGAACCTGACAGCACATGCTGCAGGCAGCAGTTCCTGCTCTAGCAAAACGTGTACCTGTCACAGGAGTATCAGTGCCTCAAAGAATTGTCTTTTCTTCTTTCTAGGTTCGGTAAGAGATTCTCACTGGGGTGTCTGCAGTGCCTTGCTGAGAGAGAAGAGCCTGTGCTTGTCAGCTCCCTGTTGGCCGTCCCTGGGCAGCCTCTGGAGGTTCTCCATGGGCCCTCCTATCCCAGAGCTTCTGTTATCTGAGCAGGAGCTTGGCCTGCCACAGAAGTGCAGGGTTTTGCTTGGTTGCACCTGGTGTTTTCTAAGATGACTCAAGCAAGGCAAAGGAATAATGATGTTTCAAGGGTTAAAGCCAGGGGGGTGCTTATCTGTGACCTCAGGCAGCTGGCACTGATGCCTCTTGGTACAGGAATTTCACATCTAACCATTTAGTGGCTTTGGATATGCATTACCCAGTGTCTCTGCAATGAAGTTAAGACAGTTGTGTGCAGCATTCTGAGGGAGCTGCAGTGTGTGCTGGAATGTGGGGTGTTCCCTCTGTGCTGAGGAGTCTGTTTGTGTGGGTGATGGCTGGCAGGAGCTGGGCTGGGTTTCTACAGGGCCATTTGGAGTTTTGGCCATCCTGAAGTGTGTCCCAGACACAACCTGTAACCTTGTGCTAATGGAGAGAGATTGGAGCAGCTTGGAAAGTGTTCAGAAGTATCCAAGTATAAAAAAAGTTCGAAAATCCAAATAAGGATATTATAGCACTGCAAATGCCCTTTAAAACAAAAATCTCAGGAATTACTTTCAGAAATAGAAAGATAGTAAAATGAAAATGGCAGCAGAAATCTGAGCATTTCCCTGGGGAGAGTGAGACAATCTGTGTGATAAATGCAAAAGCCATTGGAATAAATTCAAACAGAAATGAAGGATTTTGGTGCTTCTCTTCATATTCTGTTGGTGGGTTGAAGCCTCTGTGGGCTATGGTGAGTCCCAGACAATCCCAAACTGGCTGATAATTGTTTGAACCATTCAGTGAGGATTTCACCATCTGACCCGATGTTAACAGCATCTTTGCTGCTGTGCTGGGATGGTTTGGATGGCCACACTGCTCCTTGGAAGAGCAGCTAGCCACTGCAGCCATTGCCAAGAGGCTGAGCATCACAGATGCCTTTAGAGGCTCCCTGGACTAGAGATAAAAAAGGCTGTGGTGCCATCTATGGTCAAGTGAGGAGACTGGCTCTGAGCCAGCCCTGCTGCTCTGCTGACATGTGCACATTGGGGTTTGCCTCAGATGCAATTATTTCTGTAGGTTTAGTTCAGTAAATATGTCAGAATTCTGAGTATTGGAGAGTGTTCAGGAAGTTACGTGCTCTAAGCACATGCTGGATTGGCATTTGGAAGTCTAGATCTCCCTTTGTGCACTTAGCAGCTAGTTAAGTGAGCCCACATGAATGTTTTTATTCTTCTGGGTCATGCTGGCCCTGTCTAGAAAATTGAGATAATTTTCAGTGAAATAGAATATTCTGAAATCTACTGACACTGCAGGAAAACTGGGTGGTGGTATTTGTGGTAAACCAGTTGGAAGTAAACCAATTAGGAGTTAAGTCTGACTTTCCACTGTAAGAATGGCTTAGACCTGATCAGATGGACTTCTGTAATCCCTAAATGTAAAACATCATGATTTATCCAATGATATGGAAACAAATACAAGAGCAATTTCATGAAATAAATACGAGAGCAACTTCACAGGGGGCGAAGCAGTCTGAGCTGTGCTCTTGTGACACCTCATGGCTGAGGTGCTGCCCTGGGGCAGTGAGTGCTTGGTTTGTGTGCAGGGTGGTGAGCCCATGTGAGCAGTGCTGCCCTAAACCCTCCTCTTGTTCTCCATCAGAGCTCTCCCAGGGATCCCCCCAGACGGTACGAAGAGACTTCGGCCTGGCTGTGACCCACAGGTGAGCAGCTCAGGGACTGGGTGTGACCCACAGGTGAGCAGCTCAGGGACTGGGACTGGCTGTGACCCACAGGTGACAGCCCAGGGACTGGCTGTGACCCACAGGTGACAGCCCAGGGACTGGCTCTGGCTGTGACCCACAGGTGACAGCCCAGGGACTGGGTGTGGCTGTGACCCATGGGTGACAGCCCAGGGACTGGCTCTGGCTGTGACCCACAGGTGAGCAGCTCAGGGACTGGGACTGGGTGTGACCCACAGGTGAGCAGCTCAGGGGCTGGGTGTGGCTGTGACCCACAGGTGACAGCCCAGGGACTGGGACTGGCTGTGACCCACAGGTGAGCAGCTCAGGGACTGGCTCTGGCTGTGACCTACAGGTGACAGCCCAGGGACTGGGTGTGGCTGTGACCCACGGGTGACAGCCCAGGGACTGGGTCTGGCTGTGACCCACAGGTGACAGCCCAGGGACTGGCTCTGGCTGTGACCCACAGGTGACAGCTCAGGGACAGAGCCCAGCAGCCCAGGCAGGGCTGTGGTGGCTCAGGACTCTGAGATGAGTTTGGAGTTGGGTTGGGTGTCTCAGCTGTCAAGTTCAGCTACCCACAAATGTTCATTTTCCCTTGGGCACCAGCTGACATCAGTTCTCCCCCTCTTGTCTCTGTCAGGTTCTCCACAAAGTCCTGGTTATCTCAGATTTGCCAGGTGTGCCAGAAGAGCATGATGTTCGGGGTGAAGTGTAAGTACTGCAGGTGAGCACATGGGGATGGTCTCCTTCAGAACAGCCTGGAGCTGGGCTCAGCACAGCCTGCAGTAACTCCTGTCTCTTGCTGTGATGCACTTGTAGCAGTGGCATTGTTTTTTCAGTCCTTCTGACCTGGCAAAGGGATGCTCTGGCACAACTCACACTTGAAGTTGGCAGCCTGACACATGAATGAACCAAACTTGTTTCCCTGCCACAGGTTTCCTACCTCATCCTGGGCAAACCATGTAGTGTGAGCTGGATCCCTAAATAACAGCCAGGATATTAATTTTTGCTTTTCTCTCAGCCTTGTTAGTCCAGAGCACTGAGATTTTACTACTTCACTGTTGCTGGCTGAGAGTCAGTGAAAGTAACTCTGTTAAAAATAAATCAGATGCTAAGATATGTGCATGGCTTTCATTAGCCCAATGACACACATAACAGGATTCTCCAAACAAATGCCTGCTGCTCTGGGGCTGAGCATTCCAGAACTCCTCCTGAGATTACCATAAGAATTACAAATTAAGGGGAGGCTTCCTCTTTTTGGGAAAGAACAAGTTGCTATTTAACATATAATGGTTATCTTTCAGATTAAAATGTCACAACAAATGTACTAAAGAGGCACCTGCTTGTAGACTATCCTTCCTTCCCAGTAAGTAATTTTCTACAAATTCTTGGCATTTCAATGTAATTGATGGTATGGAAAGAATAAAAAGTCTCATTAAAGTTGTTTTTCTCCCTTCTCCAACCTGTTTTTCAGTAACAAAAATAAGAAGAACAGAGTCTGTCCCGTCTGATATCAATAATCCAGTAGACAGACCCACAGAACCCCAGTTTGGAACTCTCCCCAAGGCACTAACTAAAAAGGTACGAGGTGGCTGAAGCGTGCCCAGGGTCCCTGGGGAGCTGCAGCAGGGACAGGTTGGATCTCACTGGTTGGAGCCAAAACAGCACCTTGAGCTTTCACTTTGCAAGACTTGGATATGTGAGATTTTGCAGTAAAACAGGGTTGTGCAGAGCTCCAGGTGCTTGCTCAGAAGAGCAGTGCCACGATCAAGCCTGGGAGCAGCTTCCCTCTTGTCCAGCAGACACTGAGGGAACTCCTCCTTCCTCTTCGTGGTTTTCTCACCAGTGCTTTCCCTGCTTTACAGGAGCATCCACCAGCAATAAACCACCTGGACTCTAGCAGTAATCCTTCTTCCACAACCTCATCCACTCCCTCTTCTCCTGCACCTTTCCAGTCTTCCAACCCTCCCAGTGCGACGCCGCCCCCAAACCCGTCCCCCATGGGCCAGAGGGACGCGAGGTTCAACTTCCCAGGTAAACTGCTCTGTGCAGGGAGAGCCTGCCAGCAATTCACAGGGACTTGCAGCTTTCTGAATGCATGGCTGTGCCTTAAACAAGGTGTAACAGTATATCTCATCTGATACAATGAAAATGTCTTTGTTACAAGTTTTTAAAGGGTTATCAGTAAGATATCTTTGTAGGAAACAGATTACTGAGGAATGTTTCTCCTTTTCCTTTTTGGAAAAGGACTGAAGAAAAAGCTATTTTTCCCTTTTCTCTTTGTGTTGTACAATGCATGCTGCCTGCAATATGTGCTCACCAGGGGCTTTCAGTCAGGAGGGAGGTGCTTGCTGGAGCAGGCTGTGAAAATGAGAACTGGAATGAATTACTTTACCAGACCCTTCCAAAACATAACCCACAATCAACACCCATTTTTAAACCACTGTCAAGCATGACTGGTGGAGAGGAGTTTACCCTTCATGCCCAAGTGTGCAGCTTTAACCAGAGCTGAGAGGGGCAAGAATCTTTGACAAGGGCAAAGATCTAAACAGTGAGAATAAATGTAATTCCTGTAACTTGGACTGAAGTCACAAGGTGATCAGTAGCTGCTACATCTGGCCTTCAACACTGCTGAATTTGGATCAGCTTCTGACCTGTGAACTCCAGTTGCTGTTTGAGTCTGCTAAAAAGGACCAGAGGCAGCTCAGTGTAAGGATTCCACTGTTGCTACTTTGCATTGGGGCAAACTGCCCAGATTCACTGAAAAAAAATAAAAAGGTGGATGGTTTAGGAACTTCAGCTTCTGTGGGGGCACCTCTGTAAAGCTGAGACACGGGAGCACATCACACCACACCTGATGTGGGGCTGCCTTGCACATTCCTGGGCTCTCCCTTTGCTCCTGCCCCTGGGGATCCAAGTGTGGTGTTTGCCCACCAGGCTGTTTGAGAGAGGTAGCACAGCTTGTGTTTGATACCTGTCATCTGTCAGGGCCCTCCCAAAATGCATGTGCTGAAATCCCCCAGCAGGCTGATAATCCACTAATCTGTTCCCAGCATTGACCTGGGACTAATTCATTGAATGCACGTGAGGCACTCGCTGATGATCCTCTAACTTGTTTGTGTTGTTTTTTGTTTTTTCTCCTGGTATTTTTTTGCTGTTCCTTTTTTACAAAACCCCAATTAATTAAAAAGCTGCCTACTACCTTCAGCATAGACAACAGTTTGTCTTCCCAGGTGAGTTGATTGTTTTAATTCTACTAACCAGCTTCTACTGCCAGAACATAACTTGTTTGTAAACCTCTGCATGCTGCCCAAGAACAATCATTCTGCTTTAAAAAACCTGTCTAAAACAACCCAGACTTTCTCTTAGCTCTGTGTGTACTCAGGCCTCTCTCCCCTAATTTGAGGTAGTGATTTATGTATTGAGAGGGAACTTTGAATATTTAGCTGTAGAACATTTGTTTCCTGCTATGGGATTCTATCCACATCCATGTTCTTCCTTTCTAAAGACTCACTTTTATGGCTCTGTCCCTGCCCAAAAGACCTTGCAGGTAGGTAGGGAAAATGGAAGAGGACTGCCAACATGCAGACATAGGAGAGATGAGCATAGTTTTAAATCAGTAAAAGTATAAAATCAATTGTCTGTGGTTGAGTTTATAATTCCTAAATAAGAAGCAAATAGTTGCTATTGCAATGTTAAAGCTTGCAGTCTGTAGGATGTAAAAGATGTATCATAACTGTTTCTACTCTCCCAGAAATTCCCAGTCCTGCACAAACAGCACAGCTTCCAGAAACTGCTGCAGACACTAAGTAAGTAGAATCTTAAATCCTTTCATTTGCACAGCATTTACCTGGTAACCCTCAGGTCAGCCCAGAAGTGCTGTGTTATGGCAAATACCAGCTGGAACACCTGAGAATTCTCAGGGTAACTTTAGTCAGTGAGGGTGATGCTGGTAGTCCCAGTTTTATAAAGAATATGACACTTAACTCTAAATGGCACACCAAGGAGTCCAAGCCTTTAATTTCTAGTCCTGTTTGTGTGAGGTGTCAGATGAGACAGAAGTTGGAGTTCTGTAACTGGAAGGGCACAGCACACTGAGCTGCAAGCAAACAGCTCCTTCAGGGTCCCAAGTGCAGGGCATGGAAAAGCTTCCAGCCTGCACTGCCAGCTGCTCCACTGCAGGTGCTTCAGGGCCAGGGATGGGAGTATCTGTTCCTGGAACAGTCTGATAACAGAGCCATGCCACTGCCAAATCAATTCCTGCCACTTCATTATTGAGAATCACTTCCAAGTCTTTGTCACTCATTTGCCAGAGTGAGCTCAGAGTCCTTCTCTTTTACATGGAGCAGGAATTGTATTTTTCTCTGACCTTCTGTAACTGTCAGGATCTGTTCTGTATTGCCTTCTCCTGTGCCCTAGTGGCAGCACAGGCCCTGTTCCCCAGAGATGCCAAAGGTTGTTCTCATTGTTTGTGTTGCAGTGCTGCCCAGCAGCCGGGCACGGGCGGAGGCGCACGGGAAGCTCAGGTGGGTTTGCTGGTGTGCCCCTGAGGTCTCTGGAGCAGCCTGGGCTGCTCTGCCCCATGAGGGACTCTGAGCTCACCCTTCCCTTCCCTGGTTTGGGCAGGTGGAGGAGCCAGAGGCGAGTAAGTCAGAGCCTGAGGACGATGAGGATGAGGTGGAAGATTTGCCCAACCGGCGGCCGCACCTGCAGGGGATGATCTACCGCAAACCCAGCCAGACCAGCGTGTACCTGCAGGAGTGGGACATCCCCTTCGAGCAGATCCAGCTGGGGGACCCCATCGGCCAGGGCCGCTGGGGCAAGGTCTACAAGGGCAAGTGGCACGGGGAGGTGGCCATCAGGCTGCTGGAAATTGATGGCAACAACCAGGATCATCTCAAGCTCTTCAAGAAGGAGGTGATGAACTACAGGCAGACCCGGCATGAGAACGTGGTGCTGTTCATGGGGGCCTGCATGAACCCCCCTCACTTAGCAATCATTACCAGGTGAGGAGAGAGATCCTGCTATTGGTTCTATGAGATAGGTGTTGTAGAGCTAGCTAATACTGTTCTCACATGTAAACATTCCCTGTAGCTTCTGCAAAGGAAGGACGCTGCACTCCTTTGTGAGGGACCCCAAGATCTCCCTGGACATCAACAAGACCAGGCAGATAGCACAGGAGATCATTAAGGTAAGGGCTGGTTATGCCAAGGGAGCCACTGGGTAAGGCCTCAGCCAGAGCTCAGAGCTGCACACAGGACTGGGAGCTGCTCCCTCAGCCTCCCCCACACCTTCCTGCACCAGTCCCACAGGGGCCCTGCCCCCAGTTACAGCTAATCCTTGACACTGGAGTTAGGAGAGGAAATGTATTAGAAAGCACAGTGTGCTTGGAAATAGTAAAAACCCAAAACCATTTCCATCTCTGCTGTGTTTCCCAGGGCATGGGGTATCTCCACGCAAAGGGGATTGTACATAAGGACCTGAAATCCAAAAACGTCTTCTATGACAATGGGAAAGTAGTGATCACCGACTTTGGATTGTTTGGAATTTCGGGTGTGGTTCAGGAAGGAAGGTAAGTGGAGGTTTCAGTGCTTGGTTCCACCTCTAGAATAACAAATGGTCAAATAGGGAAACATTTCCTGCAGTGCACGACAAGTGTCCATTGGTTTAATACACACTCAGCTTGCATTGTGCATCTTTGCTTTGTTTTCCTTTTGAGCAGAGTTCTCCCTGCAGTTGCAGGAGCACAGCTAGAGAGTTTGGATTAAGACTCAGAGCGCAGAATAAACAAGAGCTTGAGGCCAGGAAGGAGCTGTGAGAGTCAGGCTGACAAGTGCCTATTTGTTAACAGGGCAGAAAAACAGAAACAAAACATCAGCAAAAACAGTGGAGTAAATAAAGCCAGAGCATCAGGTGTGGGACTGATATGGCCTCCACAGCAATGCTTTAGTCCTGCTTCTTTCTTTTGGGCTCAGGAGGGAGAATGAACTGAAGCTGCCTCATGACTGGTTGTGCTACCTGGCCCCTGAGATTGTCCGTGAGATGGCTCCAGGGAAGGATGAAGACAAGCTGCCTTTCTCCAAAGCTGCAGACATCTACGCCTTTGGGTAAGGAGGAACTCCCAGGAGGGCCATGAGGGCTTGCTAAGTGAGACTGGCTGCTGGCCTGAGCCCCCCAGTCAGTGCTGCCCTTGTCTCAGACTCAGGGGTGCAGCTGGGCAGTGCCAGCCGTGGGTGTTGTGTCTGTGAGGAGCAGGCAGGGCTGACAGCTGTGCTGGCCTTGCAGGACCGTGTGGTACGAGCTGCAGGCACGGGAGTGGCCGTTCAAGAGCCAGCCTGCAGAGGCTCTCATCTGGCAGATCGGCAGCGGCGAGGGAGTCAGACAGGTCCTGGCCACTGTCAGCCTGGGCAAAGAGGTCAATGTAAGTACCTCAGCTGCAGGAGTGCCTCAGACAGCTCTCAGGGAGAGAGGGGGTGCTTCAAGAGATTTATTATGCTCATAACTGGAAAGAGAACAGATGAGAATGGGAGACCAGGCTAAGCCTGTGAGTGAGGTGC
Source organism: Catharus ustulatus (assembly GCF_009819885.2). Classification (NCBI taxonomy): domain Eukaryota; kingdom Metazoa; phylum Chordata; class Aves; order Passeriformes; family Turdidae; genus Catharus; species Catharus ustulatus. The sequence goes on along the minus strand of NC_046242.1, from coordinate 725,889 downwards.
AGAAGTGAACTCCCAGCACGGGGCACTCCTGGATTCTGCCAGTGTCCTCTGTGAGCAGTGTCTGCCTGGGCTCACACACATCCCAGTGCTCAGACAGTTTCTAGTCTGTACAGCTGACCCATGAACTGAGATCATGAGGCACCTCTGTCCTCTGCAGGAAATCCTCTCGGCCTGCTGGGCCTTCGACCTCAGCGAGAGGCCCAGCTTCACTGTCCTCATGGAAATGCTTGAAAAGCTGCCAAAACTCAACCGCCGGCTCTCCCACCCAGGGCACTTCTGGAAGTCTGCTGAGTGAGTACCTGCTGCTGCCCACAGCACTGCTGCCATGCCATTTGCTATCTGCTCATTTCTGAGCTTTGTTTGCTTTCCTGGGGCTGTCAGACCTGGCAGGGTGGGAGCACTGCTCCTCTGCTTCTCTAGTTCTGAAATGATGTGGCTAAGCCATGAGCCTCAGACAGTTCATTTCCCACCTCCCCTCTCTGCTGCTGACTGATCCCTGTTTGGTGTCAGAATATCCACAGCAGCACTGGGAAGGGCCCACACTGACCCCAGGGTGGTCAGAGCTTCCCCTGTGCTGGTAATGGCAGGTACTGCCTGAGGAAGGGAAGGACCCAGGACAGACCCCAGTGTGTCCCTCTGCAGTGGCTCAGACTGGGTGGGTTTGAGGCCACAGCTGCATCTGTGCCCAGAGTCCATTCACTGTGTCCTCAGCTCTGTGTTTCTTTTCATCTCCTGCACTGTTCATATTTACTTCTCTTTGTTCTGATGTTTAACCCACCCCTTCCCTTCCTATAATCCTTCACCCTCTTCCTGCAGCACCTGGTCAGAGCCGCCCAGACTCTTGGCACAGGAGCTGTCGTGGCAGTTTGGTCTCTGCTGGGTTTGGGGGCTTTGGAGTTTTGGTTGAACATTCTGCCACTTCTCCTGTGCAATTCCCCCCACATGTACTGGATCCTTGACACACCAGTGATGTCCAACAACTTTAAACTGCAGAAAGCTTTCCCCAGACTCTGGCTTCACCCTCACACAAGGAACATGCACTGAGCAGTGCAGCTCCCCCAGCTCACATTGCACTAACCCCTGCTGCAGCCTGCTCCAAGCTGTACAGTGTGTAGTTCTCAAGGGCTTGCTTTAAATAACTCAAAACTAACTCTCATGGTGTCTTTTTCCCTTCCCTCCCATATTTCTTTGTAGGTTGTAGCTACTGGTGCAATAACGGGCTCCACCTTGCATGCTTCCATGTGTCGTATCCTAACCGGCAACTTGGACAATCACCTTCCATTAAAAAGCAAAATCAAACCACGAAATTAACCCATGGACATAATCAACACTTTACCCGAGTTCTTCTCTCTGCCTTTTGCTTGGTGTGGGCTGTAGCTTCAATAACCACTCCTGTCTGCGAGACCTCCCTGGCTAACACCGGCTCCTCTGCCCGGAGCGCTCCAGCAGCTGGGACTCCTCCTGAAGGGCACAGGGACCTGCCCTGACTGACCAGGTGCACACCACAGCCAGGGCCACAGGGTGTCCTGCCTGCAGCTCAGGGCTGGCCCCACACTGCTGCACCTCTGTTCTTTGAGGCCCCCGAGCCCCCCTGGGGCTGTGTCCTCAGTGCTGGAGCTCTGTGACTGCAGGTGACAGGGACATTGTCACAGCACTTGCACTGCAAACAGCAGGAGCTGAGGTCAGGCTGGTTCTCCCTCAGGCCCAGAGACAGCACTGGAGCCAGGGTCAGTTTGTCAGGGCCAGTTCTGGAGTGGAAAGAAGGATGGTCCTTGCTCCACTTGGAGCAGCTCAGAGTCCTTTGCCCACTGAGGACCGGGCTGGGGCAGTGTCCAGAGCAGGCCCAGGTGGCTGAGCTGGGATCAGTTACAAAGCCTCGTGAAAGAAGAGGAAAGCCAGAGCACCCTTCAGCTCCTCCCCCTGCAGATCCAGTGCTCGGAATGTTGCAGTTTGCTTCTGTTTACATCCCTGGTCAGCAGAATGAGGCAGGGTAGGGCCTTGGCAGAGTCACAGCTACCACAGCAAACACGTGCCTTCTGGAAAAGGTCTTTTCTCACTGTTCAGAGGGGAGAGGACAGGGACACAGGAGGACACACACCAAGGGGGTTTCTGCTGTCTGAGGACAAGCTCCCACACCCATTCCCTGAGCCTCCTCAGAAAAGCTGTGAGCTGAAAGTGCTTCTGGCTCTGCCAGCAGGGTGAAAGCAAGGGAGAGACACCTTTACGTGTTTGTAGAGCCTGGGGAAGGGTAAATGGGTTTGGGTTTGTTCTCTTGGGCTTTCTTAACCCTTTCATGTACCTTGTCAAAACTCCCCTTTCTCTTACAAAGAAAATTCTGTCAGTTTTTCCTTCCCTTCTACTTTAAGGGAAGCAGGTGCCCACTGAAAACTAATGTCAGGCTTCTACCCATGGTAGAGACCTGGGAAAACTTCCTGCTCCTCCCCTTGGACGAATCAGATTGTGCAGTTTCTTCCCACTGATGAGGTTTGCATGAATAACTTTGTATGTTTGCTACTGAATTACCTGAGCATCTCTTGGGTGATGTGATGTGAGAGCAGAACCAAACTCATTTCAGCTCCTTGGATAGGGCAGTGGCTTTGTGAGATGAATCATCAGTAACTGTTTCCCCCTCCCTTCTCCTCTCCCTCCCCACTCTTTGCAGCATTAACAGTAGCAAAGTTGTCCTGCGATTTGAAAGATTTGGCTTGGGGATCCTGGAAGCGAGTAACCCAAAGCTGTAGGCGGTGGCATTGTGACCGTGCTGCTGCCTCTCCCACCCAGCACCAGAACCTCCGCGGCCGCTCCGCGCCGAGCCTGGTGCTGAAGACATCAGCTCAGCCCCGTGTCCTGCCTGAGCACCAGCAGTTATTTAAACAATGTTTACATGATACTTTTGTGTGAACTATATTTTTTTAAACATAATAAACAGTGAATCAAGTTGAACTACAGCCATTCTCGAATAGCACTGAAAAAGAGAAGAGCTGTTCTGGTTCCTCTGGTCAGTGGGAGCCTCTCTCTGCCTGCAGAGCCCCACTGGGACGGGGCTGGGGGAGGTGTTGGCCTCCAGAGCTCAGCTCAGGTCTCTCCTGAAGGTCAAGCCCAGCCTGCTGCACTGGGACTTGCCCAAACCACTCCTGGTTTCAGCAGGGCTGGGGCACCCTGAGTTCAGCTACAGCAGAACAGAGCTGCTGGCCATGGGGCTGGCTCTCACTTAATGACTCCAGAGCTCTTCTCCACAGAACTCACACTAAAACCTGCTCCTTCTCATACAATCCCAGAGGAATTAAGAATTGCTGGCCTTAAAAAATAGCTCTGCACAGGGACCAAATTCTTCTCTTGAAGTTCAGGCACAAGTTCGAGTGCAGGGAAAGGCAAGAGAGACAGGACAAGGGAAAAGCTGTCCCTCAATAATGCATTAACTAAAGCCTTGATGCACAGAGGTTCAGAGCCCTGCACACACACACAGCGGTGCCACTGCCTACAGTTGGCCACCTTTGAGCTTGCAAGTTCTTTGTTTGACAAACATAGGACTAAAGCAGTTGATTTGAGGAAAAAACCTTTCAAATGACAGAAATCCTGTAACCAAGAAGGCAGTGTCTGGGCCTGGAGGTTCTGCCTGACCCAAACAGCTCAAACTTGTTTCAGTAGTTTTAAAACCAAAACCCAACTCTCCCTCCAGTGCAGTGTGGAGATTGTGGAGGTGACAGTGACCACACTGAGGTTACAGATGCATCATCCCCCTTGGAAATAAATCATTTGCAGGCCCTGGTACCAGCGGCTCCCCTTTCCCCACCTCAGCTCAGGATCATCCCCTGTGAGCAGGCAGAGCACCAGGCCTCAGTTTGGCTGCCTTGTGTGAGGAGCTGAGCGGCACAAAACCTGAGTTCTGTTGAGCAGAGAGCCTCAGTCCTGTGTACAAGTCGGTTGTAGCATCTTACAAGTGTGAAAAGATTTCTCAATGTGTCTCAGATCTAAAAGAGGAACAGGTTTGGCTTGGGCAGGCACTGCAGCGCTGTCCTGATCCCTGTCCCCCTGGGGCTCTGCTGCTCTCACTACGGGGTGGCAGCAGCCTGAAGCAGAAGTTGGTTTTGCCCAAGTGCTGTTCAAGTGGGAGCAGCACAACAGAAACCCTGAGCAGGGAAAGGCACTGCCCTGCGTGGGCTCCTGCCTGGGGAGGGCAGGGCAGGAGCTGCTGCTGGATGCAGACTGGCCCATGCTCAGGGTCCAGGGCAGCAGCAGCCTCAGAGTGCTCCTCACTCCGGTTTTGGGTGCACAGAGCAGGCCCTGAGGGCTGGGACAGTTCTGGGTGGGGTCAGCGGCCCGGCTGGGCCCGGGTTCTGTGTCCCTGGGTCCCTCCCGGGCAGGTCAGGCTGTGCCCGGGGAGCCCTTTGTGCCCTGCCCGGCTCAGGCTGGGACGTGCCCTGGTCACAGCCTGCCCTTAACGGGGACACGGGGACTGCAGCCCAGCCTGACCTGGAGCACAAAGCTCCTCCTGAGCCCCAGAGCAGCCCGAGGAGCCGCCGGCAGTGCCTGGGGGCTGGTTTTGGGTTTGGTCAGCCAGGGGCACTGGCCGGGCCCGGGGGCTCCGGGGCACTCGGAGCTGTCCCAGCCCCGCACACCAAGCTCAGTCCCGGGTTGTGTTCGTGCCACAGTCCCGCCCCCCGTCCCGGTGGAGCTGTCAATGTGACAATGCCGTGCAATGCTGCTACAGGAGCCACATGTCAGTAGTGAATGTAAATGGTTGTAACATGGTGAACATGGACAAGTTTTCTTTTCAAATGTGATGTAAACTTTGTACAGTACAAATTTTTTTTTTATATTTTCTATGAACTGAGTGTCTTCCAGAATTGCTATTAAATTAATTACAAATTGTTAGAATTAACAACAGTTTCTGTATTAGTTTATGCAACCAGAAAAAAAAAGGAAAAAAAAAAGAGTGCACTCTATGCTACTGGAATTCTGGATATGTAGGAATCTTTTCAGTGAATAAATCTTTGGTCTGGGTAAAGCAAGTGTTACCGAGTCCTGGTTTGACCTTCCCCTCCCCCTGACTCAGAGTCCCACGGAGCCCCCCAGCTCTGCAGCCTCTGCTCCCTGCCCTTCCCCTGAGGCACTCCAGGTGATCTCCCCTGCAATAACCAAGGTTTTCCCTTCTGGATACCACGGGTCCCGTTATTAATGGCTAATGAAGCCACCAGGGAGCTGTTTGAGGAGCTGCTTCCCTCCCAACAGCAGCACTCACAGCCCTTTGGGACCCCCAGCACCTTCTCCATCCTTTGCACAAGGTCCTGCAGGGCAGGGCAGGGCTCTGCCAGGCACACCCGGCTCTCCACACTGCAAGTGCCATGAGCGGCTGTTAATTAAAATTAACCCCAGGAAGGTTCTGCTGCCGGCAGCAGTTGTGCCATCCTGCAGGAATGACCCAGGGCAGCAGAAAGCAGAGTTTTACATCTTATCCATCTCACCTACATCTCACATGCAAACAAGAAAAACCTTCAGATAAGTTGAGCTTTGTTGTCTTTCATAAATAATAAGAAATAACAAATTTAATCTCAATTACACCTGAAGGGCAGAGGCGTTTCATTTAACAACCCAAACCACACCAAGTGCAGTCCCCAGGCACAAAGGCTCTGCCTTGGCTGTGCTGGAGCCCTTTGGGGTTTCCCTGCTCAGTTGTACCCCAGCACCTCGGAGTCCCTCTGCCCTGGGAGAGCCGCAGCAAACACAGCAGGAGCAGCCAGCACAGCCCAAGGAGACAAGGCCAGCACAAAGGGAGCATTGCAGCTGCACTGCAACACCCAAGGGCACTTAACCTCCCCCCAGCAGACGGGAGCGTTTCACCAGCCCTGAGCTGGGTGCTCAACAGCAAAACATCCCAGAGCAGCCACAGAAACGGCTTCACTCAAAGGAGACACCAAATAAAAACGCACAAAGCACAGCTCAGGAGCACATCTAGGACAGCTGGACACACCACAGCCGGCCTCATCCTCAGAGCTCAGCAGCTCCTCCCACACAAGGCAGCAGCTCCAGCCCCGGCTCCCTGCAGGGTCACTGAGGCAGGCAGAACCCCTCTGCACAAGGCCAATAGAACACACGATCACCAAAATACCAAGGAGAAGAAAGAAACCTTCCACCTACCCGGCCTCACTGCCTCCAGAGCTCAGCGGCGCGGCACGGCGCGGCACAGCGCGGCACAGCCTTGCACGGCACGGCACGGCACGGCACACCACACCAACGCCAGCAGCCTCTGCCAGGCCCTGCCTCACAGCCCTGTGCTGTCCTTTGGGAGCCTCGGGTGTCCCTAACGAGCCTGAGGCACCCCTAACGAGCCTCAGGTACCCCCAACAAGCCTCAGGCATCCCTAACGAGCCTCAGGCACCCCTAATGAGGCTCAGGTGTTCCTAATGAGCCTCAGGCACCCCTTAATGAGGCTCAGGTGTTCCTAATGAGCCTCAAGCACCCTTAATGAGCCTCAAGCACCCTTAATGAGCCTCAGGCACCCCCTAACAAGCCTCAGGCATCCCTAACGAGCCTCAGGCACCCCTAATGAGGCTCAGATGTTCCTAATGAGCCTCAATCATCCCTCATCTCCCTGCCCCTGCCTGGTCCCACCAACCCCAAGTTTCCTGCATTTCCTGACACAGGCTCAGCCTTCTGTCCCCTCCCTGCACCCATGGATTCTGTCCGTACCTTCTGCTCCTTCTCCTTCAGTTATTATGTTATTAAAATCAGTGACTTTATACTGAAGCATACCCCAATGTCAGACTGCTCCCCAAAGCCCAGGAATGCACCCTGGGCAGCCACCAGTGTTCCTGTCCTGTTCTGCCAGCCTGGGACTCTCCCAGCTGCCCCAGTCCAGCCCAGTTCCTGGGGGTTTTACCAGCAGCCCAAACCAGGTACAGACCCAGGCTAAGAGCAAGGTGTGACTGCACAGGGCCCTGGCACACAGCCTGCTCTGGATGCTGAGTTCCCTGAAAGCCACATAAACTTGCTTTAAGCGTCAATGAAACAAGCCACGAATTGTTTCAGAAACTGTTAATCTGTAACTCCCAGTCCAGGCCCAGCCCAGCACTGGTTCTGATGTAACTGCACAGCTTACAAAGAGCCCGAGTGCAAACACAGCGAGGGCAGTTTCAAGCCAGTCTCACTCCCTGGCACTAACTCACACTTGCCTGGCAGTACCAAAAATACAAAACTGATCCCAGACAGACTGCAGCTCCTGGAGATGCCCTTAGCTCAGGAGGAGCGTTGGCTGGAGCCCAAACCCCCCTCAGCACAACCTCTGCCTCTGCAGGCTGGAGCCAGGAGCGAGAAGAGGTTCACTGACCCACACACTTTGTCCCAGTATAAAGGCAGATTTTATTACAAACAAATCAAGTGAACCAGAGCACAGAAACCAAATGTAGAAAGTGCTTTGGAATTTTTGGAATCTTCCAGCTACAGGCTCTGTAACAAGAGCTGAGGTTCATGTACCCGAGTCCCACAAAGCAGAATTCACTGCTGCCTGCTGAGCACATCTGAGGTGGATGCAGCAGGTGCTGCCACTCGGGGACCAGCACATTGTTATCTCATTTGCAAACACTGCTCCAGATCCAGGCACATGGCCAGACAACTCCCAGAAACACAACCATCCATTCACTTGCCTTCAAGTGAGGATAATATGCAAGTAAACCAATCTGATATAAATAAGGTCACAAGGATAAACAGTGCATCAAATAAAAGATTTCAGCTCTAGTTAACTTAGTGCAAAACATTTTCCTTGTATGTACAAAACCCACCAGATTTATACTAGCATAGACAGTATTAAAAATAATTTGCACTTTCACTATTAAGATAAGGTATTAAAAGCATGTCAGAATAAATAGCAACAAAACTTATATTTAATATTTTACTTAATTAAGGCTGAGGTTTATGAGTCAAATCCTGCAATCCTATACACATGTACGATTAAACAAGTATAAGAAGGAGGATTTGACTCCTTGTTTTTTGAAAATAACAACAAAGGTGCGAGTATTGACTAAAACACAAGCGGATTTGTTCTTCAGCTGGTGGGTTGCAAAGATCTTTTGACTTCGGGTGGGAACGCTGCCCCAAATATATCCTCATGGTATCGCTTTTGGCTCTGCAAAAGGAAAGGACACCCAAGAGATGAATGAAATGCTGCCAGCTACTCCTTATCCATCAGTTCAGTAACTAAAAGGCCTCTTGCATTTGTAGCACTGGTTCTGTGATTGCAGACTTTTGTTACTGCCAGTGAAAGGGAGCTCCCTGCATCCCAGGCACAATTGCACCAGGATGAGTTTTGGTAACAAGAGGGTCTTAAAAAGCAGCAGCTTAGATGGTGCAATAAAGCCTGCAGCTCCTGATGCTCCCAGCACCCTGCAAAGCTGATCCCCAGGAGCCCTGTGTAACTGCAGAGCAGCAGAGCCCCTCTGTGACCCCGAGTGAGCAGAAGCTGTGCTGGCAGCCCCAGGGCACCAAGCGGCTCCCTCTGAGCTCCATCCCCGTGTGCACACACAGCAGCGCACAGCAGTCACAGCACCCGAGCCTGCCTGCGGTGGATCAGGGGCTGGGCTGTGACTGAGCTACCTTGAGCTGCTGGAAGTACTCCTCTGCCTGCTGCTGGCTGAGGTGCAGGGCCCGTGCCAGCAGCGCCCGCAGTGCCTGCGCCACGTCCCGCGCCATGCGCACGTCCCCGCACACGAACACGTGGCCCTGCTGCCCGTGCACCACCTCGCACACACGGGCCTCCAGCTGCCTCTGCAGGATGTCCTGGACATAGACCTGGGAAACACACAAACCATCAGCACACCAGGGCTCTGAAATGCTGCTTTGGCTGTTGGCTCTCCTGAATCCATCATGGCTCTGCATGCCCCATCTGCTCCAGCTCTGATTCTGGAGGAGTTAACCCTTAAAGAACAGAGGAACCAGCCTTACTTTCTCTTGGCCAGGCAGTCTGGAGTAAGCTGTGTAGATGTCTCTCAGGACTCCCTTCCTCTTCATGTCCTCAGTTTCCTCTCTGTAGATGTGATCCAGCTCTGGCTGCCGGCAGCCGAACACCAAGGTCATGTCCCCTGCTCGGAGCCCTGGAAGCAGCGTGGGACAGTCCCTGAGCGCCTGGGGCAGCCACTCACACACAGGGCTGGCACACAGGCCGTGCCCTCCAGTCCCCAGAGCACCCCTGCCCGTGGGAATGGGCTCTGGGGGTGGGCTGGCAGAGCCAGTGCCCCGTTAGCTGGTGTCCCTGGGTGTCCCTGGCTGCAGCCCTGGGGTGTCCCGCAGCCAGCCCTGCCCCAGGGCCCCGCAGGTACCTCTGTGCTCCAGCTCGTACAGGCGCTGCAGCCAGAAGCTCCTGAAGGGAGCGATGCCCGTGCCCGCGCCGATCAGAATGCAGGGCGTGGCTGGCTCCTCGGGGAGGTGGAACTCATTAGTACTGAAATGCAAGGATATCTTAATTAGGTAACTGCTTTCTGACTGAAACTCATGCTCAGTTGCCTGAGTAACTCTGAGCAGCACAGTCCAAGCCCCAGTCTGAAAGCAGCAATGGGGCTGAACTGGGTGCTGCTTGTTCCCTCCCCTTTCCTTGCTCTGCAGTGGAGAAGCCAACAGTGGGCATAGGGTCATAGGAATAGAATTATTTCAGAATTTTCGAATGATCTGTGACTTTACTAAAGGTAGGGCATGGTCAAAGATCTCATCTCTGGAATGCAGGGAATTCCCTCTCTTCTCAGACCCAGCTGCTCCAACTTCACTTGAAAACATCCAAACCAAGGAACCCCCTGAAGAAGCTGAACCTAGAGCTGCTCTTATTTGGATTGTTTAATTTCCTTTACCTGCGGATGAAGCAGGGAACGGTTTCATTGAGCTCTATTGTGTTCAGCCACGTGCTGCAGACTCCATGGTGCAAAGGCCCTTCTCCATCTGAAAGAGCAAGGCAGAACACCTCTGTCAGCACCCAAAAGCCCTCTGTTCTCAAAAAAGCACAATTTATTCCTAAAATTATAGCTTTAAAATAAATGCATGGCTGGTAAGGATGTGTAAAACATGGATACATTGATGATGGTGCAGATTTTAGCAAATCTTGACCCAGTATGAACACCTGCCCTGCAGGTACCATTCTGCAAGTATGACAACACAAATTTTTTTCATACAGATACACTTCATGCTGTATGGCAGACAGCTCTTTTTCTGAACCACAATGTAGCCTAAATACCATTTATTTAAGAGAGAGATGAAAACAACAGCTCATTACCTCTTGTCCTGTAGTTTACAACTGCAACTGTCAGGTGAATCTCTCTGGCTGTCATGTCACAGGAGGAGCTGACAGAATAGTACCTGGGCTTCAGAAACGGCAGCTGGGTCAGCAGGAAAGCTGTGGAGACCTCAGCAGAGGGAAACTCCTCCAGCACCTCCAGGATGTTGGGGCTGTTGTAAAACTTCCATTTGTTGTATTCTTCTGTGCTCTAAAAGCCAAAGGGCATCACCACAATGTTACCAGGTCATGCTGAGTTCAGAAGAGCAGGAGTATTTGAAATGTCACTTATAAATAAGATTCCTGCTTTACATTCAATTAAATATGCAGGTAAATCAACAAAATTCCCAAAACTTGGCCAGCACCAACACTGGGGTTTCCTAAGAAATCATTTACTTTTGAGCACAGAAGTTCAGAAGCCCCTCTACAATGTTCTCAGACAGCAGCTCTCTCAGCGAGGGTGCAGAAACTGAAGCAGAACCCATTTCTCAGCTCCTTGTCATGGCACAACCATGAAGCTGTGCAGTCCCAGGCCCCTCCCGAGCCTCCCTGCAGCCGGCAGGAGGAGCCAGCACTCACCACACCCCTGAGTCATTACTTAAAGCCACATCCCTCTGACTGGCAGGGCAGCAAATTCTCTGACAAAAACACCTACCAGCTGCCCTGCAGCTCCTCCCCGTGCAAAGTGTAAGGTCTTCAAGGGTGTCACATCAGAAACCACCGTGAATCAAGAGAACCAGGCAGGCAAATGACCCACCCAGAACCACACAGGAAACACCGGATCTTGGTTGCCACACCCAAGCTGAGCCTCTAGACCCCTCTTTCTCTCACTGGGGTTGGCTTTCCAAGACCACAGAATATGTAACAGAGGCATAAAAATCCATCACTATAAAAAATTCTTAAGGTTCTGCTATATCAGAGGGCCCAGTGCACAGAACTGCAAACAGAACTCCAGCCCTGAGGCTCACCTGACACAACACCTCCAGCCTCTGCTTGTCTCCCTCTGCTGTCACCAGCTGGGAGAGTTTTTTCAGCAGCTGTTGGGAGGGTGGAGTAGTGATATCAAGCAAGTATGTCAAAGCCTCGGGTAGTGTGCAGGCTGGAATCTTTTTGTGACTTGTCCAGTATCCACCTGGAAATGAGGGAAAGAAAAGGACACTCAGCAACACCTGTGGAATTTGACAGCTGTAGAGCTTTGCAAAACTCAGTGGCCTTTAAAATGCCCTTCATGTGAGGGTGCAGCAGGCCTAGACCACAGGGCCCTTCTGAAGGAGATTATTGTGAGGTTTTGAACGTTTTGTAAGGGGACACAGAAAACTTCATGACAACAAAACACCCCTTGGAAAGTCACATTCTTTCATTTGGGGAAACCATCTTTTCATGTTCCAGAATCCTATGATTGTTCCTACTAATATGGGGGAGATGGGCAGGACATACATATCTATTTTATGGCTCTTACATAAGAAACAATAAGCAAACTGCTGATTAATTTAATTGCAGCAAATGGCCAATTCAGCAACTGAATTACACTGTCACCCCAGGTACCTCTGACCTGGTGATGGTTTTGCCAGAAAGGACAAAATCACAACCAAGAATAACTAAAAAGCAGCAAGAAAATCCTACTGAATCTTAAGAAAAGGATCATAGAATCAAATTCAGTCAACAAAAACTCTTAGGAATTTTAAAGGAATCTATCCAACATTCTCTGTTGTTTTGTCTAAAGAGACCCAACTTACCATCAGTGCAGGTTTCAAGCCTGACAGTCTGATCAGCTGGAGGGGCATCCTTGACACGTGCAATAATGCCATGCACTAACTTTGCCTGGTTGCCTGGGAAAACCCCGACGTGCTCCCCAGGAAGGTAGTGCACTTCCTGATTAGTCTCACACTGGAGTTTAACCAGAATGGTTACACGACTGGATAGCAAGGAAAGAGAAATGAGACATATGTTGATTACACTGACAGGATTTCCCTTGGGTTGCACAGGAAAGGAATAAATCTGCAGTGGCACTTGGCAAGGGCTCCCTGTGCTCATTACCAAATACCAGGCCAGCTTAGGGCTTCACAGAGACTTAAACAAATCAGAGTCCGGGCATGTGAAGTATTTGTATCCAAACCAAGTGGGTGCTGAAGTTCTGCCTGTCCAGTACAGAATAACCATGCCTGGAATCAGCCAGTGGATGGGCTGCCCCACTGCAGACTGCACAGCTTACATGCTTCTACTAAGGACAGTACAAAATTCCTATATATTTTTAATAACTGCAGGGGAAGGTGTTTAAAACCAGCACTTGATATATTTAAGATTTTAGTAAAATGTAGTATTGCAATATTCAAAAGAATGAGCATACCTGGACTTCAAACTTTGAAGATTCTGCCTGAATTTCAGCTTCATGGGAATTACATCCTTGGCATGAATGCTTGCAAGAGCTGGTGAGAAAGGAGGATATGACTCTTGGTGACTCTGTGATGAGATTTGTTTAAAATGTCTTCAAACAATATGCAGAGGAGAACTGAACTGTGCTTGCCCTAGAAGGTGGCCAACTGTCAGTCAGGTGTGTGTGCCCCACTCCCTGACTAAAAGCAGCTCTTCTCAGCTTTTGTTCCTCTGGGGCTGACTAAATGTGTGATAGCCCCAGTGTTACTGTGCTGGAAAAGGTAACTTACACAATGTAAACCAGTGTCCTTTTAAATCTGACCATGTACTTCATTGTATGCATTCCACCATCCAGCAGGGCCAAGAGCACTTCTGAGCAACCTTCACAGTTCAGCCCCTCTGGAGCAGCAAAGGCAGAGGGAGGGGAAGGTGGGAGCAGTACCTTTAGCCAGGTCCATGGGCTGGGAGTCATACACCAGCCTGTAACTGGCAGGGTCCCAGCTTTCCTCAGAGGTGTAGATCTCAGGTAACTGAATACTGTGTCTCCCACGGACGTTAAAAATGTCACAGGCAGTCTATAGAAAAAACCACAACAATTAAGGCTGTTCACAGTAAAAAAAAATGTACTCAGTATTATCATAATCCTAATAAGGAGCTATCAGTTTCACATGTTTGGTTTCCTTCATTTTCCCTCATTTTTATGGAACTGAATTACAATGAATGGATGAGTGAATAGACTATGAGGTGCATTTCTGTATTCACCTGGAAAGCACTGACTGCCCAGCTGTGGAAAGCTCCTTCCTGCCCGTTGAGTTCATCCCCCTCACCCACTGGGGCGAGCTGGGAAGCCCCGAGCTGGGCCAATTTCTGGTCGATGGCATGAGCAAAGGCACAGAACTCTGGGTACATGCTGGAGCCCAGGCCAAACACAGCGTATCTGCACCAGGGGAGGAGAAGAAGATTGCTGTGTTATGCTATATGGACTGCTAAAGGACTCAGTTGCATGCAAACCAAACAACAAAGTATTTTTACCTAATTTTATTTCTCAGCAGTTTCAGTCTGAGCAAGGAGTCCTTGAAGGTCTGCATAAAAATACATAAAATACACTTAAGGTTAGAAAAATACTCTGATTTAAGACAGAACAATCTGATTTGAAACCTGATCCATGTCTTACTGAAGGACATGAGATAAATGACAGGTTTGTCTTTGGTCTTTGAGCTGAGCCTCATTCACACTTCTGAGGTGAACATTACCTTTCCGTTACCCGGAGAATCTCCATTTCCAAAAGTGCTAGTAACCACTAAAAGAAGTGTTTCTTTTTCCAGGTCACAAATATTGTACTCATCCATGCATAGAATCTGGAAGGAAAAAAGCTCATGAGACATTGCTAACAGACACAAGAATTACCTTAGATACCTCAGATGACCACTGTCCAAACTTACATGGCATTACACTAAATGAATACAAAATCAAAGTTCTAGTCCAACTTGTATTTACAGAACATTCAGAACACAGGTTTGAAGAAGCAGAAGTCAAAGTGCTGTCCCCACGTGGTGGGCTGGTTTGCAGTGCTCACCTTAGTGCTGAAGGCACAGCTGAAGAGGCTGCACAGCTTGTGGGCCAGCGTCTCTGACTTGCCCGTCTCGGTGGCGTAGATCACGGTGACCTTGGTCCTGGTGGCCACTGCTCCTCGCATGAGTGAGGATGCAAAGAGCACAGCCCTGGGGAAGGAACAGTCACACACAGCTTTGAATGCAGCCACACTAATTCAGGGTGATCCACAAACAGGCTAGGAAAGACTGAGCTTGAGCATGGCTTTTCTTTGGAAGATGGTTCAGGAGCAACACACTCTGGACAGCCCTGAGCAAGAACCTTAGACAGGAATGTTACCTCAGGGTGGACAGGTAAGCTGTGATTGAAACCACTCCACTGCTCCCTACTGTAATACTTTTTTTTAAAGAAGTAGAGCAGAAACATAACAAGAATAGAATATTTGGACAAAGCATTAAGAATCTTATTTGAACAACTTACTTTGCCAAGATGCTAAACTTTATTTCTTTTTTTCTTGGCCTCCGGGTCTCATCACGCCACACATGTGTTTTCCATGGATCCACCTTTAAAAAAAAAAGTTATGCTTTAGGTAAGGAATGCAAAATTGTAAATAAACAATCTGTGTACCTTTAAGGGGCCAGATCAAATAGAATCTGTATATACAATCCACTGAGTAAAAATATGGGATCAGTCTCTGGTGCATTAAACTACATTTTACTTAAAGCCAGAGAATTCAACAAAACTAACAGCACCTCCCACATAAAATAGCTCCTGCCTGCTACTTGTGAATCTGTCTGGTGAACTTTCATGAACCAGGGCTTGGCACCCAGACTCCCTCAGGTCCTGTATCGCATCTGCACTGCTCAGCTTGTCTGCTAGAGTCAGATTTTTTTTTGATGATGTGTACCTGGTAGTAATAGAAGGGAGTGAGGACATAGTTCAGCATCTCCTGGTGGAACACAGGGGTTATGCTGCCTGACATGGGAGGCACGATCCAGACCCAGTCTGCGGGGCAGCCGCCGCGCGCGCGGTACTCGCCCTGCATGTACTTCAGGAAGGACTCGGAGGCAGAGTGGTGATCCATGATGGTCACATTCTGTTTCTACAACAGTGGAAAAGACAAAAACATGCATTCAAACTCTACCCTCCCTTCTTCCTGGTGCTGCTAAAGTAATCCTCTTGCTTTGGTCAATATTTCAAGGACTTTACTCAGACTAAAGGCAGTATTTATGGGAAATAAATGCTATCAGCAACTACAGTAAAGATACAGATTAAAGTGCGGGCCTTTGATTAAAAGCTCTTAGATCTTTTCTTTAACATCAGCATTTTACCTCTGCAGCACTGGGAGTGCATGCTGCAAAACCTCTGACTCACTTTTACCCACTTTTCATATTGTCATAATAAGTTAAACTGGAATTGAAAATAAAATATATTAATCCAATGGCTTTACACAGGTTTTGAAACATAGTTAAATGTGTTAAAAGGATGAAAAAATCTTGCCCTTAATTTCCTTTTCTTTTTTCTCTTCCTTCTGCCTTTACTTGTGGGGAAATATGGATTCCTCTACTTTCTCAGGTGAAAATCAAGAATAGCTCTATTGGAATCATAATGCCATGTCCATTGAGCGAGAGGAAAAAGGGACAGTGAGTGCTGAGTGTCTCTCAGTTCACTGAGTCACACTCAGTGACTTACCTGGAAGCTGTGAAGCACAGCCACGTTGATCTCTACAACAGCTCGGTCCTTCCACAGGGATGACAGCTTGTTTGTTTCCAGTCCCATTCTCCTCCCTACCTCCTAATGTGAAAAAGAGAGATGAAAGGGAAAAGCAAATTTACTCTGTGGAACCTAGACCCCATGATTTCTCAACCTCATCAACTCTGTATCAGGAAAAAGCTGTGCACAAGGGGAAAGAGTCAGTCATCATGCTGATGGCAGCAGAAACATCTGAGATTAAAGGTAAACTGGAATTTTGGAGCTCTGGTTCCAGTTTCATAAAGCAGGGAGTGGTTCTCTCCCATCCCAGTGAACACTGATAGTGTCTCTTTTCTGAAACTGTTGATGGCCCCAGCTCCCTCCCTGCAGCCCAGCCCAGCTCCCCTGCAGCAGTCACCTTCAGGATGTTGTAGCGCTGGGTGTCACAGAAGTCGCGCACGCCGATCTCGGTGCCCATGTACCAGCCATTGAAAGGACAGGCAGTGAACTCCAGCCCTCCCACCTCCAGCAGCATGCTGGCCACGGCAGGCAGGGCATACCACTGCAGGTCCAGCTCCTTAAACCACTCGTACCTGCAAACAAGCAGCGGCAGTTATGACTTGTGTGTCTCTTCCTCAAAAACCAGGAAAGCTCAGGGAGATAAAGAGTACCAATTCCAGGAGGAACCCCTGGACCAGGGTCAGCAGAAACTCATGAGTTCTCAGTTCAGTATTTGGGAATCACCAGCTGCAGGAACTGCAGAACTATTTACAGAGTTCTGCAATCTGCAGGCCAGTCCCAAAGCAAACAAGAACAAAAACATGAGAGAAAGGCAATAAACCCTGTTATGAGTGCAGTGTTGCATGTGTATTACACTAGCAAAAGAAATTAGGATTTTTAAAATTCTGAATATAATTGAAATATAGATTGGGGAAAAAGTTTTCCAACAAAACTGTCATTTGCTTCCTTAATTTCAATCTCATTTCATTGTTCTAACAGGCATTTTATCTTTCAGGATGATTTACCATCATTTCATCCTGACAAAGAACTCATAAAACAACTGCCACAGGCGCAGCCCAGTAACCTTCCAAGGTGAGGCAGAGGCAAAAATGCAATTATCTAAATCCTGTGTGCTTACTTTGGATGCTCCATTGGCACTTGGAGGACAATTTCTGGAGGTAATTCAAATATTTCTGGGTCTTGGCCATTTGCTTGGAGAACAAGTGGAAGTACATCAAAGCGTCCATATTTCGGCTTCCACCCAAGCTCGATGCACAACTGCAAATACAGAAAGCACATTCTGTGGTCTTTTCAGGTTTCCCCTCCAGATCTGAAGACAAAAGAATTTTAACCCTCTGAAACCTGCTGAGGTAAATTCTAAGTGAAAAAGGTTCTCTTTGCCATTCAAACAATGTTGGCAAGTATTGGTTGTGTCCCTGGTTGTGTCCCCTGACTGTATTAGCTCGCCCTGCTCTGAGATGGAGGGCAGCACTTTTGTATCAGGACTGTAGGAAATTACTGATCCAGCCTGCACCTAGACCCTGTGGGGCAGAACATCCCATTCACTCCTCACCTCCCTACCACTGCACAAGCACATGAGGAAGAAGCCCCAGGGAGGTGGGTTAGCCAAGATGGAAGCAGCTGTGGTGGTGAGTTTGGAGCTGTACCTGTGTGAACTCCACAGTGGCAGGGTCCCCAAGGACGGAGCCGTCTGGCATCTGGTAGCCAGCGTAGCGGATGAGCTGGGTGTTCCACACACGGAAATCGTGCTGCCCGTCCGTCCTCTGCGGGAACACGGTGATGGCCGACCTGCCAGGACAGGGAACACCCTCACAAACACACCCACTGCTCACACTGACACCAGCACCGACAGGAAAGGCTTCACACCTCTGAAATGAACATTGCTATAAATAAAATAATTCATTCTCTTTACCCGCCTCCCCAAATCTTCAAATCATCTCCTCACAGGAATTACAAAAGGTTTTGTAACATCAGCCATGAAAGTTATAAATTTTCAATATGGTTGATGGAACACACGAGAGGAAAATGTAAGTACCAGAGCATTAAGAGCAGAGACAAGTTGTTGAAACCATTTCATGTGTCTGTAATGCCAGATCTGGATGTGATTTTTGTTGTTTAAAATTAAAAATAGAGACCTACCTTATGTTACCATTGTTTGTGGCATACTGAATATGACAACAGATACGCTCAAACATTTCCTTGGCTGTTTTACAGTCCCGTGCATCAAACACCTGTGTGTATCAAAAGAAATGTAAAGAAGACTAATTTTGAAACAGTAATGTAAAGTTATTTTTTCTATGCACTTAAGGAATGGAAAGATTGTGGCTCCACTAGTAAAGGTTCATTTTTATAGTTCTTATATGCGTCATTTTCACCCATAACAATCCACCAAGGACCAAAACATGCACCTGGTTCCATGACACACCTGGTTCCTACACTCACACTGCTACACATTTTCATTCAGCCATGAAGCAGAGAGCTACAAAGAAACCAATCTCCTGATATGGACAGGAGGGAGTCCTCCTCAATCCCAACAGGGACATGCTCTAGCAAAGGAAAGGACACTGCTCTGAGGCACAGCAGGGACTGTTTGGCTGCAGCTCAGGTGTAGCTGCACAGCTCACCTGCAGGTTGGACCACTGGATCCTCCCGATGCAGCGGGGCGCGTTCCTCCAGGCCTGCTTGGCAGCGAAGGTCAGCTCATCCCTGGTCAGCTGGTAGGTTCCTGTGCTTTCTATCTCCTTGGCCACTGCTTCCAGCCGGCCCAGATGCTCTTTGACTTTTGGCCTTTTGAACAGAAAACAGCCATGAAAAGAAACAAGCAGAATTTCATTCAAGGTGCAGTTGTTCTCTTTATATTTTAGCTTCAGAATTTGTCTTATGGAGTGCAAGGACAGAGCTTACTGACCTCATGAAGAAACTAACACACAAGAAATTTAAGCAGCGGCACCATCCTTTCATCACCCAGTACATGCACGGATTGGCCACAAGTTATTCTGTGTAAGTTTTTGGTTTCAATTTGGATTTTCTATATTAATTTTTTTTTAAATCACAAGGAAATGAAAACCAGAGAACAGGTGAGTTTCAGGGTGCATGTAGGCTGAGGGTGACTGTCCTCTCAAAGTTCCATTGTGTATACAAGGCCACAGTTCTTCTCAGTAAAGTAGGATTTTCATTCCTGAAAGGAAGTGCTGAGCAACTCCTTTGTCAGGGAAACCAACTCTAAAATTCTCGAGTTTGATAACAGAGAGTAAAGTCAAAACATTAGAAAATATTTATCAGAGCAGAGACAAAAATTGTTTTGTTGTCTTACAGACAGAATGAAAATAGCCTGCACTGTCTGAGAGTTTTCACATTTTCAGCAAGATGAAAGATCAAGGGCAAGCATGTGAGATAGTGTAAATCAATGTGATCAAACAGCCTTGGGCAGAGACACGGATGTACGAATGCAATAGGCTGCTGAGGACAGCCTGGGACTTTCAGAAACATTCAGAGGGAAAAAACATTTGCAAGGAGTTTGAAGTGTCTAAAGAAGTGGCTGAGTCCTTTTGAAAGTTTGATAATGTTTTCTAATGGGAAGAGCAAACACTGAACTGTTGCTTGAAAGCTCATCATGTGGAATGTCACTGCAAGCCCCTGGCCATCACCCAGCTGTTGCAGCATTTCCTGCACCAGGATGCCATTTTAGTGACAACACAAACCCCTCTCGCAATGCTCAGTGAGCGCGTGTTGATAGCACAGAGCAAGGGGCAGAAACAACACTGGCCTTCCAGTCTTTGGCTAAAGCCTTGAGAGGAACACAGAGAAAAGATACTTGGAACAGCACAAACAAAAGGCATGATCCACACTGAGACTGATCTGAGTGCAGCTAATCCCAAGAAAAGAGAAGGCAATGCTCTGGCAGAGTCCTCAATGTACTGGAATGCAGCACACTCCAAAGGGATGGAGCTGAGCAGGGCATGGTGCAGGGTCCCTCCCTGTGCTCCCAGGACTGGCAGTGAAATGCAATGACACTTTTATTTAGCACTTTTCACAATCCTTATGTATTTTGAATGCGTGCTGTGGATCAGGATAGTTACCAAGAGCTGTGAAGAAACCAAACCCTCCTGGAGGCTCACAGACAGACAGGTAGGCAGAGGATTTTAAACCAAAAATCAAGTTGACTTACTCTTTAAATGAACTGTAGTACTGCTTGAGGAAGTCTATTGCCTGAGGTAAAAGATCTTCTTGTGGAACTGGCCCATCTCTGGTACCTCTCACCAGGCTCTTTGGGGCCATGAGTGACCCTTGGCAGGCTTTGGTCCGGCAATTGACAACCTGAAAAACAATAAAATGTCAAAAACCAATGTTGCACTTGGTATCTTTTAAAATTTCTGAAAAATCCCTGTTCATATGTCCATATTTTACCTCTCTTGCAGTCAGGTGTAGTGTGTCAAGAAAACTGGATCCATTTTCTAAGTTTTTTATTCTTACATGTCTTGGACATCCTGATATTTGGTTTGGAACTTTGATGTCATTTGAAGGAAGATTCTGGGAAAAGAACAGATAAAAATGCATACTATCTTCAGACCTATTGAGTATCTTTCAGTTTAATTTTAGACAATGTTAACATCAAAATATTTCAGATTAAATTCAAGAAACTAGATATAAATGTGATCTGCTCCAACATGATTATTTGACTACAAAACTACTGAGCTAATCTACAGTTTAATATGAAATGGAGGGAAAAAAGTATTTTTGTAATAATCAAACAGTGTCTGCCACTGCAAATACTGTTATAATTTCAGTAAGTCCTCTGAGTATCTCAGAGCATTGTAGTCACAGTCTCAGGAAAACAGTGAACCAATTTTAGAGACAGGACAGGTTTGTTACTAAAGGTTTGCAAAGGTATATAAAGGAATCAGGCATCCCAGTCCCCACAGGGTCACCTCTTCCTTTAAGTGTTACAAATGCTCCATTTTTGTCAGGAAAGAACTTTCACTCAGAGATGTCCCAGCAGTCCCAACCCCCTGCACCCACAGTCAGACCTCCCAGGAGAGCGTGGAGCAGCTGGGAGCAGCAAGCACCACTCATGAACTGTGACTGTCAAACAAAGGTGCTGGGAACAGACCTCTCCTCCCTCCCTGGGCTTTGCTGAAGTTATGGTAGGTGGCCTCTCCATCTGCTTCTTGCTTGGACTCTGCAATTTGGCATCATCCTTTTCTGAGCTTCAACAGAGAGAGAGAGAAAAGTCAGTACAAGGCAACATGCTTTATGCTAGGCTTTGCTTTCAGCATCAGCAGGAGATGCTCAGTGCTGGCTCTGAAATATGTACTGAGCCCAAACCCAGCAGTGCAGTGGGCAGATTCAGTAGTAAAGCCACAGTATTTCCCTTCCCAGAGCACTGTGTGCAAGGAAAGGAGGGCAGGGTATGAAACCTAAAATAAGTAACACCCTGAGGGCTGAGAAATTTAAGCTGCATATGCAACTTATTTTATACAGTGTTGTGCATGAACTGCATCACAGAACTACTCCACCAACTTAATGACAGTATAATCACTTTGTTATTTTTAAAACATACACAATTCCTGAGACTTAGAATACCTGAAACCATAACAAACAAATTTAAGACTATGAAAGAGAAAGCAAGACGATTTATATCCTCAATGACTAACTCTGACAAGTGTTTTATGTTCATTACCAAGTTGCACCACCCAGAGACCCACAGTTCTTTGGTTAATATCAGTATTTTGGAAACACATTATGGGTTTCTCCAGGACCCAAACCACTTAATATCTTCCCTTTTCAAATCAAAGATAAACTATGAAACCATTAAAAACCAGGATCTTACCCATGGATCTTCCTATTTTTCTCCACGTTGTTGTTGATGTCCTTCTCTTTGGGGTAGCGGCTCCTGGCGCCGTGAGGTTTGAACACAAACTGCCAGGGGCACAGCATTGTGTATGCTCTTCTTGTGGTTTTGCTTCACTGTGCTGAAACCTTGTTTTGTGTGATGTGGAACACTTCTAAGGACACAGAAAAACCAACAAGGTCAGTTTCTACCCAAAAGGGCAACTCCCTTTAGCATCTCTCAGAACTCACCAGCCTCACTGATCTGATCTAACATCCTGTGTTTAAAATGAGAATTGCTTGATTCTTAGGATAGTGATACTAAAACTAACACTTTTGTCAGTGTAATGTGCAGCCATGTATTAATCTAAAATACTGGTACAATGATTTCAGATGACCCCTGGTCAAGTAAGGCAGCAAATATTGGTGTCTGAGCAGACCACAAGCTTAGAAAAGGGATGTGAAATGTTGCTGTGTTATTCACACAGTAATGAAAAAAAATCTTATTCATAAATGAACCACAACATTTTGCAGTGTATCCACCTGCCAGAGACAAACAGGCTTCTGAGAGGCTGAAGTCTGGTTTCTAAGATCTGTAGCACTTATTTCAATGTAACACATAGCATTTACACAAGAGGATACAAAGTTCATGCTATTCATTTTAACATACATTTTCTGCTCACTTCTGAACATAAGATGGATTTTGTATTAGGGAAGATGTGACAGAAGAAAGATCAAGCCAGTAAATTTCAGGGAGAGAGAGAATTAGCCCCAGCATTTGAATCTGGTTCACAACAGAAATCAAAACCTGATGTTTCCAAGACGTTAGAGACAAAGGAAGAAAATAGACATTGTCACATATTCCTGATGTAAATTATGTCTTATTTTGATATTTATATTGCTATTACAGCAGAAGTCAAATTTATGCTGGGCTCTGAAGATACTGTCTGCTGTAGTCACACAAGAAGAGAAATCCATCCAACCATCTGTGCAGAAACTGCAAGCTCTTAGGATTGTTTGCTACTCCAGGTGAGAAAAACAATGTGTAATAAACATTTCGCTGCAGTTACAAAATAGGAAAAAAAATCTAAATCATTATTCTGCAATAAAAATTCTGTGGTGTGTCTATACAACTTTGTAAAATACAGGGGGAAAAGAGAGAAGAAATTGAGAGGGGGAAGAAGAGGAAGAAAGAAACAAAGAAAAGAAGGAAAGAAAGAAAAAGACAGAAAAAAGGGAAAAACCCCACACAAACATAAAAACAATATACAGGGGAAAAAAGGAGGAAAAGGAGGAAAAAAAAAGAAAATTAATGACAGGAAGAAAGAAAGAACAATCAAAAGAAAAACTAAGAAGAAAAAGCAAAAAGAAAGAGAGCAGACTCACATTTGCCTTCAGTGGCACTCCGAGCAGGCGGGTGCTTTGTGTCCTGCACACGGGGCTCTGTGGAGAGCACTGCCAGCGTTACCTGTGACATGCACAAACCTTCACATCAGCAGAAAGGAGGGACAAAGTTTTCAGAGTGGCTAGACAGCTTGGAACTAAAGCAGGAGAATGAGTCCCACACTTTGTTTCTCATACAGAAAAAAGATACAGTTTGCCACCTGTACAGTTTACAGTGAGCCGCAGGAAATGAATGACAATGAACACCTGCACATGGTGCTTCTTACCCTGCTGTTGTGAGAGGTGTCCCAGCCCTGCCAGGAGAGGCTCCTCCCTGTCAGAGTTTCTTGCCTTCCACCTCTCAGGCTCTGTATCCCTCCTGCAAGGCAAGAGCATTTTATAGTGCAGGACAGCAAGGCTGGACATGGATATTGAAATTAGGGGTTTCCCAGATTCTGAGTTGCTTGGAGAAGTGAAGGGTGTGTGACTGCTGGATGAGCAGTGTTACATGATGTGTGAGGGAGGGAAGCAGCTCCTGTGCTGTCAGCATCCCTTCCTTGCCTCGGTGTGCTGCAGCCTTGATCCTGCTCGTGCCCCTGGAAAGGGCAGGGTATCCCACTGAACACTGTTTGCAGCCTTGCACACTGGGTGAAAATTAAAAGAAACAAATGCTGAAGGGCTTCTTACAGCTTTTATCCCTGCGTGGACAGTCCCCAGGTACCCTCCTGTACACCACCTGTGGCTGTAGGAAACGAGTGAGCGACTTCAAGAGAAATGTTACAGAGCTGTAGAGCTTTACAGTACAGGCCAGGAAAGCATTTAACCACGTGCTTGTAACTAAGGACAGGAATTTTAAGTTTCACATACATATATTTCTTTGCTTTTGATCAAGTTTTAAAAGATCTTTCTCAATAGAGTAATTCTTGCTCTCCAGAGCTGCTGTTTGCCTGTTGCTGCCTGTGAGATCTGTCCCTTGGTACTTTTCCAAAGTACTGGGAATACTGCAAGGAAACTGCAACTTTCTGAAGTACAAAGCATTCCCAGCATGCTGTATTTGGGAATACCAGGGGGACAGCTGGATGAAGAAGATGGGACTGTTGAGCTGATTTTCCACGTCAGGCAACATGTGGACACAGACCTTTCACAAAATTAGGCTTCTCCCTGCAGTCTGGAAGGCAGAACCCCCTTGGGACAGGGCTGGCACGCAGCTGCAGCCATGAGTGTGGTACCAGAGAGTGCCTTATCTCTTTCTTGATATTATGTATGGCTATTTCAAAGAAGCTGTTTACAAATTAAAGATGAATAATAAATCTGCTGACTAATATGAGTCAAATGAGGTATATCGATAACTAGGGAAAGATTTACAGTTGCTGACCAAAGATCTACAGAAATGAGGCATAAGGCAGCCAGAGAAATGAGGAAATGTGTGTTCTTTTCTCATCTGTCTGTCAGTCTTTTACTGGGCAAGCTGGGGCAAGGTGTTTTCTTCTCTCTGTGTCTAGCTTCTCTATTTGAAAATGAACTGTAGATGATTGTGTAAAGCACTTCTAGAGGCAAAACACGTGTTCATGCACGAGATCCCCTGTATGCATCCCATCCAGGACTGCTAGAGAGGAATCTCTTGATAAACAGAGCTGAGTTTTCTGAGCATTCATCTGCTTGGCTTCATCAAGCCTGTGCTGCTTAGCATCCACTGCTCATGAATCTTCACAGTTGGGTTTTTCTTTCCTCTCACCAGAATTAGCAGGTGAATCTCTTCAGTTAAAATACTTCAGTCATCAGCTATAATTAGAAACAATGGCAGAAACAATGTGTGAGAGCTGTGCCACTCAATGCCATTCCAGAAAATTCTGCCTTTACATTCTTCTTTGTAACAGGGCTTTAAAAAATTCTCTTTGCATCCTTCACTTTCTTATTAACTTCTTTCTTCTATAGACCATAGGGAATCTTAATGTCTAGTACTGGAAGGAACAATGTACTTTAGTAGAAGTTTATTTGAATTCAGTGGGTTCTAAGCCTTCAGTATTCACCCTCCTTATCTCCCTGTGCTTGGGACTGCTGAAATCTAGGAAAGGTCATGTAGGGATTGGATATGGAAAATCAGATTTGGGATAACCACAGGAGGAGAAACATCTTTCCTTAGGAGAATTGTTAAAGGATTGGCTGAGGTACAGCCATTCAGGGAACTGCTCAATCACTCCAGTTGCTCAAACAGGACCTGATCTTTTATTCACTTGAAATCAATAATAAAACTCCCTCTGTACAGTAAGAACAAGAGAGAACCATTCATTCCTCAGAGATTAACTAAACAAGCTCACTGGGCGCTCCTTTTACAGATATTCTACAGTGCTTGGAAGGTTTTTCCTTCAGAAAACCAATTCTGCCCATATTTCCTACTTTTGAACAGACACTTCTTCCTCTGCCACAACAGAGTGCAAAAACTGTTTCCTTATCTGGCATTAAATTTGATGAAAGAGGTGCCCTTTCAGGGCAGACTTTGACCTATTCAATGCTGTCATCTTGAGTTAAATCTTGTTTTCTTTCTGAGTGTCTGATGGTCTGCAGCCTCAACAATCAGCCCACTGCAATTTCCTTCTAAGTGAATCATATTTTGTCTGATATTACAATTTACATAATATCTGCAAGATTCTGCATGAGCTCAAGAAGTCATATTCCTGAAAACACTTGCAAATCAAACTTTGTTTGTCAGGGTCCTCCTCTGAGATCAGGGCATTTTGAGTCTCCAAAGAACAACTACACTGAGGCAAAGTTCATGACAATGAGGGCTGATCCTCCCAACTCCATGGAACCCAAAGAAATGTTCAGCTCTCCCAACTTTTCATAGGTTATTAGTGAGCTCTTTCTAACTCCCTTTTCCTACCTGATGTAACTATTGTCTGAGATGTGCATGTGACAGCACAATAAATACAGTACTGCAGCCCCTCTGAACACTGGGCATCTCAGATTTGTTAGGACTTCCCTCAGGTCCAGTGGTTTCTGGCAAAGATGCAATTAATAACAACAGTAACTATTGCTGTTCCCAACCATCTCCCCCCACTGACTCCCCTCAGTCACCTTCTTTTACACTGCTTTGGTTTTTCATTTCCCAAAGAAAATTTGGTTGGTTTGAATCTTCCCCCAAACTTTGCAAGATGACAACTCTGGGTTTTCTTTTGGTTTGTGTTCTGACTGCTGACTATTCCTTTAAGGACTTTAAAATATTCACCATTAACTGTAGCCCCCTTCTTCATGGGCTTCTTTATTATTTCAAAATGTTCGTGACAAAGTGGGGATAACAAGTGAATCAAAAGCAACATAAAAGAAGGCTCTTGAAAATCTGCAAATAAAAGTAGGGTCCCAGCCCTGTCTGGACTCTTTTTTAGTTTCTGCAGATTTAAGGTATGTTAAAGCAGCAGCTGAGTGTGGAAAGTGTAACGTTTTGTTTGCCATGTCCTACTCTCCAGTGGAAGATTGAATGTCAAATGATGGCAGGGCAGGGTGGAAAATTTCCCAGTCAGACCTTCTGAGGGTGAAAATGAAAGTTAAGGAGAGTGGGAAATGTGCAGAGACGTGCCAGTAAATCCGTTCCTTCCTGTCTGCTCGCTGGCAGTGAGGCTGAACCCAGACATGCAGAAAGAACAGAATTCCCTCATCAGTCACCCTGTCCAAAATTCCCAGGGATGAGGAAATGAGGGAGGACCAAAGCCATCTCACTATCAATAGGCAGAGTCTGGTGTGCCTGGCTGCACGTTGGCCCAGGCAGAAGTGATTGCTGACACCCCTGACTCACCACCCCTGAGATCCTCAGCCACAGCTGCAGCTGCAAAGACAAAACTACAGCAAAAAAAGAGCAAAATAGCAATTAGCAGGTGACTGGGCCTAAACCCTGGTGTCCTGCACTCCTGGACATCATTTCACTACACTGAAGATGTCCCAGTGTGGAGCATAAGGAAAAGGTGGCATGTGAATAGGGAAAAGGTTTAGAACAAATTTTTGGGCCAAAATGAAGAACAGAATATTGAAGTATAGAAGTAACTTGAGTTCTGAATCTAAAACCTTTGGTGTTTTTACTCCAAAACACACAGCACTGTTAGAACAACTTCAGTAGAACTTAAGTGCATCTCTTTATTGGTGACTCTGAGTCTCTTTTCCTTACACCTGCCTTTAAATACTCAGTTGTTTCCTGCACATTCAGGGGTCACACTTAGGACAGTGTACCTTAGTCTACACAAAACCAAAGCACACTTTCCATGTTTCCTCCATGAAGGGGTTTTCTCAGGTAATTTTATGACTCTACTTTATCTATACACACCATTTTATTACCTCCATTGTTTTTAAGGACTCCTTGCTAAGCATTACAGTTAGGCCAGCCTTGCCTATGTCTGCACAACTTTCAGTGTCTGTGTGAATTACATCAAATTTTCAAAACTTTCCATGAGAGTGAAACTGCCTCCCTTCTGCTGTTCCCCATAGGGAAGTGGTGCCAGAGGATGTGGGGTGTGAGCTTACAGCTCCTTCTCTAGCAACTATCTACCTTCCCCTATTCAAAAACAATTTTCCATGGCACATTCTTCAGACAGATTTCATGGATTTCGAGCTGCAAGCCCAGCTCAATACTTACCCACTGAAATACAATTTCCCCATATGGGTGCAGCATCCCAGAACACAATCTTCTGCCACGCTGCAGCAACTTCCATTAATGGAGTGAATCTTTGAACTAATTCAGGAAATTTTGTCTCCTACCACAAATCTAAATAAATACTTCAGTCTGAACATATCTTCTCACTACATCTTCTTCCCTTTTCCAATTTGCTAGTTGATCATCCAATGGTTGTATAAGTGGAGAAGCATTCACTCCAGCTTGTCAGTCAGCAGGGAATGAGCAGTCTTTGCTGTGCTCACTCCAGGCAGTGCTGCTCACACCTGGGGCTCACCTGTGTGCTGTGCTCCTGTCACATACACAAAGTGTGCTTTGGGGACGTGGGCACACATACTCTGATTAATCCTCCATCACTGAATAGAACAATTGTTTCTTCATGTGGAACACCTAGGGGAACCTGAGGCAGTTGCTGAGATAGTGAATAGTGCTGGGATTTGTAAAACATTCCTCAAACACGGCTCCCATAACTGAGATGAACTCAGTAACAAGTGACATTATGCACAGGTTCCCTGGCTGGAAGGGACCTCAGCCCTTCATCTAGTTCAACCTTCTGCCCAAAGCAGGGTCAGCTGTGAGGAGAGGGTGACTGTCCTTGTGGGGATAAAACTTCTCCTTATACCCAGCCTGGACTTCTAATTTCAACTTCTGCCCATTGGTTCTCATCTTCCCACCCCTGCAAAGAGCTGGCTCCATCTCCTCAGTGACCTGAAAGCCCCTGCAAGTCTGCTCCCCTTCTCCTGGCTGAACAAGCCCTGCTCCTCCAGCCTCTCCCCTGAGGCAGCACCGTGCCCCAGCCCCAATCACCTTGATGGCCTCCACTGAACTCTTTGTGTGCTGGAGGCCCAAACTGGACTCAGTAGCTCACCTGTGAAGGATGCAGATACTCCAGTGGAGTTTCTTTTCCTTCACTCTCCTTCTATAGGAATTCCAGGCTAGGGACATACTATTTACCTTGGTTTTCATTCAGTGAGCAAACCCACTGCTGATTGAGACAACTGTTGACCACAGTGAGGATGGTCTTTGAAGCTACATTTGGAATGGGGGACTCCACTTGGGAGTTTGAAAAGTCACTTACTGAAAATACAAAAAGAGATATGGAGGAATATGTGTTGACAGGGTCAGGTTTTAGAAAGTGATGGGTGGCTTTATGGAGCGGGTTAAGTCACAGGGGTTAATCTATAATCAACAGTCCTAGCACACACATCAAAGGATTGTTACAGATTAATTAGCAGGTGCTATTATTAGCCATAACAATTTGTGTCTCCATTTCTGAAAGGATAAGATGCAAAACAACTACTTCATTCAGTGTAAATGTCTCACCCAACTCTTACAGCGAGGGGTATTTGGAGCACAGCCTCCAAAGCAAGAGCTGCTGATGCAGACTGTCCACGTTACTTAAGGGAAAGAAATAGAAACTTTTTTGGTCAAAAACACGTTCTTGCCTCACCTTGTTTTTATGATGATTGCTTTCGTTGTAGTCATCTGAAACCTGGCAGAAGGGAAAATAAAGGGGAATTTACTGTGACTTGCAACACTGTCCACTAGGTTTGGGCAGCTCAAGAGACCTCTCTGACCAGCACAAGCTGAAAACCACTATGACATTTCCTTCTTTCTTCTCATGCACCAGCTTCGAAGACTTAATTGTAATCTGAGAATTCTCCACAAAAATACACTGCTCCTCTTCCTGGTGGTGATTTTGGGGATCAACAGCTTCTGTACTTCCATGAAGTGTCAAAGTCCTTGTCCAAGGTAACATCTCTGATCCTGATTTTCTCCCATGTTTTCCTTTAGAAGCCCCATTTCTTTCTAGTGGAAGAGCAAAGCTGCACGTGTGAGACAGCTGACTGGCACCCTGCAATCACTTCACATTCATAAGAGACAAATCCTTGCAGTTAATGCCTTGATTTGGTAGAACAACCATTGCAGAAAAGGTGACTTCTCCAGTTTCTGCCCACACAGTGTCTGACACCTTTGGAAAAGGGTGTAAGAAATGACAGCTTGTGCAGGGTTTTGGTAGGGTCCTGTAGTAAGTTCCTACCCAGCTGGATGACAATTCTGCAGGAAATACAGCACCCCATCTCTGATTAACCAGCAAATGAGACAAACAAATGAGCCCAGTATAAATGACTGCCCAGCAAACCATCAGCTCCTTTTTAAATACACTGCTGGATTTAACACTCACAGCTGAAAACAAGAAAAAAGGAAGGCAGCTCTTCAGCACTAAAAGCAGCAGCAAGACTTTTAATATTTATTTTTCCAAAAGAACATACGAGCATGAGGTAAGAAAGCAACTCATTATTGGACAAAGAAACTTCAGAATTCTTTCTGCCTTCCCCTCACACAGAGTGATGTCTTTGGGCCCAGATTCCAACTGATTTATGGAGAATACATTTGCTTTCAGCATCAAACCCACCTCTGGAACTTGTCCACCCACGCTGATGCAGACACTATGTTTTGTAAAACTGGATAAACAGAACTGTTTCACTTTTAATTCTGGTAACCATGATTTAGCATAGGCTATTCCTCTGAGATCTGAGAATTCCAGGAAGTGAAAAATGGTTTAAGATGGTGAACTCTACTGAAGTCTTTCCCTTTGATTCCAGTGGCTTCAGCTCAGAACCCAAGAACAGCATGGAAAGTAAATATTCAGATAAGCAATTATCCAGACTGGCTTTGTTAGTGTAGACCAAGGCAGAGCACAAAGGCAAGATTTGTGTCTCATTTAACACAGCCCCTATGAATTCCAGAGGTTTTTACTAGTGTTACAGAGTTCTGTGGAGCAAAGCTACATAATTATGAGCTGTGATTGGAAACACTTCCTAAGTAGCAAATAAATAAGGTCTTCCTCACATAATGCAATAAAGTGAGCAGATTACAGGTTCAGCACTCTACCAAATCTGTTCCTTTCAAAGCCTCATTGTTCGATCAAAGGGTTTATGGTTCTCTCTCAACCAGACATGATTCATTCAAGTTTTACACTAAATACCACTCATATTGTGTACATTTTTATATATTTACCTCAGCTATAAAATCTGCACCTTTGCTTATGAGGATAACGAAGTCAGAGTGCAGGGATTTGCTCTCCATCTCAAATTTCATAATAAACCCTTGGTGCCTTTTCACTGCATTTAATCAATTAGAAGTAACCAGACTTGGCATAGTGTCACTGGGACATCCTACAGGCTCTGTTCTATTAGCTGGGAGCAGGGTTTGAGATCTGTTTTTTTAAAGCATGTTTCTGAAATAGCTGTAAAATTATCATTACCATGTCAGTCCCCCTAACTCAGAGCCATGCTAGTGGAGAATAAACAATTTCCTGCTGCTTGTCCCCTGAGCCCCAACCTGAGAGCTGCTGCCCTTGGAAGGTGTCCCGAGTTAAACACCTCAAAAGCAATCCGAGAATTACTTTAGAAATCTTGGCCAGAAAGCTGCAAGGTACTCTGTGAGATACTTCCAGCAAGGAAAAGGACAAACTCAAAAGAGCTCTTGGGGGAGAGAAAGCTCCAAGACTCAACAGGTGTCAGCACTCTGTAGTGTAAATTGTGGTTAAACACATTTCTCTACAAATGGGAGGGAAACACAGAAAATAAAAGAGAAAGAAGCCCCTGCAGTTGCACAACTGTGGAAACCAAAATACTCTATTTTTAAGCACGAGAGGTCAGTCCTCGTATTGGCTCAATATCAAGAAGGTGGTTCCAAAATAGAAAACCTTTGCCCATGCCCACTATCATGATGTAGTATTTTCCAGACTAACTTCTGTTTTACATTTGTTTTCAAACAGTTTTCCTTGTTCCTTGTTCCACACCAGCTGAGACACAGACCACTTTCTGTAGATGAAATGACTGCTAAGAAATTGCAGCAAGATTGAGAAAATCCCAGATCCTGTGTTTTTTATTTAATATAGAATATGAGTCAACCTCATCAGCTACAAGAATTTACTGCCAATTTTGCATCTTCTAAAATCCATTCTGTAGAAGGGGAGAATATTAATCAAAACAGCAGCAGTTGTAAACTCCTCTCAACAAGAATGAACACCAGAGATAAGGTATAAAATCAGGTATAGCAATAAAAATGTATTAAGTGCAGTGTGTTTTAAAGAGATGATGCTGAACCCTGGCAGAAGGAAGCCCACAGGTAATGAGGCCACTCAGTCTGAAGCTGTGCAGCTGCAAGAAAAGATTTTCTATGGGGTAGTGAGACAGCCTCAAGCTGTCCTGGGGAGGTGCAGTTGGACATCAGGAGGAGTTCCTTCACAGAATGGGTTGTTAAACATTGCCAGGGGCTGCCCAGGGAGCTTTGGGGTGCCCATCCTTGCAGGTGTCCAAGGCATGGCACTCAGTGCTCTGGGCTGGGGACAAGGTGGGGACTGGGCACAGCTGGGACAGCTGGCACAGCTGGAACTCCATGGGCTGCAAGTCTTTTGCCTGAATGATTCTGTGAAGCACCCAAACCAAGCTGGCTCAGAAGCTGCTGATTAAGAAGACAAAAATCAAGGTAATCCTTTTCAAATTGGATTAATGCAGAACATGCAAGCAGATTCTTCTGGGGGAAAAGTCAGCCAGGCTGATAGTCAGACAAGGGCTAAGTTCAGTGTGCACAGGTGAGGACAGCAAGCAGCAGCCCCAGAACTTTCCCCTTCAGACTGCACAAGGGAAGGGAGCAATGCCAGCGCTCTCCCCAGTGACAAACACAAACACTGGTAAGCTCTTAGGTGCAAGTGACAGATGCCTCCCTCTGCTTCTAAACTTTTAAAAACTGTTTTAAATATCAAACACAATTATGAGGAAAATAGAAAATAGTCTTCAAAGAGCAGGGTTTTTTTAAAGTTAATGTGTCTGCCCTGCTTAATCACAAGCTGAAAGGAGTACTTGATGAGTAGTGTATACTTCAGTTAACACTATTTCATAAAACCTGGCTTGACAGAAGATAAATTAATCAAATAATACAAAAGTTGAAAGATGCACCAGCTGGCTCATGCTCCAGCAGAGCTACAGGCTCTGAGCAGCAGGCAAGGCTGCAGGAAAGGACAGACCCAGTGAGCAGTGCAGGTCTGTGTTCAGCAGTGCTGTGTGTCAGGGTCTGCTCACCTCAAATCCCCCCTGCTCTTTGGGGTGACACCGAGGGACATGACAACGTGGAGCATAAAGCTCTAAAGACTCATTCTTACAGTTTAAGGTCAAGGACTCTCACAATTAATAGACATTATGATATTGAATATTTAAGACTCACAGATGTGCTGCCTGTTCAGTTTGCAGCTTATCAGAGTTTTATATGAAGGCATAATTTATAATGCCAAGTTAAAAGCTATTAAAATAAGAAACTGTTTCCTTTTAAAAAGTTGTGAGAGAATATTATTTGTTTCTCCCAGAAATAGCGTGTATTGCTCTTCCTTACAGTATCACAGTAAAGATTACTTCCTTATGACATTTGAAAATGAGCCAGACAACACAGAGGGGAGCTTTTTGTTTAGCATCAAGTCCTCGTGCTCAAGTGGCCCTAGACAAAAAGCAATGCCTGTGACATAACTCAGCACGTGAGGAAGTTTACAAAGTGCTCAAGAATTATTTAAAGAATATTCCATTACTGACAAATGCTGCTAAGCAAGGGTTGGCCTGGGTTGGAATATTCTATTCAGTACCCACATGGCTCAAATGACTTTTGGTGGCAAGTGTGAATGGAAATCACTAACAGTTCTGACACAAGAATGTGATCAGAAGTGTTTTTGTCTCTGGCCATGTGAAGGGCAGAATGCTACCCTGGACATTACATAAAACATCAATTTACAATCTTTCCATACCAAGACCTGAAATGAATAAATGAATTACAAAAATAAATAAAAGGGAAAGATATTCACTGCACAGGAAGCTTCTGCACGAGGCTCCAAGGCTGCTAATAACCAAAGTGGTTTTTACCATTTCTCTGTGGATTTAAGAGCAGGAACATAAACACTAAAATTACATTGACCAACCCAAGGCTCCATCTTTTGACATGGTACTTCCATTATTAACACAATTTCAGCTTTAGGTTTCTGTTTACACACAGAACAGAAAATACAGCACCAGTGTTGATTCTGGCCTTAGACTGGATGCTGATAAGTCTGTAAAGTGATTTAAATGATTCATTTCTCCATACTTCAAAAATGTAAAGCATGCTATCACTTTATTAATCAGAAGTTTTCCAACTGTCTTTCCTTGTTCTAATGTTTGTCTTGCTCTTGCATAACAAGCCTCCAGTGAAAGCCTTGCTACAACCTTTGAACTGTTAACTTCACTCAGCTCTTACTTGTGGACTACCAAGGAGAAGTTATTGACTCGAGATCTCATTGGAACCAGCTGCAAAAGCGTTTTTGGCAGAATGCAGTTATTACATTTGTGTCAACACAATGAAAACCCTGGGCTAGCCAGTGGCACAGGATACTCTTCCCACTGAAAATGGTGGTGGTGACTGAATGCTTCTGCAGTGAGGCCACAAAGCAGGGCTTTGACACCACCTCCTGCCTGGATCCTTGGCCCTGGGGTTACTGCAGTCACCTATCAACTGCCCATCACTTACCAGAACTAGCACAGAAATGGGTTCCTCATTCCAGTAAAAGAAACTGAAGCCTATGAATACACTTATCTCCTTTTGCTGACATTATCCCTTGCTCTGTCAGCAGCCTCATGAGCATCATGAGTTTTTTTAACTCTCCAAAAATAATTACAGAACACAACACAGCCTCATTTCCTCACCATCCCTGTGGTCAGAGATCCTGGAGGACTGAAAATGGGGACACAGGTGCACCAGTCTGTTTGGAGTGGCTATTTTCTCCTTTTCTGCCATGGCAGAGCCCGGGAGGACGCTGCCTGTGAGCGTGTCTTTGTCACCCTGGGCAGTAATTGCCAGCACAGCAGCACCAAGGGAACAGGGAGTAGCTCTTGGGGCTCAGCAGGGCTGGGGGGCAGAGAGCTGCTCACACACAGGTGAAGAGAACTCACTGTGCAACTCTCAGGTCAGACAGGTCATTGAGTGATAAATTTGGACAGCTCCAGGGTTACAAGACTTCTGAGCAGAAGTTTTTGGAATAATAATTTTGGTTGAAAATTTTGAAGCTCTGCCCAAAACCCCTTTCAGAGTTCAGGTTCTCATCTACCTCTGGGTTACTCTAACATCTTTGGTCTCAAATTATTGTGCTGGAGAATGGAATTTCTATAATGTCTTGGAAACATAAAAGCCTCAGCTGTGCAGCTGAAGGACTCTTCAGTCCAGTCATTGCAGAGACATGTCTGAGGTATGGGGGTTACTTTCACTATTACAAGGAAGTAAACAGTTGCTAGCATCATACCTCCTCACCAGCAGGAAAATTACTTGTATATTGAGTAAATAAAATTATCTTTGACTCTATTAAAAGTTTTTTTACTTTGAACACCAGATGATGTTTGTACAAAAGTTCCACAGACATCTTCTCATGCCTCCAGCTGAATCATTACTATCAAAATATTTACTCATGATGTCTGCTGCCTCACCGTGCTCCTCATTTGCATCATTCTGAGACTTGAATACTCTATCACTTTCCAGACCCTAAAATTCACAGATCCTGGTCCTCCATATCAACTACATCTACCATACCTTTGGTCTGATGCTCCCACATCCCAGCTGGCACCTCAGACATCTGGAGCTGCAGACATGCCATGGCTGTACCTTCCAGCTCCACGGTCCTTTCCCTCTTGAACTAGCCATAAATTAAATAACAGGCATGTAAGAATGATTTAAACACATACAATTATCCTATTTTTTAACTGAACAAAATATTGCATCTCACACTACCAAAGTCAATTAAAGCCATAGAGGGATGTGATCACTCCACATTTAAAGTTCAGGAAACTGCCATGCTTCCATACACTGTCAATCCCACTAAGTCTCACAGTTTTTAATCACTACTGCAGTGATACAAAATTCAGTGCATCTACATGTTACAGACCACACACACAGAACAGACCTGGAGAACAGCACAGGTCCCCTGTTCGATGGTCTTGATCAGAAGCAGCACATTCAGAGAGCTTCTATTAAAAATGTTTGAGCTTTTTTACTAGTGTTCAGGGTCATAATGGATATTCTTTGTCAACTGCCAAGGTTGAAGCTTTCTGTGCTCTACCTTGCATGAAAATATTTTGAAAGTTTAAACCAGCATGGCTGCAATTTCAAAAAATAATGTACCTAGGTAGAAAGACAAAGTAGCTTTCCTCACATGGAGAAACACCTACTCTGTGAGAAAGTCTGTTACCTTCCTGCTTTATCTGAAGTTAAGCAGAAGGCTGGCTCCAGCATAACACTGAGTATCATCTGGTACAGAAAAGAACTTGAGGAGGAGAAATAAGTGGGGTAGAGAGACAAGATGAGAACAGCAGTAAGGAATAGGTAAAAATAAGGACAATAAAAGTTAAGGGTGCATAAGGGTGATGTGAAAGACACGGGAGTAGAGAGAGGATCAATAGTAGGGATGGCAGAGGAAGTATAACAGAGAGCAGGAATTCCAGGAGAAGAGGCTCAGCAGAGGAAATGAAGGTTTTTGATCCAATACTTTATGAACTTCAGCGGCAGCCCCATTCCCGTTCCAGTCTTGCACAACTCCGCTCGCCCACGGCGGGCCCGGAGCGCACGGCGGGGCTGGCCCGGGCCTCGGGGCGGCACCGCCACCTGCAGGCCGCGCGCCGCAACTGCACCGGCCGGGCTCTGCGGGCACTACAGGTAATACGGGCACTGCGGGCTCTGCGGGCCGGACCCGGCTCGGCCCCTCGGGAAACCGGCACGGCACGGCACGGCACGGCACGGCACGGCACGGCACGGCACGGCACGCTGCCCCAAGGGACTCCCCGCCTGAAAGGACGTTTGTTATGTGCACAGCATCGCCCAGGCAGCGACTGCGCTATCCAGGGCACAGACCTGGCTGAAGGGGCACAGACCCCATTGAGAGGGCACAGACCCCATTCAAAGGGCACAGACCCCATTCAAAGGGCACAGACCCCATTCAAAAGGCACAGACCCCACTGAGAGGGCACAGACCCCACTGAGAGGGCACAGACCCCACTGAGAGGGCACAGATCCCATTGAGAGGGCACAGACCCCATTCAAAAGGCACAGACCCCACTGAGAGGGCACAGATCCTATTGAGAGGGCACAGATCCTATTGAGAGGGCACAGACCCCATTCAGCAGGCACAGACTCCATTGAGAGGGCACAGACCCCATTCAGCAGGCACAGACCTGGCCAAAGTGGCACTGTGACCATCCCAGCAGAGTGCCTGCCATAACCAGTGTCACACACTGGGTGAAAGGCTCAGTCCCCACACCCAGGGTGACTGGTGCAGGGGAACATTGTCCCCAAAGATCCTGCACACCAAGCGTTAGCACTGCTGGGGTTGATCCAGGCCTAGCAGTATAATGCAAGAAGTTACTCAAATGTTAGGCAAGCTTGGGCTTTAACTTAGAAGTTCGTGATTACACAAAGCAATTTACAGAATTAAATAACTTCAGAAATATAATTTAGCTTCATGACATCCCAATGAAATATAAATTATTGTATTTATATTATCCAAGACAAAACTTCAGGCAATAATTCTAATATAGCACTGGGCTTGACAGCAAGTCCTCTAAGGATGTTTACCAAGGTCCTTCTTGGCTTCATGGCTTCATCCTTCCTCTTCTACTTCTGGTTTTTATACTGAAAAAAAAGCATTTTTTGTTGTGGGAAAGAGCACATAACTAAGTAAAAGTTCATACCAACAAGGATTTACAGCTCTTCATGATCCACATAAATTTATGTCCATTTTCTTCAAGTTAGACTGAAATTTGGTAGGCTTTCCCTCTGCAGCATAAAATAAATCAGGCACAGTTATTGACTAGATTGCACCTGCTGGAATTTGGTTACTGCTGAAATATAATCTGTGACTAATCTGTGCTTCCTCCTGTAACAATTCTCATTTGGATTTCATGGACTGGCAGAGAGAAGGACTTAACAGTCAATTAGTAAATTAAATCACAGATATTTAGAGAGCAAGTTGAACTTTTGACTTGTTTCATTATACACCCTGTTAAGGTCTCACACTGCCCAGCCAGACTGAGCCCCAGGAAGCACAGGTCACTCACTCAGCTGTCTAATGGAAACCATCCCCATTGTTCCATCTGACACACCAGTCTGACAGCACAGGGCCAGATCCACTGGTGACAGCTGTGCACCCACAGCTTTGCCCCTGTGTGGTCTATCCCTGATCTCTGCAGCCATGGGCAAGGTCTGACAAAAAGCAACAGTAGTTCTGGAAGTTGATGTAAATTGTGTGAGGATAGATTCTGCCAGGAAAACAGATGATGCATAGCAAGATGTGGCTTGCAAAATGCTGTATTTCAATTTTTTCTCCTGTAATAGTGATACTAGCCACCACTACTGATTTTTAATAGAATTCTTCATGGAAACAGACTTACACAGAGTCTTACGCCTAAATTGTTACTGGCTCTGAAAAAAAATCCAACATTAGCTTATATTGACTAAGAGAATTTTTAAACAAAAAGTGTCAATCACATCTCTCCTGGTTGGGTATTTCCTTGCACCCAGACACTTCAACACCCAGGACAACAATTTGCTATTCAGAACTCTCTTTCCAATGTTTTCTTCTTTGTTCTGAACTGAAACCAAAATGCAGACAATCCGAGGCACTTACTTTATTCATCACCCAGTCAGCATCTTCAATGGCTCTCTTGATGATCTGCTGGATTCGCTCAGGATCGTCTTCATCAGCGTGGACTTTGAAACTCTGCAACATTCCAAGTGTCACTGACTTGTCAACACAACAGTTGGCAAAATAAAGGTGGTGTTTAAAATCTCAGAAAAATATTTGTTGCAAATAAACTGCTGGTCTGAAAAGGTAAAACTACACATTGTAATACCTGGCCATCCTCATTCCATAACAAATCTGGTCATATGGGATTTCATGTTAAGTATTCTATTCCTTTCATACATCAACAATAAAAAACCCAGAGAATTTCAATTCAGAACAATTTAAATTGTCTGGTATGTTAAAATTAGACACAGGACATCAGGTATGATCAAAGGCATGAAATTACTTCCATATGAAGTATGGAGTATGAACAGTCAGATGAGATTTACCCAGATGGGGGATCTATAAATGACTGACAAGGAACCAGCAGGTTCCACCATAAAAGATGTGCTTATGGAGTAAGTAATGACTGCTCACACTCTTGACTAACACGAGAATTAGAGATGAAAGCCAAGAAAAATAGGTTTCATATTCAAAACAAACAAAAAGAAATGGTCCTTCACACACTCCCACTATAACCCTTCACATCCACTAAGGTGTCAAGCGTGCAGGAGGGCAGTTCTTCAGGAGCCAGGAGAGATGCTGGTTCACAGAGCAGCAGAAGAACTCCCAAGGCCCAGGTGTGTGTCTGACCTGCCTGATGGGTGTCTGCAGTGCCCTGCACTCACCTGCCTGATGGGTGTCTATAGTGCCCTGTACTCACCTGCCTGATGGGTGTCTGCAGTGCCCTGCACTCACCTGCCTGATGGCGTGTCTCTAGTGCTGCTGCACCGGGCCCGGGGGCAGCTGGCGGCAGCAGCGCAGCAGGTACCGGTACAGCTGCAGCGAGCTGCGCACCAGCTCCGCCTGCGGCAGCGGCATGGCCGGGCCTGCAAGAGAGCAAACCACACAGTAACAGCACATGGGCAGAGCAAACCACACAGTAACAGCACACGAGAGCAAACCACACAGTAACAGTACACGAGAACAAACCACACAGTAACAGCACACGAGAACAAACTACACAGTAACAGTACACAGGGAGAGCAAACCACACAGTAACAGCACATGGGGAGAGCAAACCACACAGTAACAGTACACGAGAGCAAACCACACAGTAACAGTACACGAGAACAAACCACACAGTAACAGCACATGGGGAGAGCAAACCACACAGTAACAGCACACGAGAGCAAACCACACAGTAACAGTACACAGGGAGAACAAACCACACAGTAACAGCACACGAGGAGAGCAAACTACACAGTAACAGCACATGGGGAGAGCAAACCACACAGTAACAGCACACCTGAGCACCGAGAACAAACCACAGCACCGTCAGTGCTACCAGCAGCACAGAAATAAAAGCACACAGTAACAGCACACAAGGAGAACAAACCACAGAACTCAAGGAGAACAAATCACAGAACTCAAGGAGAACGCATTGACAGCACACAAGGAGAACACAGTAAGAGCACACAAGAACACAGTAAGAGCACACGAGAACACAGTAAAAGCACACAAGGAGAACAGTGACAGCACACAAGGAGAACACAGTAAGAGCACACAAGAACACAGTGACAGCACACAAGAACACAGTGACAGCACACAAGAACACAGTGACAGCACACAAGGAGAACACAGTAAAAGCACACAAGGAGAACAGTGACAGCACACAAGAAGAACACAGCCACAGTGAGGCTCACAGCACACGCTGCAGAAAGCCCCACATGACATGAATGAGAACTGGCTGAGTTTAGGGACAGGAGCTGGCTGCCTTTGCTCAGGAGTAAAACACAGAGTGTGAGCTCACCCCAGAGGATCACTCTGTGGTGGGAGTGTGCCGGTGTTTCACAGACAGACTGCCACAGTAACTTCAGGTAGGTACCCAAAGCTGTACCACAGCCCACAGTGAAGTTCCTCCTTGCTAAGCCAGGATCCCTAAAGTCCTTCAAACTTCCAGTGCTTTCCTTGAGCATCCCTAGGAGCACATCCACATGGTGGCTTTTTAGAATGAGGATGCTCCTAATGGCTACAAATGGTGCTGGAATTCAACAATATTTCCTATTTTGTCATTCTGTCAAGAATTTCAAGGCTTCAGCTGGAAACAACATGGATAAATATACGAGAAGACAGGAAAAAACACTGCCAGGTTTGAAATTTTACATGTATTGGTAACAGCAACAGGAAAAGAACAAATCTACCAAGTTTCACTTCCATAATTATATTTACATGTCGTAACAGTAAGTCCATCCAAGTCCTATAAAGTGCTAATCAAAGACTGTAAATGTCTTGTCATTTAACAGATGGTTGCCATCTGTAGAGAACTAAATTAACATTTGCAAAAAAAGCACTTTTACATCATTACTCTTAAGAATAAAGATAATAAATAAGCAACTGAATAATGAAGTAGGTGCATGCTATTGTTTTAGCATCCACTATGATACCTACTCATTATTTGGAATAGTTTTTTTTCTTAAGCAATTTAAGTTCTTTAGCCAAATGTATTTCAGAGTACACCATGACAGCTATTACATGCCTGGGCTGTACATTTGCACAGACTAGATCTTGTTGCTGTGGGGAAAATCTCCTCTCCATGCACCTATAAATGCCCATCATAATGGGGTCAAAATACCCCAGGCTTCAACACATTCATCTCTTGTTTTCTTTTAACTTTTCTTTTTTCCATAAAATATCCTTTTTCCTTTGCAGTGAAACCTATGCTGGGCATCATCTCCGTGCATTTTTGGTTTGGATTCATTTCACTTTGGCATTCAAGTATGGGAGGTGATTACACGCCCAACAGTCAGCTGAGAGATCCCTGCATTCCCCTTCCAGCAGCAGAAAGAAAAGAACTCCAAAATGTGACTCATAACACACAGACTGAATTATTCCCTGCCCTTCTCTCCATGACAGAGAGAAGTTTTTACCATCCAATACAGAAAACTGGAACATGTAGTTGGATTCAAGTTGATATGAACCCAAATTTAACTTTACACACACGGTTTTTTTGGCTATATCCTTGGCTAGCAAGAATTTGTATAATTCCACTGACCCCAAGAACCTGACCCTGCATTTCACATATTCCCACTAAATACAGTGAAACATCCCAAAATTCAATACAGATCCCCAAACACACTTTGGGACCAGAGCCAATTTGTGAAGTTGTTTCTAGGCTTTGATGTGCAAACCCATCAGATGTCACTGTGCTCTAATTAAACCTAAGTGGTGCAATAGATTTCCTGTCACAAATGCAAAGATCCCTCATGTGCTGGGACTGTTCAGGACAGCTTGCTCCAGCACACAGAAAAGCAGCTCTGGGAGAGAGGAAGGAACCAGTCATGGAAACATATGGATATGGAAAGATGAAGCTGATCAATGGAACTGAAAATGTTTCTCTATAGATAATTAGGAATTTTCCACTGCAGTAATTTTTCATAGGAAAATGATGAGCTGTTGAATTCCACTCGTGTGAGAAATACATTTGCACTGATTATTTTTTTTGGGGAAAAATTCTTTGCCTTTTCATAAATACTGGACTTTCTAAATTATTTGAAGATGGAAATTTTCACTCCATCTATTATCAAACCTAAACTCCTTCTATGAGGCTCTCATATTCAAATTAAAAAAAAACAAACCACCTGAGTTCTGACACATTCACAGCTCCAAAAATGCTACAAATGCTGTGATATGGGCAAGCTTCACAGGGAAGTTTATCACCAAAGATCTATGGTTTTTTTTAGGATGTAACTTCATCCAGTGAAAACTTCCCTAGAAATCTACCACAGCATATGGAAATCTTGATGGCTGTTTTGGTAAAGGGGCTGTTTAATAAGAAATAATCTCATGACCTGCCTATTGTTAAGTTCTAGGATACTGGTGGCTGTACAAGCACCCCTCAACAGGTGCTAGATCCTGACAACAGGGGATGCTGCACTCTGCACTTGTGCACCCTGGAGAATCTGCACAGCTTCTACTGTCATTTGCCCCTTCCTCAGCACAAAAAGGACAATGAAACACAGTAAGAATCTGCACTGTTGCCTTTTGTTCTAAAAACATCTCCCCTCGAATCCCACAAACGTTACCAGTTTTATCTGCCACGCAAAAACCCTGGACCTCACAAAATCTGGCTATAATCCTGACTAATAATGTATATCTCCCTCTGATAACTTAAATATCATGCACAGCACAACAAACAAACTATCTACACCAAGAACTGTTGAGTCAGAAATAAAATAATCTGCTAATTGTGCTTTTCTGGAATGGATGACTGTATAATGTCCTAATCAGAAGGCTGAAATCACATTTGCATTTAGATAAAGCCCCGTTCACAAAGAGACAAGTATAAAAGGAGACACTGAGACTATTGTGGCATTTCTCTGCATTGCATAATCATTTACATTCCTGATAATGATATTCAGATAGTGAAGCAAAGGCTGACCAAAGCCAATTAATCTTCACTGTGCATTCGCAGGTCTGACAATTGACCCCGTGCACAGCAGAACGCTGATGGAGCTGAGATGACACTATGCCACTGCTCTCACTTTACTTTTCCCTGCTACTGTGAGTGTTTTTCAGGCAAATCCCCACAGTTCAACAGTTAGGATCCCAATCCCTCGGAACTAGTTAAACAGCCACCAAAGCTGGGCTCCAGAGACTAGAGGTGTTAATTA
Source organism: Catharus ustulatus (assembly GCF_009819885.2). Classification (NCBI taxonomy): domain Eukaryota; kingdom Metazoa; phylum Chordata; class Aves; order Passeriformes; family Turdidae; genus Catharus; species Catharus ustulatus. The sequence continues at coordinate 682,669 of NC_046242.1, read as the reverse complement.
AGGACTGCAAGAGTTACCTGAGCTGTTGCTGTTTACAGGCTGGCTCCCCTTCCTGCTATGCCCTCTCTTTTCCCAGTATACAGGCTAGACATGTGTTCTACTACTTAGAAGTATTACACCCTCAGAAGTCTTAACTCAGGAATTTATGATTCCCCATCCTTGTCAAACCTCATGATCTCAGGAAAAATAAGAATGCCAAAATAAGAAAGAAATTGGAAACCTTTTGAAAACTCTTTAACCACAGAACACCTCAGTTCATGTTGTGACATCAGTCCAGGAAGGCACCAAGTGAACTGCTGCTACCCAGAGGGTTCTTACTCTTCAGTCACATCCATCCTCCCTTCCAGGTTTCCCAGATTCAGCCTGAGTCCTGCCTGCAGCAGGAGCAGAACTGAACTCCCTGCTCTGGGGCACAGCTGCCCATGACAGTCACACTGCCCTCAGTCCCCAGCGGGGCACGGGAGTGCCTGGCACGTCCAGGGCAGTGTCAGGGGCTCTGCTGCCCCAGGCAAAGCAGCCAGCGCCTGTCAGTCAGTCAGTCTGTCAGTCTGTAAGTCAGCCAGTCTGTCAGTCAGTCTGTCACTCAGTCTGTCTGTCAGTCAGTCTGTCACTCAGTCAGTCACTCCGTCAGTCACTCAGTTAGTCTGTCAGTCAGTCAGTCACTCAGTCAGTCACTCTGTCAGTCACTCTGGCAGCCAGTCACTCAGTCAGTCACTCTGTCAGTCACTCAGTCAGCCAGTCACTCTGTCAGTCACTCAGTCTGTCAGTCAGTCAGTCACTCTGTCAGTCTGTCTGTCCATCCATACCCGCTCACAGCCCCAGCTGTGCGCAGCCCGGCCCCGCTGTGGCTGAGCACGGACAATGCCGCAGTCACTCAGTCAGTCTGTCTGTCTGTCAGTCAGTCAGTCACTCTGTCAGTCAGTCACTCTGTCAGTCAGTCACTCTGTCCGTCCGTCTGTGCCCGCTCACAGCCCCAGCTGTGCACAGCCCGGCCCCGCTGTGGCTGAGCACGGACAATGCCGCAGTCACTCTGTCAGTCAGTCTGTCAGTCAGTCAGTCAGTCACTCAGTCAGTCAGTCTGTCAGTCTGTCTGTCAGTCAGTCACTCTGTCAGTCACTCAGTCAGTCAGTCAGTCTGTCTGTCTGTCAGTCAGTTTGTCAGTCACTCACTCAGTCAGTCTGTCCGTCCGTACCCGCTCACAGCCCCAGCTGTGCGCAGCCTGGCCCCGCTGTGGCTGAGCACGGACAATGCCGCAGTCACTCAGTCAGTCACTCTGTCAGTCACTCAGTCTGTCAGTCAGTCAGTCACTCTGTCTGTCCGTCCATGCCCGCTCACAGCCCCAGCTGTGCACAGCCCGGCCCCGCTGTGGCTGAGCACGGACAATGCCGCAGTCACTCTGTCAGTCACTCTGTCAGTCAGTCACTCAGTCAGTCAGTCACTCAGTCAGTCTGTCCGTCCGTCTGTGCCCGCTCACAGCCCCAGCTGTGCGCAGCCCGGCCCCACTGTGGCTGAGCACGGACAATGCCGCAGTCACTTCCAGCAGCCACATCTCGCTGCCTCTCACTGAGCTCTGCGCTTTGATGTGATCGCTTCTGACGAGCCGGGGCCGGGCATTGTTGGGGTTTTGTCCTTTCCAAACACGAGCTGCAGAGTCCCATTGCGTGAGTGCTGCTAGCAGGGCCTGCTCTGTCCACTTCTATTTCTGCTCCTCTCCCCTTTATGCTTTGATTGATGCATGAGGCAGAAGCAGTGTCAGGTGACTGTGCAGAACAATTTGGGGGCACAGCCCTGCAGTGTAAAATTTGCTTTACACAGTATTTGTAGAGCACATGAAGGACTAAGAAGTGGCAAATGACAGATCCCAAAGATCTTTGTTGAGAAGGACTCACCACTGCTCGGACACCCTTCATGCAGTTCTGCAGCATCAGGATCAGGCCTAATGCTATTCAACAATATCACCAGTTTGCAAATATAAACCAGAAGAAATTATAAATATAATATAAATACAAAAATATAGAACTGATATTGATAAAACTTGAGAATGACAGAGTGCTAGAGCTGGGCATAATGACCACTTGTATAAATTAACCAAAGCCACAGGGCAGATGTCTTACCTTACAGCCTGGTTTGGTATCACACAGCAGAGACATGCAATACTACAAATAAAACACTCAGGCTTTTGCAATCCTACACCAGTGAGGAAACATTCTGCCCATGCTGAGGCCAGATTACCTTGTTCTGTATAATTAATAAGCATGATCAGACTAATTAGAGCAATATTCTTTGGTGCATGCTCACTAGTGAGGACAGGAACCTCCCTGGTTTAGGTGCAATTCAAACTTCTCCACTTTTTGCTCCTGAAAATGATTCTCCCAGCTAAAAGGAACTTCTGAAAGGCACAGTCTCAAAAGAACTTTTTCTTCCCAGCTCTGAATTGCTCAGTTCAACTGCTGTTAAAATTAATTTTGTTCTCAGCAACCAAATCTGTAAGTATTTACCTTTGGGATCACGCCTGAATAGGAATTGAGTTATCAACTTTAAACCAAAACTGCCTGTTCATTCCTTCCTTTCTTGTAAATATTGTATTTTGAAATGTTCCAGCGCTCAGTTCCAGTTCAGCAATTGCGATTCTCTCCCACTACTTTATGTCAGTTAGTGCAACAACTTTCTGGCTGAGCTTTTATCACCTCCTAAAACATCCAACTGAGCACCAAATAAGCTGCCACAACTGCTGTTGACAGACAGATACCCAGCTGGCAGCATGAGGCATGGAAGTGCCTCTGAAGGGCAAAACCACGCTGATTAATGACAACATTAACTCCATGGACTATGGCTCAGACAAGCATGGGAAGAATAGTAAGTCTTACATAAGGTTTTATACTGGTTTCTCACTGTTCAGGAAGGACTGAAATTGGTTAAAGTTTATTTTACTATTATTCTTTAACACATGCTCACTTTGCTCATGCAATGGGTAAAACAAGGAGCTGTCAGTGCAGAAAGAGCTCTGCTTAGGAAAGTACAAGAGTTGACAAACCTGTAAAGGAGAGATAGAATTTAAAACAGCAAAAGAAGTCACTGTGATCCACACTGTTGACTAAAGTTTAATTTAAAAATATTTGGCCTGGATGGTGACGATGGGGCTTGTGTCCTGCCCTGGGATCTACCCCTCATCCTGGAGCTGTCCTTCCCTACTCACATTATCCTTCACAGCAGTGTCAGGAACAACTCCATGGCTATCATTCCAAATCCACACCTGCTGAAATTTAGCATCTGCCAATCCTTCAGTCTCAATCACAGCAATCATCTGAGCCAGCCCTTCCCTGGCATAAACCCTGTCTGCGGTAGAATTAGAGCACGGGTGAATTGGACCCACCACATCCTGAGCAATGTTTGTAAGCAGCAGCATTACAGGACACGTAGGTCTGGGTGCCTTTAGCCTCTTAGGGGGATTGGCCCAGCTCACTAATCAGGGATTGTTTCCATACCAACAGCTAATCAGGGGCAGATCCCGCCATGGCTTCGGGACACTTCTGAGCTCTTAAAGCCACAGCTCAAGTTTTCCCCAAAATTTCACTGTCACTCTCCAAGGCCTAGTCTAGCTGAAAGGCAGTCTAAGAAAAAGAAAGGTGTGGGCAGCAAGCAGCTCTTGCAAATCCAGACATCCCCCAGAACCCCGCAGGACGTTTGTTCTGGGTGGTACAGGGCTTGATCTTAACTGATTACACACAGCACACCAACTCTACTGAGTAACAAAACTAATTCAGAGCTCTGGCAGAGATGAAGGGCGGGGAGAGAAACTCTTTTCCCTTTGCATGTATCAATACAATAAGTATTGAGTGAATGAGCATGGTAGGACAAACAATTCTGAGCAGCAAAAGCACTTGATGGAAATGGAGCTGCCTTAGGCTCACCCATGACTCTGGTTCGTTTACATTTGGTGAAACCTCAGGAAAAGGGGAATAAAAGCTTTGGTGTGATCAAAGTCCTGCTGGTAACCTCTGGTGCTAATAATCAACTCAATTATGCTGAATTAATTTTATATAATTATCAGTGATAAAGCAAAGACAGCAACCCAGAGAAACTTTGAAGGACAGGATGAACAGAAGTCTTAACAATACAAAATACCCTATAAATAGCATCTTTTTTCCCCCAAACTGAGTCAAAGACACAAAATGCGTTCATTACAGTCATCTGGCTTTACTCAACCCTCCAAATTACCCCTGTACCCAGACAAATAGCTGTGAAATCTAGCAAGTGCACTAGAATTACAGCAGGCCCTGATGAATTTGACACAGCACTCAGCACAAGTGTCTGTCCCCGTCCAATTATCTAAACAATGAAGATTTAATAATACATTTAAGAGATCCACAATGCTTCTCCTTTAACTGAAGATGTTAATTAAGAACACTCTTCAGTTGTACTGTTGTCAGTTGGGTGGTTTTTTTGAGGAACAATCTGGAGGATGCTGCTTATGGAGTCTTTTCATTTGATCTGCAGTTTTTATCCAGTATTTCAGACTTATTCAGTTCAAAACAAACAAACCCCAACTCTAAAAACCAAACATGTATCTTTTTCCTCCCCTATTTAATATTTCTGTGATTTGGTTTGAAAAAACATTACAGAAATGCCTTCCTTGCTATGAAAATACATACATTTTGCTGAGGGTTTTTTAATGCTTATGTGTTTAAAAGGAGAAGAAAATGTCAGTGGAGGCAAAAATCAGATGTGGTTATGTCTTGGGAAGTGGGTTAAATGACAATGAAATCCAGGGAATTCTACACAAATGAATGCTGGAAGCAGCACAAGAATATTCAGGGCTGTGCCCTGCTGCCTCAGCCTGGAGGAAGCACCCTGGCCTGTTCCAGGCCAGACAAAGGCAGGACACCCAGGGCTGGCCCTGTGCAGCCCAGCACAGACCCCCCCACTGCACAGGAAAACCCTGCATTGCCTTCTTCCCCTGCAGCAGTGTGCAAGGATTTAGCACCTGCCTGTTGTGAGAATTTAACAACAGGCAGCATCACTGTATTTAATGTTTTAGAGCCCTGCAGGACCAGTGACACCCTGCCATGGAGACCTGGGTGCCTCTGCTCTCTGGCTCCAGCCTGACGTGCTGCTTGACTCAGGCCTGTCACAATGTTGTAAATACAGAGGTTTCTAAGCTTCTACTGTATTTTTGTTATCCTTGGTGACAAGAATAAAAGTATTACCTCTATCATCACCAATTGCTTCTGAGGAGAGATTCCAAGTGCTTAGATGTAAGAAATGGATAGTATTTTTCCAATTTGCTAAGTAGGTGCTGCTCACACACCCCCAGATCACTTCCCTCCTGAGTTCTGCTCGTTCTCAAACACAGCTGATCTTTCAGAACACTGTTTAATTGCCACCAGGCTCTGATCAGACTCATCAGTTCAAAGCAAGCTCCATTACATCCATAATTTATGCATTTGATTTCAACAGATCATTTTGTGCCCAGTACTGAGGGGGCAAAAAGTGTTTTCCGTGGGGAAGCTGCTAATGTTTTCTAAAGAACAAGTTTTAAAAGATATTATTTTAATAGAGACACAACATTTTAAAGTGGTGTGAGGGATTGTTCAAAGTCTCCTGCATTTATCTGAACAACTACTCAGACTCATCTGTGCCTATTTCCCACAATCTCTTTAGTTTAGAGAGCTGAGTTACTGCTGCCTGGGGAGCCATCCTCGGGGAAAGGGCAGGCACAGGCTGCAGGGAAGCACAGCTCCCCCCTTCAGGCACACACAGAACGAGGTGTGGGCTCACCCAGCCCAAATGCCCCTCCTGCCCATCTGACACACCAGGGTGTCTGTGCAAGGCAGGAGCTCAGCAGCCCCTCCCTGCCAGCACCCTGCTCCCCCAGAGCTCCCTCTGCCCATCCCAGCCCTGCTCTGCCGTCACTGCCTTCATTTTCCCTTTCATGGATTTTTGCTTGAAAAAGCATCACTGCCTCGATTGTCTATTTTCAGCCTATATTTAAGAAAACCCTTTGGTTCCATTTGTAGCCACATCCTGTCTCAGCCTCCCCCTCTTTTTGTTCCTAAATATAAGGCTGATGCAATTTGATGTGACATGACAAAATAGCACATTTGCATTGGCAGAAACTTTCTCTCAGCAGCAGTAATTAAAGGGAGTAGATGAGACACTGCTGAAATTGGTGTTTATTTAGCCTGGAAATAAAAGGTTTCAAGATGTCTTGAGAGGGATGTTCAAGTGTGTCACGACTATGAAACTCATCAATGAGTGCCGCCTTCTACAGGCTTCCTTTCTGACAAAGAAATGGTCACTCAGACAATGTCATTGATTTAAAGAGAGTAAAAAAGAAATCAGACTTCTGTTCACCATATTGCTAACCAGTGAAAATTATTTCATGTGTTTCTTGGGGTTATAAATAGCACCAGGACACTTGTGGTTCCACCTAAGACAAGGGCAGTCAATCTCTACCTTCAGAGCACAGACTCTATCAACATGAGGAAAAAAAACCCAAGATCTCATTGACCACAGTAAGAATTAGGCACCGAAATATCTGACCTTTTGATCTGAGATGCAACAGCAGAGGACAGGTACTCACCTTCACCTACAACACAGACTTTTATTAATTGTCAAAGACAGAAACCCAGAAATAACAGCCTGAATCATGTAAGTTCAGCAGGATTCACACTATAGATTAAAACTCATCTACAAAACTCATGAAATAATTACTGTGCCCAGTTTTGCTGAACAGATGGACAGCAAATACCTGACAGAGCAGGTAATGTCAGGTTCCTGTACTCTGTCCCATTATTGATGAGAGCAGTAGAATGCAGTGGTGGAAGAAGATGAATATTTAGAAGTTGTGGGAGTTTTCTTGATATTTAGAAGGTAAATTTAGTTTACTTAATCCATATGGAAGGATTCAGGGACAGGTCTGGTGGCTGCTCCACAGGCCATAGGATTCAGCAGACATGATATGGCTTCAAGTGAAACTTCCTGCACAGGAGCATCCTCCCTCTCCTTGTGCTCACAGGGCTATTCTTTCAACCCCATCTGTGATCAGCTCAAAACCGGCAGCCCACGTTTAGAGCAGGCTCGTTTCCATCCTAACACAGATGGCACCAAGAACAGGGCAGGCCAGAAAAAAATCAGTTTGCATATTATGCTTCAGTTTTTATGGGTCAGATTACCATTCAAAGCCATCAAAATGGCAACCCATATGTGATGTGTCTGCCATCGGAACTGAAGTGATACACCACCAAAATCTTAACGGGGTTGGTTAGACAGCATTGGATTAACCATTGACTAAACTCTTGATACTTAGAAGTAAAGACATTTTCCTTCCTAAATTTTTTTTTTACTTTGACAGATCAATGAAATTGCTTTGGTGAATCAGTAAGGAAAAGACATTTTGCCATCCTCATCCCTGAACAACTGCATCGGCACAGCTCTCTTGGCAGAAGGGAGCTCAGCTTCTATCCAAACATTCGCTTCCTCAGTGAGCCAGGTGCAGATGTTGGCTGTGTCATCTGTTCCAAGTTCTTTGTTCTACAAGCCAGAAAATTGTTCCCACAGCTTTGGGGAGAAAACGGGGATCTGAAGAGCTCTTAGCATGCTTTAATTGATGGAAGGATATCAGTGCAGAAATAAGAGATGTGTCATTCCCCCCCGTGTGACAGTCACCCAGCAGAGCCGTGTCCTACGGACCCTGAAGGGAGGCTGCAACAAGGTCAAAGCCATGGCTTCTGTTCCCAGCCTCCCACACAGGCTCTGCCTTCCTGCAGTGCCAGCTGCAGCCCACTCCCTGCTCCAGGGGGGCATTAGCCCAGATGTCCAAAGGCTCTGCTGCCTCAGGGACAGCTTTTAAAGGGGGAAGGCCTCTCTGGGAGAAGTCCATTGAATAGTAAAAAGTGTTGAAATGTCCCACTATGTTCTCATGGCACCTGGAACTCAAACAGCTGCCATGCTGACTGACAGCCAGGGCCACCACCCTGTGTCACTGCCAATGGGAACATTCTTCATCCACAAGATTTTTCAGCCCTCTAACCTCTCTACACGACATTTTGGTCAACGCTGATACCTCAGGTGCATATTCTCAACCAGATACAATACACACAACAAAAACATTCACTTACAGCATCCAGAGTAGAGGAACTTTAATTATCTTCACAGATTAGGCCTGTCCAAGTCCAAAAGTAAGCAAGAGACCTGCAGAGAAGAATCAATTTTCATTATCTATTTCTCCTCAACTCACTACTGGAAGTGCCATTAATAAAGAAGTGCTGAGAAGCCCAACCATAGCTCAGTTTATCCCTATGGGAACTTTCACTTTTGTCTGACCAGTTACATCAGACAGGGATGTATGGCTTTGACATGAACAGGCTGCTGCTTTCACTCATCTACTCTGAAAAGCTTAAAAAAAGTATACCCTACAAAAAGATTCAAGTCGAGAGAAATTCTGACTGAGGAGAATTGACCCTGGTAAGAGTTGCTGGAGGTAAGAAAGCATTTACCTCCTTTAAAGAGCCATAGTTTCTTGCACTCAGAACTCTGTACAATGGCATAATTACTTTACAGTATTCTGTATACAAAAAACTGCTTTGGACCCAGGTGACAACAGACTGCACACAAGAAACTGCTTTTTCTTAAATATGTGATTATACAGTGAGTAAAGCAAAGTAACTCATTCTCTAAAGCCAACACTAATTTGTTTATTTAGAACCTATGCTAAGTTTGTTGAAGTCAAGCAAACAGATTTCTCTGGCTATCCAAAGACATCTGGATCAGGTTTTATCTCAGATCCTGTCGCAGACACTTTCAAAAACTACTTGAAACAAAAGTCCTGGAAGATAACAACGACACAGACTCTGAGCTGATCTGCTTTGCCTCCCTTTGAAAGACTTGAGTCTTTGAAATATCTAAGGCAAAACTCTCAAGCACATTTACAAACACATGGATCAAAGACAGCTGCTGCCACAGATGAATTTTTTTCCCCAAGTATTTAATAGTAGCACAGCTTGGTGACAGATGATGATTGACAAGAGCCTGGGATGTTCAAGCTTTGGTATCTAATGTCAGCACTTTTATTTGCCCTCTGAAGGCCACATCAAGATGCACACAGGCAGACTTACTGTAACAAGTGATGTGAAACAAGGACCCAGAAGAATAGATTCAACCTTAAAAGCTCATCCTGAGTCCACTGACACTTTCTAGCTCTGCTACAAGAACTAAACACCAAACACGACCTTATTTTCATCCATCACCTAAATTTTCCTTTCTGAGAGCAGAGGATCTCTGACAAATACCTTGGCTGAGTGCTGCAGAAAACACCTCTCATTAGCATTGTTAATTAGCACTTAGCAGCTCCACCTGCAGTTAGCTAGCCCAGGGGACATTCACCACACCCTTCCAGAAGTGCAGTCCCTCCTCTCCTAACTCACAGCCCATGCAATGCCCAGAGAGCAACACCATTAACTTCTCCTTAGGCTGATACTCAAACCAGCAGTTACTTCTACAATTCACTTAGCAGAGCATCAGGCACTTGGGTCAGAAAGCTTTCCAAACCTCCTCCAAATAGACCCAGCTGAGCTTTGGAACACAATAAAACAGTATCATTGCTCAGTTTCTTTGTTCAGTGATAAACAGTGCTTAAGATCTAACTTGAATTTCCACTTTGGAAGTGGAAATATCTTTTAAAGCAAAGTTCATGTCAAACTTGAGGTTCCTTTGTGCTGCCAAAGTGTATAAAGAGCACTGATGTCAATGTGAGTTACACTCCTGACACGGTTACTAACTTGTGTAAGTTAGTTAAAGCCAATAATCTCCAACTTGCTGCCCTATTTTTATCTACTAAAAGCCCAGTGCCTTCTCGTGATCCTCCAGCACAGAGCTGACCTGCACTCAATCCCTTCTGTGCCTCAGACTGGTGACAAGATTCCTGCACGTTCCTATGCCACCTCCAAACAGCTGCAGCCTGCAACAGTGGCTGTGTGGTACTGCTGATTTTACTGTATAACCTTTACAAACAAATCACAAAATACCAGTGTGCCTCTGTGCACAGACATCCTTGCAAGCAAAACTTAGGAGCCCATGTTCATTCCTATCTATGATGGAGCAACAATATTGCTGTTCTATTTCTTATTTATCTTCACCATACATGCTCACCATATCCAAAAGGAATACAGAAATGCTATCTGTAAACTCTTTGCACTTTAATAAAGTGATTGGTAATCATTTACTGAAGGTAAACAGGTATAAATCTGCTGCTCCTAACATGCTAAAACTTATTTATCCCTTTGTGTTTATGGAAATTTGTTTCAGTGGGCAAAGATCAAAGCCAAGCACATTATTTTTCAGAGGGCTGCCAGTGTTGTTTGTGGAATGATGAATCCCATTTATTGCATTATATCCCTGTCTCTGTGTGCCATAACTCTGCTGTGACAACAGGAGCAGGAGCAGAATTAACTGCCCTGCTCACACCTTTCTTCCCCAGCACGAACCGGTCAGCTTCTGCTGGGAGAAACATTTCCATAACAATCTGTCCAGACTTCCCCCTCATTTGTTTGCAATGAAAGAGTTAATATCTGTGACCCAAATATGGAGACCCATTTTAAACTTGCTGAAAATTGCTTTTTAATCCTAGCTCTCGAGGATTTCCTTTGAAACCATCTGCCATGCACGCTGGGTACTCTTTCCCTGTATATATGCAGGATTACTATAATATGGATTCTTTTGTGTAACTTAATACATTTCAGCATATTAAAAAATTAGTTGAAATTTCCATTCTTTTCTGATTTCAACTGCCATAAAAATGACTGTAGACATCAAAAGCACTGACAAGTTCATGGCAAAGCCAACACCCATATTTATCTTATTTACTGCAGTATTTACCTTGCAATTCTAATATTTAGTCAGTCTGACACTGACTGGGTTTAAGGAATAGTTATGAGTTATTACTGTAACTAAAGCACATGCTTCAAATCAAGTGGAAGAATTTTGCTGGATAGGAATAGATTTAATCATGTGCTTTACCATGCTTAAATTTCCCATGCTTACTTTCAAGACTGAAAGACACAATGTCATAACAACTAGAGATCAGAAAATATTTCCCAATATTATTTCAAATCTATTGGCCAGCTTTTTCTATCTTCTTGCTATGAGCCTTCATGCAATTGTATTTTTATAGTACATACACTGAAGAGAAAGAAAAATGTCACACTTGTAAATAATCTGAATTTTAAGATTGGCACATGCAACCATGTATATTTTAGTAAACATCAAAAACTTGAACCAGAGAAAGTATATTGCTTACTGTCCCAAAATCACTGCCAGAGTGATCGAAATAGCAAATATTCAGCAAGCTAGATTTAGAATAAATTTTTTAAAATTAAATTAAAAAAAAAAATCTAAATCCCAGTACAATTACAGAGCATCTTCAGAGTGAAATACTTTAAAAAATGTTATTTCCCTGCAAATATTCGAGAATAGAAAATAAGGAGAATTATTTGCATAGGTTTAATCACATAATGTGACACTGATATTTCAGGAGGCAGCCAGCTGCCAGTCTGGGAACTTCTTTGTTGCACACAAACACATCTCAGAGCACCAAACCTGTGCCTGGGCTCCCTGAGCAGCCCTGGGTCCTCGCTCACATGATTCATTTCACAGCCACTCACCCAAGGTCTAATCCAAGCGAGCGGCAATGCAGAATTCCCCTCCAAACCAAAGGGAGGATCCCACTCCCTTTGATGCCTTTTCCCTACAAAGGAGCTGTGTTAGATGGGATAAAAATACACAGGATAGATCTACACATGCAGATGTTGAAAGAATGTACAGAGGAATAAACAAGTAAATAATTTTGTTTCAGCAGTAACAGATGTTGAAGCATCATCCTGCAGACATGTTACTTTTAATACAATACTGCTCATAAAGTGAGGGGGGAGGACAGAATCAATGCCCAATTACCCAGTTTTTTCAGGGTTTCCATTTTAATGAGCTTCCTGGATGATTCTGTCTTTTTAATTTTCCTCCTCTAATAATCCTATCAAATTAGTTTTGTCTAAAACATCAGCAAAAAGAAACTCAGCTGTCTAACAAAATCCTAAAACTGCTGGTAGCAGGTTCTTAAAAATGACATGTTATACGTCATTTACTTCTGTATAAATGCAGAGCAGCTCCCAAGATCCTATAGCACTGCTGGGATTAGACAGGAGTGACTGAAAACAGCCTCATGTCCCCACACATCTGCTAATGGCAAATGGATAGAAACAGACTAACGGTGCAATGGCATCTGCAGATAGATCAGTGCTGAAAAAACAACCAAATGCAGAATAAACAGATTAAAGCCACCTCTCTGGCTAAGGGAGGGATTAGGTGAAGCCTGGCCTGCATTCCAGCTGCACACTAACCTGCTTTCCTGCCAGCCTGCATTTGCCACTCAGGTTATCAACAGTGGCAGTGACTTCCCACCTGCCACCTGGCCACCATGAGAAGAGCTGGTGACACCAGGGGTGGCACTGCTGCAGCCAGAGACAGAGCTCACCTGCCCCAAATCCAGCAGGCAGCACAAGCCCAGAACAGCCCTGTGTGCCCTCTGCAGTGAAGCAGTGCCTGGCCTGGTGGGCAAGGACAGGGCAAGCACGAGTGAGAGCTCCAGCGACAGCACCCACGGCCTCTGACCAAAAAAAGTAAAGACAAACCCCCAACAGCCATAACTGTTTACAGAGCAGCTTCCTCACAACCCACTGGTCCCCCAATACCACAGGAATTAGTGATGCAGAACTAATTGATACAAATCTCCTGAGGGGAGAGTTGCTGCTGGTTATCTCGAGATGAGAAATTTAGTCCAGAAGGATAAATTGGACAGACAGCTGAAAAGCTTTAGTTCTCCTAGTAGGAAAGGAATTGATCTGCTAAAGAAAGCCCTTAAAGAGATATTATCATGTCAAAAAAACAGGACTAGGAAAAACAATAATAGTCTTAAAACAACCGAGAAACCTCTGGAAACTCTGTGTTTATATCAGTACAGCTAATTATTTCCACCTTCACACAAAAGATGAAAAACTGAAGATGTCAAAATTTTAACATTTCTCCTAGTTAAACTTATGTTATGAATATAATTATGAAACTGCTATAAAAAACCCTGTTCTTCAATTAGTGATTTCATTTTTGCATCTAGTATTTTTGCTTATCCCTTCCACCAAGTTGAAGAAAAATAGAAGTATTCAGATATTCACAGGCATGTAAAAGATTCTATTTGTGATTCTGGCAAAAGGCTGTATCAGACTTTTCTGGATTTCTCTCTCCTGAGGCTGTCAGGGAATCAAACACCCCAAACTAGCTGAGGGTGGAAAAATCTCAGCACAAGCTCCCAAACTAACCAAATTCTCCGTGTACAGCCGATGCCTGTTGTCGGTCTGACCTCGGAGATGGAGCTTCCACCACCTGAACCAGTGACCCCAAAGTTCCATGGAGGATTTCCAAAGCTGCTGCTCCTTGGACAACAGGTTTGAATCAAGACAGGAACTGAAGTGCACGATGTGACTCCGTGTTGAGCTCAGCCTACCCAGGCTGTGGCACACCCCACCAGCTGAGAGTCTCTGCTCTGCACAGAGGCCACAGCCACCCTGATCCCCAGACAGGGCAATTCAGAGCACCTCTGCTCAACTGTGCCTTGGCACCACTTTTAGCTACCAGCTTACTCCAGAAACAGTGATCATGGAGAACAAGGTCACTCAACACGTGACATATTTAAACAAGCAGCAAACAGCAATGCAACTCTTGGAAAAAACATAAATGTACCATCACAGAGATTAAAATCATGCAATGCTTTTTGCCTGGAGAGGAGGAAAATTAAGTAGCCTGCTTGTCTCCCCTCTCCAAAACCCATCATTTAGGGATGCTGCTCGCACAAGGACAAGTGCCTTGTGGTGATGCTTTCAATTCTGCACCTTCTAGGGAAGATAACACACTGTGCAGCTATTTTAAGAACATCTCATTCACAAAGATCTCCAATTCTGTCTTCAGAGACAGAGATGATTTTCTTGCTGCTTCAACATCTTTACTGGCTTGACATTTGCTTCAGAGGGAATTCATTTGCTGTTCCAAGATCAGAATGGAGCAAGAGCAGCTGCCAGGAGAGGGATAAAAGGAAACACTGTCGACAAAGAGCAGCAGGGTCATTTCTGGTGCAAAGAAATATAGAACAGAGAGAACCACAGAACTGACATTTCTCCAGAAAGCAGCAGGGGATAAAGATGTCCCCTCTGCCTCCTGCAACTGGTGTTTAGCAAAGGACTAAACAATCAGGCTTAAGTTTGTACATTATTAATTATTACAAACCAACTGTAAGCACCTGAGCATTCCCACTTAAAGCCAAGCTCATGCTTAAGTGCTGCAGTCAGCAAAGAACTCAGTAAATCCTTCAGAACTCTCCAAAGAAAACACTTCTGGCTAGAAAGCTCTCCAGAGCACAGGCTCAGTGTTTAGGAGGTGTTTTTTTTGGGATGATTTCAAGCTGCAGTGCTAATCCTGACCATCATATCTGTACATGCAGAACATTGGACAGGCTTGGGGCAGGGCTGTGTTCCCACCACAAAAAACTGCTCTGCAAGAGCCAGAGGGGGTGACGGGCCAGGGGAGCAACACAGGTGCCTGCAGATGGGATGTCCAAAGCAGGGAGAAGCAGACACCATGTGTCACTCACACCAGCTGTCCCCACCTCCTCGTGGCACATCCTGCTGCCCTGCTCCAGGAAGCACTCCATCATTTAACTGCTGTCCAAGGCAGTGGACATTCCCACAGTGCTGCTCTAGTTCACCCTGCCTGCTGGCCTGACTGACAACCCCACCAGAGGTCACCTGCTCGGTTGGATTACTCAATTCTTTTCCCTCTGGCTTATTAGAACGTTGCCCTGAGCAGGGCAGGGATTTGTCCCTCATTCCACAAGACCAGCAGATCCTGCCCTCCTCCTAGATGAAGGAATGCTGCCATCCTTTCAAAAGTTCAAACAGAAACCTTTATACACAACCAAAGCTAAACCAAAATATTTATTCCCCTGCTCCTCTCTGCATTTTATTAATGCAGGAATTTATTCTTTTCTAATTTCACAGAGAAAATATTTTAAAGACAAAAACTCTGGAAGATTATTCCTTGCAAAGAAAAGGGCTAACACACTCGAATGGCAATTTTAATCCCATGATATTTCGTGTATTTGTTTATTCTGTTGCACATTAGGATCACAGTCTATTTGGAGCGTGGTATTTATCTGACTAACCAAACCTGCTCAGATTCACAGGCATGAGCACCATGTTTCTCACACCTTAAGGGCTTCAGCATCAGGATTTATGAATTAAATATTTCCAGGGTGTTACAGAACACTGAGGACTGTATCTGCAGAGTGTTATATCAGGGTATGTGTGGGCTTGTCAAACACCCACATGATAAATTATCAATAGTGCAGCTCAGAGCACCTCTTTTGTGGATCAGAGACAAATCTGTGCATTTTGTTATGCTTTGTTCTACTTAATGTTATTTTTTTCTGCATTAAAGGTTCACAAAACCCCTGGTCAAGGGCTGTCAGGAAAACAGGTGCCAGTGCCAGGACTGCAAGCCCTGCACTTCTGCTCCTGCTGCTGAGAATCCACCAACATGACAGCACCCAACAACACTGTCAGGGTACTTCTAAGGCAAGACACTTATTTACCCAGTAAAGCACCTAACTGAACAAACGTTTAAGGTGACACTGGTGCTTGGACTTTTATAATGGCACTGAGACACTGCCCTGCAAATACACCGAGAACCCAACTTCCCACACAAGGATTATTAGGCCACCGCTCCATTTTACTACTTGAAAAGGTTTTGCAGTAAGAGAGAAAAAGAATAATAGAACTGTGTGGGAGAGTTTTAAAAGCCTTCCAGTCCTGCCAACACAGCCCTGTGTCCTTTTGTACCCGCTTGCTTCCTTCTCCCCCACACCACAGCTCCCCAGAGCCCGAGGGGAAGCAGGAACCAGAACCCTTGGGGTGCGCCACGTTCAGACCCAGCTTGTTATCAGCTCCAACAGAAACCTCAACCAGACAGCTACAAATGTAAGTTCTAAGCAAGTATTCTGCCTCTTCATCCAATAGGTAACATAAAATGGCTGTAAACCAATATTTGCTTGTTTTTTTTTTTTTTCCTTAAGTGCAGTCTCTGTTTTTTAAATGGTGACATGACAGTAAAACTCTGATATAATTCCAGACTGGCTTATTAGTAATTGTATTTCCAAATGCAACAGGGATAGCTTTAACAAACTAACACATCTTCAGTCCTGCATCACTTTTCTTGATTACATTCTCCAAGAGCAGGCAAAAATTACCATTTGTCCAGTTTTCAGAGACAAACAGAAAGGACAGAAGACAGGAGTCTTGCAGGGATGTGCTGCTAACACCTGAGCACTGCAGCTGTCCAGTCACAGCTCTGCTGGGCTCTTTTCCTGCCCAGACATGAGCCAGGGGCAGCGAAGGAGAGGCTGCCAGCTCAGCAGGAGCAGATCCCGTCAGTCTCTGACTGCCTCTGGAACCGCTCACTTCACTTACCTGAAGGAACCTTTTTATCCCCCTCACGGTAATTTAACAGCACCGCCATGGGAGAGGCTCCTGGGAGAGTTTTTCTGAGGTAAAAAGTACCTGGGAGAATTTTTCTGAGGTAAAACTATTAATCAGATATTATTAATATTCACATGAGAAAATGGAAAGTGTTAAAACTGTGAAGTTTTTAACCATGCCTGTGTTTTAGGGAACACTGACGCCTTACCCAAAGAGACTGCAGCTCCCCAGCATGCAGATTCACAGTGTGAGGGAACTAAAGGCAACAACCAAAAAATATTTGGGTCCTGGTTAGCACGTACCTCGCACTGAGCCCCCTGAGCGTGTTCTGAGCACGCTGAAGGGAGCCTCGCAGAGACTGCCTCGGGCAATGGGCCACGGCCGTGCTGCTGGGAATATCTACACCCTCTCATTAGCGGTTTATTCGCCTTTCCTGCCAAGGGCAGCCCACGCGCGGCGTGACATGGTGTCACCGCCCGCTGTCACAGCCCACGGGCCCCGCTGCTGGCCCGCACTTGGCCGCTCTCCGGCTCTCAGAGACTAACAAAACAGGCCCCAAAACCCCACAGACCCCCGCGCCCTTCGCGGGCGGCCCCCGCCCGGCCCCCCCGTGCTGCGGGACCGGCCCTGGCGGGACGGAGCGGGGTCGGCCGCGGTCAGCGAGACCCGAGGGCACCGTGACCCGGGCGGGAGCAGAGCGGGCACGCAGGGAGCCGCCGGCGGGCAGCGGGACCGGGCAGTGGGAGGGCACAAGGACACGAGCAGGGAGCGGGGGCACCGGGACCCGGCGCGGCCCCTCAGCCCGCCCTCAGCGCGGCTCGCCCTCAGCGCGGCTCGCACTGCGCTTCCGCCGCCCCCTCAGCGCCCACAGTGACCCCGCGCGCGCCGCGTCCTCACCTCACCCCGCCCCGGGCCGCTATTGGCCCCTTCCGCCGCCCGTCAGCAGAAAACCTCCGCCCATTGGCCGCTTGCCGCCCGTGGGCGGGCACACCGGCCGCTTCCTCATCCGTCACGCGGCGCCGCGCTCCGTGATTTGTGGAGCGGCGGCTCCTTCACCGCCCACCGGCTCCGAGCACTGGTGAGGAGAGCTGTCGGTCAGGCCGCCGCCCCGCCTCCCGGTGCCATTGGCCCAGTAACCTCTTTTCGGGCTTTCGTTTCTCTTCATTGGCTAATTGGATTGGATGGGCGGCTGCGATTGGGTGAAAAGCGGGTCCCGGGGGCGGGCCTTGGCTCAGGAGCAGAGTCCATTGGCCGCCGGCGCGCCGTGAGTGGCAGGAAGGTGCGGGAGGCGGGGCCGCCCGGGGTGAGGGTTGTGTGAGGTGAGGGAATCTCGCGGGGTCTCGGAGGCTCCGGGCGCGGCGGCGCGCGGTGATTGGCCGGCGGGGTCACGGGGGCGGGGCCGCGCCGTGGGGGGGGCTCCGCACGGCCGCGCGCGGTGGGCGGGGCGCGCCGGGCGCCGCGCGGTGATTGGTCGGGGGCGGCTCTCGCGCAGCCCAGCGGGCCGGGCGCGATTGGCTGCGGGCGGCGTCGGGCGCGCGCCCCGCAGGGGGGGGGGAAGCGCGTGCCCGCGGCGCGGCGCGGGGCGGCGGGACCAGGTGAGAGCGGGGCCGGGGCCGGGGCCGGGGCTGGGGCCGGGCGGGGCGGGGACCCGGGGCCGCCCCCAGACCCTCCCGCCGCCCGCACCGCGGGCCCCCTGCCCTCCACCCCCGGCCCGACCCCCCCGGCCCGGCCGGCCCCGCCCCGCCGCGGGTCGCGCTGTCAGGGGCCGCTGCGTCCTGCCCTGCGCCCCCTCCCCGGCCCCGCGCCGCCCCGTCATTCATTCACCACTTTCTCCCGTCCTTCGCCCCCCCCCCCACCGCGATCCCTGTCCTGCCCCGGCCCTTCCCTTCCTCTTTCTGTTTTGATCTTCTTTTAGCCCCCCTCGCCCCCCTCTCCTCGCCCTGCGCCCCCCCTTCACTTTCTCTGGGTCCTTGTGTGTGTTTCAGGCCTTCAAGGAAAAGTTGCAAACTCCCGAGTTGTTGCTGCTGTGAGGGAGCAGGTGCCTGGAAGGAGGGAGCAGGTGTCTGGAAGGAGGGAGCGATGTAGGAGGTGCCCGGGCTCAGGGAGGTTCGGGGGACACATGGAGAGGGTGCGGGAATGGCAGGGCTAGGCCGGCCAGCCCTCGCGGGGTGTTCAGGGCAGAGGCTCCGAGCCCTCCCTCCGGAGGGAAGGGGGATTGATCACGGTGTTTAATTTTTATAACAAGACAAACAACAAAAATAACCAAAAGTGAAGGAAAAACCCCACCCCGGCCCCACCCCAGCTGCCCAAGGATGGAGTTGGAGTAGCCAAGCCCGGCTGGATGCTGGGGAAGGGGTTGGCGCCCGCACACATGAAGAGACTCCCCGAGTTGTTTGGCTTCGCGAGGAGATAAGGCCAGTGGAGCTCCATGTTTTTAAAGGTGGGCCGTGTATGATGAAACCCAACTTCTTTTAAAGTGTAGCAGATTTAATTTTTATGGCCAAATGACAGCTTGACCCAGTTGTTATCCAATCAAAGGGCATTTTTTTGAATGTCTCTTTGTGGCACAACAGCCAACGCAAAAATGATGGCGGCTTACAATGGCGGTACGTCTGCGGCAGCAGCAGGTCACCACCACCACCATCACCACCACCTTCCTCACCTCCCTCCTCCTCACCTCCATCACCACCACCATGCTCAGCACCACCTGCACGCCGGCTCGGCGGCCGCGGTGCACCCCGTGCAGCAGCATGCCTCCTCGGCCGCCGCGGCCGCCGCAGCCGCGGCCGCCGCCGCCGCGATGTTGAACCCAGGGCAGCAGCAGCCGTACTTCCCATCCCCGGCCCCGGGCCAGGCCCCTGGACCGGCTGCAGCAGCCCCAGCTCAGGTACAGGCTGCAGCAGCTGCTGCAGTCAAAGCGCACCATCATCAGCACTCACAACATCCACAGCAGCAACTGGACATTGAGCCGGACAGACCCATCGGATACGGAGCCTTTGGTGTTGTCTGGTGAGTAGAGACAAAAGTGAACCGATACCTCCTTGTCATTCTTTACCTGATCATAACTCATCCTTGTTTTTGTCATTTGAATCAGAATACCAGAGAGCTGCTTACTGCGAGTTTTTTTGCTGATTCTTCTCCGTTCTTAGAAAGTTGCTTCGCTTGTTCGCGTTGGCAGAACGAGGTTCCCAGTGGTGAGGAGCCACTTCTGACTAACAGCCCACCCTGCCGTTCTCTTCCGAGACAATGCAGCTTGTTTATGCCCTTTTTGTACCTTTAATTAGAGTGTGCATCCGTGCAGCTAAGCCGTGCTTCCTAAAATTTCAGGTTAACAAATGAGCATTAGAATATTCATTTTGACCTGGCTTAAGAGTCAGAAATGAAAAGCGTATGAAAATGTCTTCCTTGTGCAGTCACCTGTCAAGATCTTTGTCTCACTGCGGTTTGACCCGCAGTAGTGCTGTGCGCTGCCTAAAACAGCACAGCTGAACTTTGCTCCCCTCTCAAAAATGGAAATGGGATTTCCTGCCTCGCTCGAGCTCTGCCTTAGCTCTGCCTCCGGCCCTTTTATCCCCCAGCCGCGTTTCAGAGGAGTCTGTCAGCACAGTGGAATCTCTTCTAATGCATTTTGTGACTACCTTAGAGCTATGTATGTAATTAGTGCCCTTCAGGAGCACTGGCACACAACTGGCAGCAGTATATATATATATATACATACATATATATATAAATACGTATTTGTATGTAAATGTTTTTCAGCGTGCCCTGTTCTGAGCTGTGCCTGGGAAGCGTGAGGGCTGGCAGGGGGTGTTCTGGAGAGCAGCCGTGTTGCAGCGCACTTCCTGCAGCACCAATGCAAAGTTTGCAGCGTGCAGCTGTGTGTCCCAGCCCTCTGCAGCGTGCCCAGCCGAGCCTCGGGGGTGCCCCAGCATTTTGCTTTGGGCACTGGCTGAGCTGCAGCTTCACTGAGAGGAGTGGCCGGGTCACGGTCTGGGCCAGTGGCAGAGGGCTCAGCAGGGCAGGCCTCAGGAGAGAAAAACCCTTCTGCCTGCAGCCCAGCCCTCCAAGCTGGCCATGCTTTACCAGCCCAGTGTTGGTAGCAAAATGGTGTTTTCTGAGAAGGCCGAGGGAGCTGAGAGGTGTAGGGCAGTGTTGTGGTGCCTTCCCTCCGAGCTGGGGAGTTCATTTGAACACCGAGTTCTCCCAGTCAGAGGGGAGCTGTTGTGCAGTCAGCACTGCCGTGCTCTGGCTGTGGTACAGCATTAAAAAGTGGGTGTAAAAGAATGAAAACTGACAAGGAGTCTGCTGTAAAAATTATCTGAAGGTATTTCCATCAGTTTGTGTATTTTTGAAGTGTGGAGCTTTTATAACTTAATTTGTCATGGTCTTTGCTTAAATTTATGCTGTTATGTAAGATCAGCCCTTTTTACCGGTGTTTTGTTTGCCTGTGCAGTTCCCAGTTCTTTATTTTCCCCGTCCTGTTCTCCAAAAACAAGGTGCAGAGAGAGAGAGAGAGATCTGCTTCCACAGTATTCAGTAGAATGAAAGGTCAGGCTTGCATATTTAAATATAATATCTCAGAGTGCTGAGGGGAGGAAGGCAGTGTGGAGGGAAGGGCCTGACTGACATCAGGTAGGAAAGGCAGAGCCAAGAGCATCCGCCCATCCCGGGCTGTGCACCTGCGGCCGCCCGGCAGGACCTGCCCCCGGGGGACTGTGCCTGCAGAGCTGCAGCTACAGCTCTGCTTGGAGGTAACAGCAGCTTGGGAAGGAGAAAACAGCCAAGGGGGAGGGTGTCAGCTGAAAGCAGAAGCTGGGAGCTGGGATCCCTGCGGCAGAGCTGGGGCTGCCCTGGCTGAGGATGTCATTGGTGGGAGTGAGTTCCTCTTGGCTCACGTGTGTTTGAGTTCAGTGGTCACTGCTCGGCTTTTGGCATTTCGTATTCACTTCTGCTGGGGAGTGCAGGCTCAATTTAGGAGTCTGTAAGCAATAATTAAACTGTATTTTAGTTTCATTCAAAATGTGGAAGAATGCCCATGTAACTGAATTTTAGCTACGTGAGATAAGTAAACACTGACTGGAGTATTTATAGTTTGAGGTGACTTGGACATGAGCAATGTGCACTTGGGTTCAAGCGTGGCTCGGATTCACAAAGCGACTTTGGAAGGAGGATTCTGTTGTTTATCAGTATCTTGTCTGAGCATTATTTGTGCTGATAGGTAACTGAAAAGTTTCTGTCAGTGCTTCTGAGGGAAATGGGTGTTATTCCACGGACAGCTGGAGTATTTGCAGCAGTGTTTCAGACTCTGCTGTGCTGTTTGGGAGGTAGAGCTGACCTGCAGCTCGGTTCAGCGCTCAGCCCGTGGTGTTGCACTTCCCGTTACCCCAGCCAGAGATTCTCTCTTGGCAGTTGAATTAGCATTTGTCATTAGTTCATTTGTCTGGTGCTCGATGATGTTTCAGGGTAGCTAATGTGCTGCTGGAGTTTTTCACTCGTGAAGAGCCAAAGGCTCGTGCTTCAGCACTTTGATTATTAACCCCTGCAGGCGGGGGCTGATGGTGTCTGTGCACACAGGCCATGTCCCAGCTGGGCACACGGCTGGGGGAATCAGCTGTCCCTGGCACAGCATCTGCTCTGCCTGCTCACCTGGGATGGGGATGCTGCAACAGGGCAGGTGTGCAGGGACTTGCCCCAGGTCCTGCAGGTTTGTTTCCCCACGCTCTGGTTTGGTGAATTGCCACAAACCTAGTCGTGTTTCTCATTTGCCAAAACCAGAGCAATTTGCTCTTGGAGTGTTCCCTGCTCCCGTGTTCCTAAAGTGCTGAAAAAACCCAGATTTTAATGTCAGCAGCAAGCTCTGTCTGTGTCCTGCGGTTCAGACTGAGCAGGGCTGAGTTTTGAAAGTCTTGTGTCTCTTCCAGAATAAGGAGCTGTCCTTTGGAGAAGTGCTCCCAGTTTTGCTGGGGAGACATGCTGCTGCCATCTGGTGGGGTTCCTAAAAAAACAATAATAGTGATAATTAAAAAATGTATTGATTGAACCTGCCAAGGCTGATAGGTTTGAAATGAGGGGTGAAGGCTCAGTCCCTCTGCAAGAGGTGCTGGTGGTGTTCCCTTGCAGGATTCCTGGACTGGTGGGGAGGCTCTGCAGCTGCAGGAGGGTTGTGCGCAGTGCTGACTCTTGTTACTGGTTCAAGGTGGTAACCCTGCTGCTGAAATGCTGTGCAAGTGTCCTGTTGGTTGGGATATATCCACTCCAGTGGGATAGGAATGTAAGGTGTGGGGGCATTCTACATGTCTTCCTTGTCTCTTAATTGTGTGAAGTTACTGTTGTTCATTAAAGACTGTGGAACCAAGCAGTCTCTCTAAATAATGTCAAATCCTTGTTAAAGTGCATCTCAGTGGAAAAGCTGTTATGAGTGATGATAGAAGAAGGTATTTGAATTAATATTTTTAAAAATTCCTGATTTACCCCATTTGAAATTGTGTGTGGGGGTTAGTGTACTTGCTTCTAATCCTTTTTATTCAGAGGTCACATGGCAGAACAATGTTCCAAACAGTTTGGCTGTTGGTGTTGACACAGGACGTCATGTTCAGGCTGCCATAACTTTAAGGGGAGAAATAATTTAACCTTAATCTGCTGTTCACTCCTGGTCTGCAAAGGCCTGAAAACACCAAAGTCATTGCTCCCTAAAACCCCAAAGAATATTGCCTACAAGGGGTTGTTGCCTGGACCCTGGAACTATTTTAAGAGGGTTTTATCCCAGCACTGATACTAAGCACAGCAGCAGGAAAGACGTTTCCAGGATAAACTGATAATCTCCCGTTCCTTTAAAGGAATGTGTCCTGCTGAGCAAGGATGCAGCGGGGATTATGTGTTTGGGACAAAATGGCTAGAATGTATATTAAGGAAAAAGAGGTGTTATGGCTTCAGAGGAGTCTGAAATGCGGCAGAAGTTCCCCTTCTGCTGTCTGATACTGCTGAAAACCGCAGTGATGTTTCACATAGTTAATGCTATTAATGATGCAAGAAAAGTTCAGCAAAAGCTGAACTGCAGACGTTTTTTTCATGAAATTTATTGGGATGTTTGGTGGGAAAGGTTTGTTCTGAAGTTAAAGCTGTCTGTATCCTTTTCCAGCCCCTCAAACCTCACCTGCTAACAGAACACAGTCCTTAACCATTGGGAACTATTCTCTGCTAATTAACAATTAGGTGGACAATGGTTTGCTGTGTAATGTGACATTTTGTTTGTTGTTATGCTGGGGTGGGAACATGAGGGGCTCCATCCCTGGGGCACAGGGCTGTCCCAGCCCCTGTGGCATCGCTCCCAGGGCGCAGAGCAGGGGCAGGAGGGAGGATGAGGGGTGTTGGCACCGGGGTGTTTGTCTCCCCAAGTCACCTCCCCCCAGCTCTGTGGGGCTGGGCTTAAACCAGGACAGTTTTCCACTCTTTGTGTTCTACTTGAGTGAGTTTGGCTGTTGTCTGGGGCTCCTGATGCAGACAGACAATGATTTCATAAGAAAGAGGCCGAGTCATTTTTATCCAGTTATTGGAGGGAACCGGGAGGATGCCTGAGGCAAAGGAGGCAGCACTGGTGATGGGCACGAGTAGAGTGGGGCTGGGGTTTCACATTCACCATCACAATGGAAGGAGCTGCAGGTGATCATCTTGCATCCCCATACCAGTATTTTTTATAGGGTTCCTTTATCTAAATTGAATTCTGACCGTATTTGTGAAGAAATGTAGTAGAACAAGGACCCTATTCAAGTTTTTCTGTGTGGGAAATTTTGCAAAGCTTTATGTGTTGGAGTGGTTGGGGCTTTTTTTCAAATTTCCTGAAAAGAAAAATTCTGTTAACATTTAAATGACTGTTTCCCAAATGGAGTGAATTAAATGAAATGGATATAATAACTCCTTGCATTCAAATTAGACGTTGGGATTAGGTGAAATTCTATCCAAGTAATATATGAGATTGTTCATTATTGTCTTGTAACATGATGCAAGAAAGAAGGAATGTGAATAACTTTTTTTTTTTTTTTCTCAGAGTTGTGTGAGGACCATTTGGGATAAATTAGTTCACTGTAAATTATGCCAAGGTCAGTGTTTCACAGGTCACTTGAAATGCAAGTTGCTTTGCAGCACCTGCAGACCTTGATGTTGTTTGTATCCACACAGGGCTGGATGCTGATAATCCAGTTAGATCCTGGTAGCATTCAGTGTTTCTTCTTTTTTCCTCTGAATTCTGCAGATGTTACAGCTTGTGACTGGATTTGCAGTCTAATATTGATTTTCCAGAAGACATATTTCAGATGTTCTTTTCCTCTGCCCCCCTGACTCTTTCATCTCTTTTTTAGAGGATATTTAAGTTGTTGAATTCCCTAATCCAAAACAGAGCTATTGGTGTTTTGGGGGGTTGAAAGTGTGAGAGTGCAGCCCAAAGTGTGGGATCCCCCAGAGCAGGAGATAAAGGCCATGAAAGGATCTGGGGAGAGGCTGCTGGATGTGCCTGGGCTGCTTCATTTCTGGGGGAACAATGGGATAAAAAGAATAGCTTTGGGCAGGTAAAGTGGAGGAGGCCTTTGGGATATGTTTGAAGTGCTTTTTGATGACTTGTAATGGTTGTATCTGGGTCTCATGTATCTTTAATCCTCTGGAAAGTTCTGCCTTCTGGTCTGGAGTAGGTAACACGCAGCTGTTCTTGTGAGAAAAGCTGGCTCAAAGGTGTGTAGAGTTTGCTTAGAAGGAATTTGTGTTCATTAATATAATTGGTGATGTTTTTAAAAAGGCATTTTAAAAACCCACAAAGAGCTTTAAGTGCTAGAAAATCTCACAGTAGGTGCTGTAAGTTTTGGTTTATTGGTAGCCAGAGTAACTGCTGCACCTGGTGTGTAAAAGTAGACCCCTGAGTAAGGTGGGAGATGCTTAAATCAAAGTGGCAGATGGCAGGCAGTACAAACATGTATGAAAAGGATAGAGGCTTCTGGGTCAGTGCTTTATTTATTGATGATAGTATTTGTTCATAATCTGCAGTGATGGGGGAAAAGTGGATGGGATAGGCAGTGAAGGGGTGCTAGCTACAGGTGGTACAAACTGTAGCCATTGCCTGTCTAAGAGGGGTTATAAAAGCTAGTGTTGTTGTAGCAGTAATTTTTTTTATAATAACATAGGTCATATATTTTCTTTAATTTTTCCCCCCCACTGTGTTCTGACTTTTTCATCACTTCTGCCCGTTTTTCATATTTTCTACCATTGTCTGTGGTACTTGTTATGAAGTGCAGCTCACCAACAGCATGCTTAAATGAAAACAGTAGTTTGGAGATGAGGGGTGAATTGTAGAAAATAAATAACGTTTCCCTGTGGAAATCTCTGGAGCTCCATCCATAGTGCATTGTAGGAGAAAGCTGGAGAAGGGCAAAGTCATCTCTGTAAGACATGGTCTTCCTTGGTGTGTCCTGTGGGTGCTTGCATGGGCTGCAGCCTGCTGTGTGCAAACTGTGAACATTGGTGATTCCAGCATGTGGCTCCCAGAACTGAGTCTCATTTGGGGAAATCCCCAACTTGCCTTAAAATCACTGAGGTGCTGATACTTGTGAGGTTGGATTTAGGGCTGTGAGTCTGCTGAGACCCTCGATCAATGAAATTGTCAGCTCAGTTTGTGGTTCACAGCTCCCTAATTTTGCTGTGAGTTCCCTGAGGGGGGTTTCAGTAATTGTGGAAAAATGCCAGTGGTGTTTTCAGGTGAACTCAGGTGTGTGGAGTGAGCGCACGTGGTGCTGTTCAGGCTGGTGTGTGCCAGTGGGCACAGCCCTGAGAGCTGCAGGGGACGACTGCCAGGTACCAAAATGCTGCTCAAAACACACCAGAGCAATACACCAAACCTACCAGAATAAATCTCCATCTCAGTATTTAAAGCTGCATCATCTTTTCTTATGCAATCGTGATGGATAAATAAAGGCAGACTTACACCAGCCTTGATATGAAACAACTTCCATGGCTACAGCTCTGGAACATGGCCATGTACAGTCTTTAAAAGTGCTTAGTAAGAATTTGAGCTTTAATCTTGAGGGCTGTGCAGAATCAGTGTGTCCTGGTAATATCATCCTTTAATTTCCTGATGTGGTGTTTTTCTACAAAAAAATGGAAGCATTTGTGTGTGAGTGGAATTTTTATGCTCTTTATGCTGTTGGATATAACACCAGAATGGTTATAGCATAATCATTTTGTAAAATACATATTCTCTTATTTCTTTAATTTTCTTAGAACATGGTATGATGGTACTTTGGTGTAATTCGAAAAAAGAAAAGGTTTTTCAGAGCATTCTGTTAAAGAACTCTTGCAGGAAATTTTGTGGAAAAGTGAAATATACTGGGAGCTGTAGTAATCCTTGGACTTTAGAGGAGGGTTTTCTTTCCTGCATTCTCTTTTTATATGAAAATACATTTTAATAGTTGCAAAAAAAAAAAATTGCTCACCAGAGCACCAGTTTCCATGTCCTTTTGGAATGGTGCTAATCCCCAGTCTGCTCCTGGTCCAGAGCAGTTTGTCTCCATTATCTGGGGACCACCAGGCGGTGCTCAGGGCTTTTTTAGTTTTGCAACCTAAGTGATGTCAGGGCAGAGCCTTTGCTTAATGGGACCAGTGAAGTTGGGGATGGTATTGAGCTGGTGGCCAAATAATTCTTCAGGGTTTGAGCTAGTTTATTGTGTTTTTTCTGAAGAGTGACTGACTCCCTTTTCCCTTGGCAGTGTGTGTGGAGTTGGCTAGTGCCGGTAAGACACTTTATTTAATATAAATCCATAACTCTTGAGGATTATTTGTCTGTGAACAGCAAAGTGGACTCCATGAAGGAGCAGTGCTGTTCCTGAGCTCAGCTGCTGAAGGGTGTGCTGGCACTGTGGGTCAGGGAGGGGAGCCTGGATGTGCTCTGGGCCAGGGGACTGGCATGCTCTGAAATCCTTTCTATTCAGCCTTAGCTACTTTGGTTCCTAATGGGTTAAGGCATGCTGCAGGAAATAGGGAAAGGTTCTCTCCCAGTCCATTTGGAGCCCTTGATTGATGTAGGGCACTCCTGTCTGGAGCAGAGCTGCAGGTCACTGGCTTCTGAGCACAAGTGTGTCTCTGCCTTTTAACTGGGGCTGTTTGGCTTCCTCCTGCCTTCGTTTTCCAAGGCCCTTGGCAGCCCATGTGAGACTGTTTGAAAGCCCTCAATTAGAGTTTTTTCCCCCCAGAGTCTGCACAGTGGCAGGACAAAAGCATTGTTTAAAGGCTGTTCTCATCTTGCAGTAGAACTTCTGTTTGGGTGTTTCTGTAAGTTCTGCTTGGAAGGGGGATTTCTTTTTGGGTCAGGGAAGAGAAGGCATCATTATTTCCGGATTGCTTGCCATCCATCTTTGTTAATTTAATCAATTCCTAGGCTAGCGTTTTTGGTGAAATGAAGAAAAGAATTTCCTGAGCCTGTCGGTGCTCTCTGGCTCCCCTGTGTTCTCCTGATGCGTTTGAAGTGCTGGAGACCAGAGCTCCTTGATGTTGATTGTAGCTCGTGGGTATGATGATGAAGCAGAATTGCAGTTTTTGTTGTTGCTCTGGCTGCAGGAAGGGCTGTGCATCGAGCAGGGCAGCAGTGCCCAAGGTCACAGGTGGGCTGTGTGCAGGGCTGTCCCAGCACCAGGGGGGCAGCTCACACCTGCTCTGGGCTCCTCTCAAAACACAGAGTGAGGACAGTCAAAACAGCACAGGGGAACTGAGATACTATTTCTGTTTTTGAACACAAGTGGGGAGTCTCCCAATCAATTCACATTTTTCAAGTAACAACTCTATCTCAGTGACAGGACGTATCAGAACAGATAGGAATGGACCCAGAAATGAAGAGCTGACCATAGTTTTGTCAAGGGCACATGTCCTCTGAGTTATTGTTCTCAGAGTCACTGTTGTTAACATGATGTACAGGTAAAGACCAGTGGGTTTAGTGCTTTTTGTTTTCCTGTAGTTCAGCATATGGAAATGAAAAAATCCCCAACTACCAAACAAGAACCAACCAAGGCTTGTATAAAAATAATACCCAGCTTTTAAAGTGAAATGGCAGTGAGTAATGACTAGCATCTACTTTATTCTTATGTCTAAATTCAAATAGTTGGGGGCAGAAGCTCCCACACAGTAATTGCTGTTAATTTAAAGGGACAGTGGCCTGCATTATTAGTGCTCTGTCCAGTGCTGCCTCACCAGTGAATATTCACATCATGAATTACAACAAAAGCATCTGAAACTGAGACTTACTAGAACCCTCTTCAGGTTTAAATCTAAAAGCTATTGCAAGTTGCCATTTATGATGTGGCAAGAAAGGGTTTTATCTTCTTGTAGATGTGGACTGTTTGTGGAGAGGGGAGTGTCTGTGTGCTGGGGACTCCTGTGTCAGTGAGTAAAGCAGACCAGCCCAGATCCTGCATTCTGCCAGTCTTTGTGCACCACTGTTCTAACAGAGAATGTCCTACAGCCACACCGAGAGGCAAGGATGTATTCAAAAAATCTCTTTTACCATGGATCACTTGATTTAATTGAAGACAGTAAGAGTTCTACCTAAGAGCTTAACTAAAAGCAGATTTTAATTATTAAGTGGAAAGTACATTTGATTTGTTTTTCAATTATTATGGATACCTCAAGGTATCAAAGTGCTTTTCTGAGCATATTTGCTCATTGATTGCACTTGAAAAGTCGGGATTAAGGACTTGCACCGTGCCTTTGCTGGCAGGGCATTCACATCCTCACCCAAGCCTGTAAGCTGAGCTGCAGCTTCCCTTCTGCCCCTGCTGAAGAAACAATGCATTTTTCTTTAGGTTTGGATTGCTTATTGTTTCTGAAGCAGTTGAGGAAAAGTAGGTGAATGTTGACAGAATCAGGACCGGCTTTGACCTACTTGTGGCTTTTTTTCTGATCTCTGTCTTGGGCATGTCACCTTATCATTTTTAAGCTACTGTTTACTCATGTGAAACCTCATCTAAAACATTGAGAACTGACAGGTGTTTGGTAATTTGAATATTAAATGTATATATCATCACTCCCACAGTTGTTCCCAAGGAGATTTTGTCACTTACCATATGACCCAGTAAAGGGAATTCTATAATAATTTTATTTCATCCTGAACTATTGTTTAAATTTCAGGTTTGAAGTATTTTAGAGTCATTAATTTCATTCCCCTGAAATTGCACCCATGGTAGTGATTCCATCTGTTATCACAAGGTTTTTGACAGACTCAGAATAGAGAAACATAAATTAGGATTTTCATGTCAGTTCATGGAGATCACTTGAAGCTAAATACAGCTGTGAAATGAGGAGGTCAAAGGGGAGTCCTGCAGGTCAGACCTTGCTGTTTCTGTGGATGGAGCTGTGAGTCCAAACCAACTGCAGTGTAACACATCAGTTAATTTGGTTTATAACAATTCAGGCTGGTTTTCTTCTGGTGGGAAGAGGGAGAGACACACTTTCCTTGAAGATCTTGTAATATTTTAAACATTTCTGTGAGATGACATTTTGTGGGTGAGTTTTAGGAGGAGGAAAAGGCTGAGGATCACTGGAGCTGTGCTGCCTCCAGCACCTGGTACAGGTCACCTGGCACTGAGACATGAACAGGGTTGGCTGGCTCACCAAAATTTAGATTTTGCAAATTTTACAGCATTTCAGACATTTGAATAGTAACCAAACGACCTCTCACAGAAATTCATCAGGTACATGTTGTGCTGCTGCAGACACGAAGGAATTCTGAGCAGTCCCACTCTCAGCAGGCTGTTCACTCAAAGGTGCTGTTCACCTCTGCACTTCAGTGTGTCTGAAATTGCCTTTTGAATCTATTGAAAAGGAGTGGTTATGGCTCCAATGTAATTGAGACTGTCAAGGAAATAGGTGGAATTTTTACAGCTCTGTGAGACTTGATGGTATGTGACAGAGGATCATTCACTCCACTGGCCCATGCTAATGGGAGACTGATGTGTCTTTAAGCGCCCTGGTAATAAATAGAAAACGGATTTTTACTTTTTTTTCTTCCTTCTTTTTTGCAAGGCTGCGGGTCTTTCTTAAATCTTCGTTAACATGTACTAAAATATAAAGCACTTCTTTCATGTTCCAAAAATATCCCATCTGAGACATCTTCTCGACTTTTGGACTGTAGAGGTTATGAATTTATTTATTTCACACTTGTGTTTTGACGTGTCCCTTCTGTTCCTGCAGTAATTCAGAGGAGGAATGACTGGGCAGGGTTGAGCACATAGAAATCTTTACATAGAAAAAAAAATTGCAGCAGTTTGCAATAATTTACGTGAGTAAAATGTGCAGGGGAAGGCTGATGTGAGGTGCCTTGTGCACAGCCCCAAGGACACAGCTGCTGATGTGTGGCTGGGCCTTTGAGCACCATTGTCACAGGAGCTAAAGGATGATCCTGAGCTGCCTTTCTGGGAGGGAGGCAGAGCTGACAGAGCTGTCAGATGTGCTGCTGCTCTGGCTCTCTGCTCCTGCTCTGGTTTGTTCAGCAGCAGAGCAATTGAGATGTCTCTGCTCAGTGTTTACTTTGGCTGTTGTGGAGTGTTGGGGTTGGGAATTGCAGCATCTTACAGGCTTAGTGTGTATTTTAAGTAATATTATAAAGTTTGTGATTCTAGTATCCATGCCTGTGCAAGACAAATAAAATACTGTTATCTAAATTAATTTCTGGTGAAGAGAATGGAAGAGAAAGTGGCAACTACGAAGCATTCTGGGTTTCAGTTCTGTGTCCTGTATTATTGTAGAATACAGAATTCCTGTGAATAAAGAATGGGCAGAGTAAGCTGAAACTTGAAAGGTCAGTAAATAAGATTTGCCTCTTCCAGCCAAAAACTTTGATGAATGCTCGTGGATTTATCATCACTACAGAATTTGGGGAGATGAGTATAAAGAGCAGTAATTCATATAATTAAAAGGTACCCTCAACCTCATAGATATATACATATTTATTTGTGTATATGTATACAAATACATCAAAGTGCTGAGGCTCAGTCCTTAACCAACTGATACAAATATGTCCCTTGGTGGAAGCAGGGAACACTGCTGTAATTACTTTGAAGTACTGGGTTCCACATATTTGTACACTCTGGTTTGAATCCTCCTCTGATTTTCTCCTATGTCAGGAAACAGCCAAACATGATTGTGGTGAAAAAAGGAACGGCTGCAGTAGGAGAGATGTCCCCTGGAAGTGTTGAGGCATTGATTGGGATGAGTTGGGATTGCTGTGTGATTCCCCCAGGTGATGAGGCACAGAAGAGTTCAGTCACCACATTCTGGTTTTTGTTCTGTCCTTGTCTGAGCTGTGGCAGTGGGAGGGGCAGGGAAGTGCTGCTGGAGCAGAGGTGCTGGCAGGGTTCCTCAGGAAGAGAGGTATCAGTCAGGGATGTGACCAGAGACCTTATTAACCTACTTTGCTCTGGAGGTGCAGAAATACTCCAGGAACTGTGCCAGGCCTGCAGGCTCGTTGGACGTGGAGGAGAAGGTTTCTCATCTGGGCTTTTCTTGGTTGGCTGGTGGGAATGGGAATAGAGGTCAGTGAATTGGGGCAGGAATGTGCATCTAATAGTGGTGTAAGCTTTAAAAATAAAGAAGAAAAAACTGTAAGAATACATGGAGCTTTATGTGTTTATTGGGCGTGTTATTTATTTGTGAACATCACAGACCTTACGGAGCTATGCCATTGGCTGAAAAAAAAGAATTAAAAATGGAATTAAAAATGTATCTGAATAAATGTCATGTGTAGTGTAGTAATTTATTGTAGCTGTGGTTCATATAGGCAGTTGAGAAGTGAATAAAAAGGTCTGAAGCATAGTCAGAAAATTTTGTGTAAATGGGGAAGTAAATTTCATTCGGAAAGCAGTTTCAATTTTAAGCTTCCATGAAGGAAGACAAATTAAACATTTTTAAAGATATTAACCATAACAGTATCCCTTTAATTTTCACTCCTTTCTTTTAAGTAAGATACTCTGAATCACTTTTTGTTCAAGGAGACAGATTTCTTGCAGTAATCAGTTTTGCTTTTAGCTCTGATTTGTAAAGAATAAGTGATAATGGCACACATGCTGGAGGGTGTGATTAGAACCAACGTTAAAAGGCTTTTTAGGACATGGATGGTTGGAAAAGGAGCTCTGGAGAGGTCTGCATTTAGCAGGAGCGAATGAAGCACACCTTTGAAGTCGCTTAACCCTTTCCCATAAAATACCTGTTAGTGGAAGTGAAATCTGGATGTTTTCTTCAGGCTCATGTGAAAGTTCTGCATAAAATCTGTTAGCTTGCATTCAGGCAGTTCTTTCCCTGAACAGATCCCATACCACTGAAAAGACCAGTTCCTGAGGATATGTGTTAGAAGGGCTTGGCTATTTGGAATAACTTACAGGTTTTTTGAAGTGCCTTTGGGTATTTTTTGATTAATTTACAGTATTCCATGGAGAATGTTGAGAAAACTTAATGAAATGCTGAGAATGCACATTGGTAGTCAGTTAATTAAATTGTCTTTTTGTGTAATCTTCTTAAGTAACTTATTTTCTGCTCAGTGCCTTTCCAACAAACACAAATTGTTGTTCACATGCAGATTCCTGCATGCGAAACCTACTTCACTTGCCAAAATATTAAGAAAATATTTAGCAGCTGGAGTATATTTGTATAGGTCTCAGATGTCTAAAAGTACAAGAAGCTTTTACTTTTGTCTGTGAGCACCTTCACCCAACTTTTGCCAATCCAGATCAGCCTGCCCATGGCTTCTTGCAGGTGTCATTTGTGTCAATGAGCACTCAGAGTCCTGCAGCTCATCCCCAGGCACGGGTGAAACAGGGAACTGTCTGACTTGGCTTCTCTGCCTCAAAGTTAAATCCAAGTGAAATCAAAGTTTTGCTCACTAGTATCTCCTTAGCTATCTTTTTTTCCAGTTTGCTTTCATATCATATCTCTCAAAGATTTTTTTTTTTTCACCCACTGTAAATATTTCATTTTAGTATCTTTGAAGTATTGCCAGCTGGAGGCTGCTACAGAGCAATAGTGACCTGAAAATCATTAACAGCACATCCAGTGCTTAAATAGCTCGAAAAATAACAGCTGTTCTTTTTGATAATGTCTTTTAACAATGAAACCTTATTTTTCCATGCTTGTGTGCTAAAAATTCTGCTGTCACTAGCAGCTCTGCCTGTGTTTCACACTCTTCTGTGGTGCAGCTACCACAGGTTTTGGGGTTTTTTGGAAGTCCCCAAAGTGCTGATGTGGATTGGTGGCCACACATGTCAGTGTTTGTGTCCTGCTGAGCTCCTGGGTGAGCAGGTATTGAGCACAGCTCACAGGTGGGATAACAGAAATGATGTGGTTTGTCCCTGGGCTGTGTCTCTGGCCCCTGGTGGGTGCAGGATGCTCCTCACCCCTGGGATCCCAGGGTGATCCCCACCTGGGCTGCTCCTCACTGGGGACAGCCTCGTGCTGGGGTTCAGAGCAGCTTCCAGAGGGCTCTGGGCATGGCAGGAAAGTGAAGAGGACTGAGCACTGCTCTGCTGTGATATTTTCCTCCTTTTCCTAATGAATCTGTGGGTGGCTTTTCCTTTAAAAATTATAGCTGAAATGACTATGAATATCTCCTTTAAACGAGATTGTATCAGCTTTTGCATCTCTCAGACAATGTGTGTACAGCCAGAGGGTAAAACCCATTATAAAGCCACGCTAATTGCATGAATGTGTGTGCTAAAACTCCCTTGTTGTGAGAAATCCAAGCAAAACAAACCTGGCTCCTGGTGATCCCTGTGCAGCACTGCTGAGGGGAGCCCAGGTCACCCTGCTGGCAGGACAGGGTGGGGTGGCCTGTGACACACACTGTACACACAGCGAGAAAAGACTCCTAGGAAATCAGAAAATTGGGTTCCTCAAATGGTTATCACTGAGGGGGCTCTACTGGTTCTGTGCACTCACTGCTGGGGGAGGCATCTCTAGAGAAACAGTTCATGTGTTACCCTAAAGCCTGAAAAACCTGAAAAAGAGATGAACCCCACCTCTCCCTGTCCCTGCTGGCTTGGCACAGGCAGTGTGACTGACTGAGATCCTCTCTGACATTTGCCCAGGCTGCCATTGTTCCTGAACAAGTGTCTGTCTGTCCTGCCTTTGTCCGTGCTGCTGGCTGTGTCTCGGTGCCAGCCCAGCTGTTTGGGGCAGCCCGAGCTCTGCCCAGCTCAGGAGCACCACACTCCCAGCTTTGGGCTGCAAAACTCTCTTTCAGGCTGCTGGAGTTAGACAAAACCACTTAGCATTGAAATAATTTAACTCCCATAGGAGTTGTCAGCTTTAAAAGGTGTTTTATGTGCGTTGGGTCAGTGTGGGACGTGGACTGCAGTCTGTGATGGGAGAAAACACTGCTGGCAGCAGGCAAGGTCAGTGCAGAGCCTGAGCATCACCTTTGTCCTGTCTCCCTGGTGTTTGAATTGTTCTAATGGTAAATTGCTAAAGCAGCTGCTGTGCTTAAAACCTCAGCCTGTGTGGACACATTTCTGTTTTTTCCTTCAGTAAAACATCTGTTGCTAAATCTGCATGTATATATTGGTTTCTTTTCTAAAGGATTTCACGCTTCCTGCTTATTTTCCTCACCTCTCCCCTCTGCTATCCAGCAGTCCATTAAATGTTGTGGGTCAGTTTTTGTCACATTTTGGTGGGGCTTTACAGAGAACAGAAACTGGTCTCATGGCCTGTGCCTATGTGCAAATTTTATGTACCCAATCTAGCATTTCCCAGATAAGAGATTTGATAAGTGCACAGCCTCTCCCTGCCCTTGAGTCCTGAGAATCTTGTGGGTTTGTGAGCTTTTCTAAGGGATTTTTAATATCATCCCATGCTCAGGTATATTTTGAATACACCACGATGTGACTGATTGTGATACCATGTACTGAAAAGGTGGCATATTGGGCTCACATGCCCTTGAGTGTGAGCTGTGCTGTTTGTTTTAAAGTGGTACATCAAACATGCCTGGGTGAGCAGCTGAAATGCTTGTGGGACCAGGTCACTTACATATCTCAGGGTAAGGCTTGCTGGAGCAGCCTGTGTCATTAAGAGTCAAGTAACTGAGGAAAAAAGTTCACTGACTAATAGGAAAAACTTGCAGAGTAATCCTATTAAATTCCCTCCCTTCTGGTAAGTCCCGATGTAAATTTATAGATATTCTCTATAAATGTGAAGGGAGGTTTGTTTCCCTGATAGAACAAACTCCACCAGCAGTTTCCCACACCACCCCAAGAACATTCTTTCATTATCTTGCTCCTGTGTAATAATTGCACGGAGCAGTCACAAACTTGTTTTTCTACCAGTTGAAACTACAGAACAATGTGTATGCCTTGACCTGGATTCAGGGAGAGAAAAAGTCACTGTTGGCATAGACTCCACCTTGAAAATTTGCCATCAGTGTGGCAGAGAGTTGCTAAAGGCTTATAATGCGTAATTGAAACGGCTGAATGCCTGCAAGGATTCTTTGAGATAAGGATTGTCTTTGAAAACATTTTAACTAGAGGTCTGGATTGTGTCATTAATCTCTTCTGTAGTCCTATTACTTTTTAAAATTGTATTATTTCTGGTGTGATTAGCCTGCGAAGTAAATAGAAGGTGCAGGTTTTGTAAAGTATCTTTTTTCTTTATGTGTTTTATGTCAGGCTATTTTAAAAGCTTTTTATGTAGTTCTCAAATATAGCAAGACATACATGCATTATGTATAATCAGCAGAACAAAAGGGTTTCTCATGACAGGACAGGGCACCCAGTGCCCTTCAGGGGCTGCTGGCCCAGGGCTGCTCTCCTGCTGGGATTGTGATGTGCTCCCCAAAACGAGCTGGCCCAGCTCCCCTGTGTCCCTGCAGGGATTCACTTGGGATGGCTCCACTCAGAGTGTTGAGTGCTGTATCTCCCAGCTCAGGGTCACTGTTCAGTGTCACTCCCAAAGGCATCCTTAGAGCTGAACTGTCTGCCTTGATACAAGATTTATTCGCATATTTTTGCCCCATACCTATATATAAATTTTTGCTCAGTTATTTTTGGTTTGAATCTTGGTCTGTGATCTCTTTATCCCCAGCTGCAGTCGGTGCTGAGTGAGTGGAGCCTTTGAGGCTTCAGTAGTGTGCAGAAAGTGCAGCGGTGCCAGTGCTGGAGGGATGGAAAGAAGGAGGGAGGGATAAAGGGATGGATGGAGGGATGGATGGATGGATGGATGGATGGATGGATGGATGGAGGGATGGAGGGAGGGATGGATGGATGGAGGGAGGGATGGAGGGAGGGATGGATGGATGGATGCATGGATGCATGGATGCATGGATGCATGGATGCATGGATGGCTGGCTCCTGCCTCCTGGGCCCTTTGCTGCAGGATTCACCTGTGCTGGGGTGTCCTCACAAAGCAAGGCAGGGAATTCAAATGGGTTCTTCTGAGAGCACCAGTAAGTAAAGCTGCCTTCCTAGCTGTTCTCTCAATTAGCTCCTAGGAGATTTTCCTGCTTTTCTAGTTCCTCCTGGGGATATGTGACCTGATAGCATATTGCTATAAATAATTATTTTACTAGTATCAAAGTAGGTACTGTACACAAACACAAAGCAACATTTTCAGCATCTTTTTTTGGATGCTGTAAATACCAGGTTTTCAGACAGGCTGTTTCCTTTCTTCCTTTCTTGTTTCTGTTCTTTGGAATGACAGTTCTGATCTTCAGAACTTGCACTGTTAGTTTTGTGCTGCCCCTTGAAGTGGAATTGCTGGTGAGTGGCACAGAGCTCCCAACCCAAGGGAGGTGAGGGGCAGGCTGGCATTGCTGCTGCTGTGGGGGAAGAGCAAAAAAAGTTATGCAGATTGTGTTACTGTTCATATGTAATTAGCATTGATATGAGAACTTTAATTAAGGCAACTGGAAGCTGCTTCATGGTTCTCTGCAGAGCAGGTGTGAACTTAGCTCTAGATGGTCGACATCCACCTCCCAAAATGCAGTTTCCATCTGTTTTTGGTGAAAGCTGACTGTTGATTTCTGTGTCTTGTGCAGCCATCGTTCTGTAGAACAGCTGCAGAAAATGAGTGGGTCCAAAGCCATCAAAAATCCAATTTTAATACCTTTCTGCAATGACCTCCACTTGAAACATTCTGGTTCCACATTTTAACATTTCCCTCAGTTTGGGCAGTGGGAGGGGAGTACTTCTGGCCTTGTAAAATAATTTATCATGTTTCAGACTTTGCCTGGAAATGTTTTGGGCTACTATTCTAAAACTGAATTCTCTTCTTCTACTTTAATATTTTATTAGAAGTTGGGAATGACCATTTTAATCTGGAATTCAATTAAAAGGACACCTTTTAAGGTCATCTGGTAATTCTGTGTGGAGGTATGGCACTATCTGAGGAGTGTACATGAGTGTAGGTTTTATTAGCTTGATTTTTAAACTAGTAAAAGGAAAATGTTAGCAGTTTTTACATTTCATTTTCTTAGACGGGAACTATGTAAGATGTTTTACAGTAAAAATGGGATGTTTGTTTAAAATACACATTCAAAGCTCCCTGTATGGAACATTTAAATAATTTCTGTGGAATTTGCTTTGACCTGGAGCTGGTTGTGGAGCTGGACATTGAGCAGGGACATCCCCAGTGGGCATGGTGGGAGCTACTTTGGGGGATTTTGTTATCCCTGCTGCAGCAGCTGGATGAGCCTGTGCTGGGCACTTCATCAAAACCTCCCACAATTTCACCACTTTGGGCAAAAATCCTGGAGAAAATAGGAAATGCATCATGGATTAGAAGCTCTTTTGAGATTGTTTTTAGCTGTGTTTGTCACCACAGAAATGGTGTGGTGTCACCTTTGCCCCTTGTTTGGAGCACAGAGGTGCAGGGCTGTTCACAGGCAGGCTGAGGTGCTGCACTGACTTTGGATGGGTTGAACTGGTTTGCAGTCAGATGTGGTAATTGGGAGTGAGGTGGATATCTGAACCCCCAGTTTAATTTTTTGTTTAGGTATTTAAAACATGGACCTGAGGCATAAGGAGCTGCCTTGCATATCTGCTGTTGAGTCACACAAGAGAGAAAAGCCAGCAATTTTTTAAGGACAGATATAGTTATCAGGGTGCATAGCTGGATGGGGATTCTTTGCACTGAGATGGAAGTTATTTTGGTCATCCCAGTAAAATTGTGCATATACTCTGTTCTGTAGTAGTGTTTGAGAAACTCACCTTAAAAACTGGGATTGGGAATTGAGCACCATAATCTCCTTGCTCTAGTTTTATGGTTCTCATTATAAAATTCTATTTTCAGAATCCAATTATTTTAAATTAAAATACTTGCCATGTGCAAAGCACCTTATAATTCCTGAGCTACTATACTTGCATTCCATAAGTTGTGTTGGAGAAAGACCAGTATCACTCCTGTTTGACACTTGTGGAAACTGGAGCTTCTCCAGATGTGAAGTGATTGGTGACAGGCCAATGAACAGTCTTGCACTTGCCAGTGCTCTGCCAGAACAGGATCATTACATCTTTTACCCTCTTTGGAGAGGAAGGAGTGAGCAACAGACTTGATAAAATCCAGTCTGGATAACGGAGTGTTTTAGTGAGGTGTTTTTGGGAGGTGAAGGGGGTGTTGATCCTGACATCCCTCCAGGTGCTGGTGTCCCCATGAGCTCAGTGAGAGGCACTGCTGGGCTGGGTGTGTGCTCCATCCATGGAATGGTCACATCTGTGACACTGCCTCTGCAGGACAGTGCTCAGTGCCCTCACATTAATGCTTTTTTCCCTAGAAATGTCTTCACCTTGTTTCAGACTTAGAAAAAACCAGTCTAACAGGTGTGTGTGATGTTCTTTGTCTTTTATTCCCTAGGTCAGTAACAGATCCACGAGATGGAAAGAGAGTTGCACTCAAAAAGATGCCCAACGTCTTCCAAAACTTGGTCTCTTGTAAAAGGGTCTTCCGGGAGTTGAAGATGTTGTGTTTTTTTAAGCATGACAATGTAAGTAAATTCAAGCTAATCTTGGAATCTTTCAGAAAAGCTAAATGTAAAATGGAGCTCTCTGTACCAGAAGTGTGTTTTGTTACAGGATATTTAAAATGCTTTCAGAGCTCACTGATTTTACAGTGATCAGATTTTCTGGAAACTCTGATATTTCTGTTACTATAAAAATGGAACTATCAAGAATCTAAGGACACACATGATTTCCCCTCCAAAGTGTTTGCAAACAGACAATCAGACACTTCTGCCCAGTCTTATTTTAGGCTTTGGGTGAATGTCAGGCTGCACAGAGCTGTGTCAGCTGGACCCTGTTCCTTCTGAACCCTTCTGTCCCTTTGCTGGTCCTCTCCCAGACCTGCTTTAGGTACAATCAGTCAGCATAAGTTAAAACTTTTAAGCACTATTGGGGTTGATCCATGAAGTTTGGAGTGCACCTGCAGTTTGGGTGCTTCACCCAAATGCCATGAACATTCCTAGGACAGGACCCAAATGCCCACACCAAAGAGTATCTT
Source organism: Catharus ustulatus (assembly GCF_009819885.2). Classification (NCBI taxonomy): domain Eukaryota; kingdom Metazoa; phylum Chordata; class Aves; order Passeriformes; family Turdidae; genus Catharus; species Catharus ustulatus. The sequence continues at coordinate 642,602 of NC_046242.1, read as the reverse complement.
TTTCTGTGAGAGGATGTGAATTCTCTGCTTTTCTACATTTTTGCTTTCTTCTGCCTTTTCTACCTTTTGCTTTTTCTACCACTGAGCTGCTTATGCAGAGTGGGAACAACTTTGGGGTTTGCAATTCCCATGTGGAAGCAGTGAATCACAAAACTCAAAGACTAAAGGCAAAACAAAGCGTAATATCTTCTGCTTTTACATTTCTTTCCTGGAATTACTTCTTTCAAAGATTTTATGTTTATAGCTATTGTAGAGAAACTACTTTTTATTGGATAGGTAAATTTGTGCTTTCAAACTACTGCTGAAACATCTGGAAAAATTTCTTGAGTTAAAAAAGAGAGACATTGAATGTACAGAATATCTGACATGGTGGGTTATTAAATTTACATACCTGGTGAGACAGAACATTGGTCTGTCTGTGGGGTAGAATAAAATGAAGCCATGTGAGAAATGTGCAGTCTGTCTTTTGGAAAGGGATTTGTTTCTGTTTGGCTGGAACAGGCCCTGACCTTGTGTGGTGTTTCCTAGGTACTCTCTGCCCTCGACATCCTCCAGCCTCCACACATTGACTATTTTGAAGAAATGTATCCTAAATGTAAAAATAGAACATCTGTGCTGAGGTAGGTGTGATTTTCATTAGCTTAGGATCTGCCGATGTTGGTGTGGTCTGTGAAATGGAACCACAGAACCCTGAGCCTGCCTGGGGACAGCTTGGTGTGAAGAAGTGAACCTGTGGCTCCCAGATCCCCAGGCTGGTGTTGGAGGTGCAGGGCTGAGCTGAGCCCTGGATTCCCTGAGCCAGGATCAGGGAGTGTGGATCTGACCAGCAGGTCCTGTGCTGCTCAGGGCATTCCCCAGAATATTGCTGTGGAAACCACAGCCAGGAGTGAATCTCCTCTCAGTTATTAGTGCTTGTGGTGGTTTCAGAGAGTTCTGCCTTCACAGGCTTTGCCAGCTGACTTGGCAGAGAGGTTTCAGGGGCTGGCAGGGCTGTGGTTTCCTTGCTCAGCCCTGTCCTGGTCAGCACAACTGCCCAGAGCTGTGTCCCATGAGTTCTGTGACCCATGAGTTCTGTGTCCCTGCCTGTGGGCAGTTCTGCCACTGAAAAACTGAGGGAAAACTTGACATGAGTGCCATGAATTGGTTTGGCTTTTTATCTTTTCAGACCTGGCTTGGGCTGTCTCCTAGCTGTGAGTAGGGAATTTCTGCTTTCTGAAATACTGAGGAGTGAATCCCTGAGCTGGGAGGGCTCTGACTCTCACGGGAGGAGAAGTTCTTTGTCACTCCTGTGGTTAGATTTGGGCAGGTTGGGTTTTGTTGCTGGTGAGCCTCAGCTGCTTTTTTGTGTGACCCACTTTACAGTTAATGGGTGGGAAATTGTCATTATTTTTAGGTAACCTGAACTTTTGAAATGTGGTTTGATCTATTTATATGAATACCTTGGATTGGTTGGTGAAGAAAGTAGGTGTAATCAACGTGGTGATTTTAACCAAAGTACAGCACAGTTTGCTGGTGGAGAAACACATTATTTAGTTGAAAATACTGCTGTGCTGTTCTGGGGCTTTTTCATATGAGTTTGCATAAAGCTTTAAAATTCTGCTTTGATATTTCTTTCACGTGAAGAGCATATAAGATGTCTTCAGAAACTGGATTTTGGTTATGTGCACTAGTTCAATGCCCTCATTTAAACAAGTCATATGAGTTTAAATCAGATCTAGGTTAAGGATTACTCCTTCTGTGTAATTGTACAATCAAGAATATTTAAATGGGATAAGCTTATTTTTATGAGCTTGGCTGCTGCCAAGTTTTGAATATAAAACCAAACTGGTAGTTTCCTTCATGGCTAAGTGACTTTAAGTCATTCTGAGTAGTGTTCTATAGGGCTGTCTTTTTTATATCTTTGGTAATTTCTTGACTCTAATATTGGCAATAGAAGACTGTTGCTCTGTGTAGTCTTCTTTGTCCTTTCTTTAGAAAAAAAATTACAATAACTGCATTTAGGACCCTTAAATTCCTTAAAAGAATGAATTAGTAAATGTTTTGATTTATATACCCACTTTTAATTGCATGTTTTTCTGCTTACTGTAGTGTAAGGAGAGCTTATTTGAGATTGGTTTGAAGAAGATCAGGTAAAGATGTTCCATTTTTGGGGATACAGCTGTCAAACCTTCCTTTGTTGATCCTCTAGTAGAGTTCCTAAAGATATCACAGGGTTGTTCCATTTTTACAGTAGGACATATTGAACAGTGATGAAAGTGTAAAGGGCTGGAGTTGGTACTGAGTGATTTCCTTTGTTCTTTCCAAAGGGTTGTAGTGCCCTTTTTGAGGAAAGAAATGTAATAAAAGAATGACTAAAATGATGTGAATGATGTGTTGCAAATGAGCTGGTACAGTTCATTTCAATTATTCAGTGTTTCGTAGGTACCAGCAGGAATTGCAGAGTGTATTTTTTAAAGGGAACTAATTATAAAACCACCTTGAAATTTTAATGATAAATTTAAAGATTTCTTAGGAAACCGGTGATGAATAAAGGGATTTTATTCTAGTTAGATTTTTGTTTTAGGATGAAAATTCCTGGCAAACACTCAGATTAAGATATAATTTGAATTAATAATGAGGTTTTTGGTTGAAGATCTTTGTGGCCATTTTGAGTCTTACAGGTATTGATGTTTTAATCACCAGTATCACCTAGTGCACTAATGAACGATTGATAGCTCTTTTTTCCAATTACAAAATCTTCCACAGTTGACTGTAATACTGAATTCAGCAACTGCACAGATGTTCTTCTTTAAGAACTATCCAGAGTTTCTGTGATAACTTTTTGGAAACTTTACCCATTAAAGTGAATATCAGAAGCTGCTGAAAAGTTTCCAGGGTGGGGTCTGGAAAGGATTTGAGTATCAATAAAAAAGATGGGCAGTGACTGTCCCAGAGAGGTGACACAAGTGTTCCCTGCTCTGTGGGGTGGAGCAGGCAGAGAGGAGCAGGTGAGATGTGTTCTGCAGGCACACAGGGTCAGTGCCAGCCCTGCTGTGCCACACTCACCCTGGACAGGATTTCCTTCTGAGCCATGGCTGGGGCGAGTTCCTCTGGGCAGCACCCAGACCTGCTGGGCAGGGACTGCCAGGGGTACAGGGGTTTGAGGGATGCAGAAACCAAGCAAGGCACAGTCCCAGCCACGAGGAGAGTGCCACCTCACCAAGGGCACTCCATCCCTTCCTAACATTTATCTGTCACTTTATAAAATCTACCAACTCAGCAGGTCCCAGCCAGCAGAGCAAGTCGGGTTCTTTTGTGCCGCGCATTTGCTTTGATAATTACTCTGAAGCAAATTGGTACATTTGTAGATCTAATTTTATACAGCTACTTAACTAATTACTGCTGTCAGGAGCAATTTCTCTGTGGTAGCAGTGCAGGGTGGTGGTGTGCTCAGCCACAACCAAGCCTGGCTCTCGCAGTTATAAACAAGCTGCAGGTAGCAGTAAGAGGGCTCTGCAGCCCTGGCTCTGTGCTGGCTCTGAGTGTCCCAGCAGGGCAGGCTGCAGGGTCCCAGCCACGAGGACAGCCTGGTTTGTCACAGCAGAACCTCCTGCTCCTCTCAGAGCCTGGTTAAATTACCCAGAGACAATAATCAGATGGCTGCTGCCGGGCTAATGGCACCTCTGAGCCCTGTCAAGGGCTTTGTTTAATGCGCCCCAGACCTGGAGTGGTGCAGGTGCCATTTCAGGCCCTCATTTAATTTAAGCTGCTTTAGTTGGCATGGCAACTAGTTGAGACATCTGGGAGACATTATGCTGGGGATTGAGATTTAGGAGGATTTGTGGTGTAGCAAAACAAAAATCTTGTCATAATAAAGTGCAGAGTAATGCTTTTGGGTTTTTAAAAATGTTTTGCTTTGAATTGAATGTAAAGATTTGTTGCAGGTATAAGGTATACTGCAAATTTTAAAAGTCTGGTATAAATATTTAAAAGGGTCCTTGCTAAAGGAAGAGAAAAATTAGAGGACTACAAATTATGGTGCTGCAGGGTTGGTTTTTTTCTTTATGAATTCTTTATGAATGCAGTTTTAATATTTTTTTTCTCAAAAAGTTGGAGATATTTAATTTATAAAATGAGTTTTTGTGTGGTGCTCTGTTGGCTGATGAACCCTTTGGCCAACGGGGATTTGGCCGGGAGAGGGTTTGTAGAGCAACAGATGAAAGCAGAGCATTGACTGAGTGGAGATGAAAGGAAATAAGCATTCAATATCATTTAACATGGGGCAAATGTGCTCTACCTCCTTCAGCCACAAATGTGATAATAACAGAGTTTCTGTTTCCAATGTGACTGCTAACCTGAGCTTGTAAAGCAGTGTTTTTAATTAATGCCTGTAGTGCCCCAGTATGTATTGTGATGATTTCTGTGTGTTGTTGTTGTCCCACACCCAGGACACTGTCAGGGTGCTCTCCATCCCTGGTGGAGGTTTCACCCCATTCCCTGCTTTAGGAACCCCCTGAACACACACAGAGCCCCCTCCCCTCAGGCTCAGTTGTAATTTGCCTTTCAGTAACTTTGTACAACCTCCTGTTTTCTTCCACAAGCCGTTTTTTATTTTCATTCCTGTAAGAATGTGACCTCTGAAGCAGCTTTCTTCTCTTTGACTCAATAGTTCTGGGCTGTAAGAGCTCAAGTAGGAGTTAGTGAGTGTTTCAAGAGATTCTGTGCCTGTTGTGCTTTTCCTTAACCCTGAACTGCAGCTATGTTGTCACTGAGTTGATGCAGAGTGACCTCCATAAGATTATCGTCTCTCCTCAGCCACTCAGCTCCGATCATGTCAAAGTTTTTCTTTACCAGATTTTAAGAGGTAATTTTTCTTCTTCTAAAATTAATGAAAATTATGTATAAATATTTTTTTTTTCTTTTTCCTAATGTTTATTCTCAAGACATTCTCATATTGAATAAGCTTCCTGTAGGAACTTCTTTTAATTTCATATTTGAATAAATACCAAGAATGAATTGTTGTAGCTACAAGAGCGTGGCACCCCTGCTGCCTTAAAGCACTGTCAGGGGAAGAAAAGTCATGCTTTTAGAATCAGGGAACAGAAAGGATGCCTAGACTGAACCAGATGGGTAAATATGTGTAATTATACCCACTTAAGGTAAAAATTGTTACTGAAAAACAGAGCAGTAAGAGGTATCTGAAAATTCCAGGGATTAGCAGAGTCTCCATGCTATAATCAAAGAGATGATGTTTTGCTTTTGATTTGTTGTTTGTTGGATTTTGTGGGGGAGGGGGGTTTTTATAAAAAGACTACTAAATTCCCTTTTCTGCCTATTTTATATACTCCAAAGTGTTACCCTGTCATTAAGTGACTGAGTGTGCACAGTGGCTGGGAGCTCCTTTCAGTTATAAAAACTGAGGCACAGGCAAATTCTTTACTGATCAGGAGTTGCCAGACCTTCCAGGAAAAGTTGTCAGCCTAAACTTCTTTTAAAAGGGAAAAAAAAAAATTATTTTAATTTCCTTTAATATTTCAGGTCTGAAATATCTACATTCTGCTGGCATTTTACATCGAGACATTAAACCAGGGAACCTACTCGTGAACAGCAACTGTGTCCTTAAGGTGCTACTTATATTTATTGAAGGTGTTTGTGTGTGTGTGTTAATTTTTAAACATAAAACATTCAATTAATAAATTCAGTGAATGAATGAATGAAACACTTTCCCTGAAAGTCCATGTAAATGGATAAAAATCCCAGATTTTTCAAAAAGTAGGAATGAAGGAAACATCTGTCTTTCCCCTTTTCTCCCTGCCTCTCCCCACCTTTCTGAAAGGAAGAAAGTGAATTCCTGAGTTTGCTTTGGGGGGATCTCCTGTGCCTGGGAGGGGCAGGGGATTCTCAGGGTGCCTCAGTGTCCCTGTGCTCCTCAGGGGAAGATGACACTTTCATTCACCTTGGCACAGGGAATTTTGGAGGACTGAGGTGTGTTGTGCCAAACACAAAAATTCAGTGTTGCTCACATGGATTTGTTAAGAATTCTAATTGGCAAAGTTTAGTCTCTTAACCCTTCTGGTTCAAGACATTTTTAACAATTCTCCCAGCTCAAATGAGCAGAGCTGAATCTTGAATATTTTGAGACATGTCATGAACAAATGAAGTTTGAGTTGAAATCCTCTGTACCCAGGGGCTGGGCTTTTTGTAGTGTGAGGCTTTTTAATCTTTCAGATTATAAATATTGTAATGCCAGTTTAGAACGTACTGTGATTTCAAATCAAACTGTGGGGAGTTTAAATGGCTGTGGAATGAAGCACCATGATTTCTCCTGTCCCTGTCCCCTGGCCTGGGCAGTCACAGCAGCTTGTCTGTGTGCTCAGCGCCAGCTGGGGCTCCCCTGCCTCCTCCCGGGAGCTCGCCTGTTTGGAACGCAGAGAAGGTGTTTTGGTTGTTTTAATTGTTCTATTTACCTTCTCAATTTAGATTTGTGATTTTGGATTGGCCAGGGTGGAAGAGCTAGACGAGTCGCGGCACATGACTCAGGAAGTTGTCACTCAGTATTACCGCGCTCCGGAGATCCTGATGGGCAGCCGCCACTACAGCAACGCCATCGACATCTGGTCTGTGGGCTGCATCTTTGCAGAGTTGCTGGGCAGAAGGATATTGTTCCAGGCACAGAGTCCCATCCAGCAGGTATCCATCCTCACTCTCCTGCCTGCCGCTCCTGCTGCGCCTCGGGGCACTCGGGGAGGGGCTGGAAGTGTCCAGGGAAGGGAATGGAGCTGGAGCTGGAGCTGAAGCAATATCTGCCTTTCACCTCTTCTCCCTGCCTCTCCCCACATCTCTGAAAGCAGGAGGGAGAAAATCAGTCCTTAAGTGTGAGCTGGGGGGATCTCCTGTGCCTGGGACAGGCAGGGGGTTCTCGGGGTGCCTCAGTGTCCCTGTGCCCCTTGGGGGAAGATGACCCTTCCATTCACCTTGGTACAGGGAATTTTGGAGGACTGAGGTGTGTTGTACAGCTGTGCCCCTGACAGGAGGGGACACCAGGGGGGCACAGGGACAGGATGTGAGTTTGTGCCAGCCCTGGAATGTGCTCTGTGTGCAGTGTCTGAGCTGTGTGTGTGTGCTCTGTGCAGCTGGATCTGATCACAGACCTGCTGGGCACGCCGTCGCTGGAGGCGATGAGGACGGCTTGTGAAGGCGCCAAGGCACACATACTCAGGGGTCCTCATAAACAGGTACTGACTGCCCCCTGCCCCCTGCCCACCTCACAAACAGCTACTGCCCTGCCCACCTGCCCCAGGAGGGCTCCACATCCCAATTCCATCCTGTGGGCTCTCAGAGCTGTGTGTGCTGGGAGCAGGGCTGAGCTGACCACAGCTGGTTGAGGTGCTCAGGGGTGGGGTTGATGTGTGCTGAGTCCAGCTACTGTGCAGACAAGGGGGCTTTTCACCAGCCAGGGCCATTTCTGGCTTCTGCCTTGGGCTATTGTTGGACCTGATGACCCAGGTGGAAGCGTCCCTTTTTGAGGTGACAGTGTTTTGATAGCTACGTTGAATGAAATGTTAAATTTAAGTGTTAGTACTGGCAAGAGACATAAATTAAAATTGACAATATAATTCAGAAAGCCCTGGAGGGCTGCTGCACTGCCAGGATCAGGAGTGTCAGAGAAGGAATTCACCCAGAGCCCAGGGCAGAACCTCCAGCACCCCTGAGCTCAGACCTGAGCTGCTCAGGAAGGCCCAGCCAGAGGCTGAAAGCTGAGATACAGCATTCAACACAACTGGAGTAAAAGTTAGTTTTAAAAAAGGCACCAAACCAAAGGAAAAAGGCAGGATGGAGTCATTGTGCTGAGTGGGCAATAAAAAGGGCAAATGCAATATAGTGTAAAGAGATACAAAGAAATGCTTGTGCAGGCATCTCTAGTGCAGGGATGTGGCTCTGTGGCCCTCCAGTAGGGTCATTTGTGTGATTGCTAACAAAATTAATAAAATTACTGGCCTGTACTTGCTCCAGCAGTTAAGTTTGCATCTTTATTTTTTGCATGTTGAAGTAATTTCTCAGGTCTGCTCACTACAATAGTGGTTACCATAGAAATGAGCATTGCATGTATATTCTGCTTTATTATTGACATGTGGGAGTTCTGCCTCCCTGGCACTTGGGATCCACTACATAAAGTTGTCACTGTTCCATTTCATGACAGGATTTTTTAATTTGAGCATTAATAATAGGAGGATTTCCGTCAGATATTCTCTACTAGTTTTAAGTCAAGTTTATTTTTCTGCTGTCATGTGCTGTAAGAGTTGTGACTCCTAAACCCAGTGTCTTAAGGGAATCCTAAACAGCAAGTGAGGTGAAAGGGTATAAAAAGTTTCCACTACAGATTTAATGTCCTATAGCCACAAAGTTGGGAGAAATACACTCTAGGAGTTAGTTCTGTGTGTGCTGGGGAGAGCAGTGTTCATTCTCAGTGGAGTGCCATGGGAGCTGCTGCCTCATTGCCCCCTGGAGCCAGGGGATGCAGAGCATCCTGATTAGTGATATTTCTGTTTTTATCTTGAAGCACACTTCATGTCTGAGTGCAAATTCCTGGCTTTTCATGTTCTGAAATTGAGCTTTTGCTGGTTGTAAGTGGTTAAATGTTACTGCTTTCCAAATTAGACTAATAGGGAGAGAAGCCCAAGTTAGAAACGGGCGATTGCTTTGTCACACAACTATTTTTACTCGCCGTAGGTGAGCGCAGTGGGAGAGAGGGGTGAGGCATTTTGCTGCTCCGTGTAAAAATAGATTAATGCCAGAAGTTTCTGATGAACCCCCCCTCCCCACTGTGTGCTGGCAAAGTGGGGATTTACATACTCCACAGACTTTGTCAGTTTGGTATTTAAAAGTTCAAGTGGAGTGTGTCCCAGGCAGCCCCAGGGTGAATGAGCTGTCCCTGCCCCTGTCCTTGTCCCTGTCCCTGTTCCTGTTCCTGTCCCTGCTGACCCCTTCCCAGAGGAAAATGTGTGCAGTCCATCCCCTGCCTGCTGTGATCCCTGTGCTGTGGGACAGAAAGCCAGGAGGGGCAGAGTCACCAAGCACTGCAGCTTTATATTCCATAGACTGCCCTGAGAAACAAGGCTGGGAAGTGCTCAGGGCTGTGTCAGCTCAGGGTTAACTTGGACTGATGTCATGTGGAGGTGTAATTCTTATTTATACTGGGAAATTTACAGCAGCCCTGACATCCTGCACAGTCCTTCTGTCACTGTCAGTCAGATGTGGATTGCCTGGGCAAGGAAAAACAAAGTGTTCCATAATTTGGGAGGGATTGGGATTTAAAAATGAACTGCTGGAAATGATGGAGTTAATCAAACCCCAGAGCAGCTACAGCTGGGAGTGGTGTCTGTATAGAAAAAGACATAAATAAAAGCAGGTTTTTCTGGGGATTACATCTGAGCTAAGGGAGGCAGTGATCAATCAGCCCTTTATGGCAGTGGCTGGGTTTGTGGTGGTGGTTATTGTCGTGCTGGAAAGCGTTAGGTGCCACTTGTCCCCTTTAACAAGGAGTTTGTCCTTGCTGTGTGGAACGGCGTGTGTGGGAACAGGGCTTTCCTGTGATGGATCTGACAGGACACTCTGTGCTTCTCTTCCTCCCATTCCCCCTACAGCCATCCCTTCCTGTCCTATATACACTCTCCAGTCAAGCTACACATGAAGCAGTTCATCTCCTTTGCAGGATGTTGGTCTTTGATCCAGTAAGTAGGACTGAAAATCACCTCTAATACTTCTGCTTTGAACAGTTTCTGCTGCTTAAATGAGTGTTGTAAGTCAAGGGCTGCTTTAGCTGGCTTCCTTCTACATGGCATTGCAGTGCTTTTGGTCCATAAAAAATGTAAAAATATCGTATAATTGGCCAATCAGTTTCCCCTGGAATGGGGGTTTCACGTTTCAAACGAGTGGTCCTGGGAAGGAAGCTCTGGCAGTGGGAAGGATGAGGCTGTGCATGACTCATGCTCTTTTCCGAGCTGGGTGTAGGTAGCAGAACATCAGCTACTTTGATGCAGTTCTAATTAGGGACACGGGGGTGTTCCTGGTCTTGCAACACACGAAAAATTCCTCCTGCATCCCCAAGCACAGAACAGGATCGTTTTTCCACTGAGCATCTGTTTTTCTAATAAAAATGCACTGCTCTGGATTTTGGATTTTATTTCTTGGGACATTGTGGAGAATTGTCACGAAAAAATCTGATATGTGAATTGATAATCTTAATGATTTAATTCCCACAGAACCCCCCCAATGTTGCAAATGTAAAACAGAGTGACTGCAGTGCAAAGGAGGCTGGGAGTTGATGAAGCATTTAGAAGCACTGCCTTTGGAGTCTATTTTTTTTAAATCCTAAGATTGCATTGCTGAACAGGACCATGGAAATGTTAAACCATTAACTTCCACATTAAAAAAAAACCAAAACCAAACCCTTTCTGACTCCCTCACCACTTAGAACGCTGTTTTTCCCAGCTTGTTTTTATTTATTGCAGGAGTCATAATTTTAAGGTTATCTGGACAAAAAAAACCATTGAAAAACCTGTTCCTAAAAGCCATGGTGGTGCTGAGGGTTTGCCATGGTGGCTGTGAGCAGGGAGGTCGGTGCCAGGCTGGTTTGTGAGCCTCAGCTCCCCTCTAGTGGCAGCTCTGACACAGCCCCTCGCACAGATGATGGGTTTGTAAACAGCTGAGCGTTCCAAGCTCTGGACACAGCCTCACTGTTGCTCTCTTCCCTCCCCATGCTGTTCCCAGTCCAAGAGGATATCTGCTAAGGATGCCTTAGCTCACCCCTACCTGGACGAGGGGCGCCTGCGGTACCACACCTGTATGTGCAAATGTTGTTTCTCCACCTCGACTGGCAGAGTTTATACCAGTGATTTTGAACCCATCACTAACCCCAAATTCGATGACACTTTTGAGAAGAACCTCAGTTCTGTTCGGCAGGTTAAAGGTGAGCAGGAGGAGCCTTGCGCTGCAGCAGGGGGGAGTGGGATGGATGGACTTGGGATGGACTTGGGATGGATTTGGGATGGACTTGGGATGGACTTGGGATGGATTTGGGATGGACTTGGGATTTGTGTTCTGGATCCACACAGTGACCCCAGTGCTGCTTCCTTTGAGGTACTGTTCTGGAAATAATTCCTTTTCACCCAAAAAAGCAGAATTGTCAGTGTTCTGAGATCAGGCAGTGGCACAAGCACGAGCTGACCTGCAGAACTCTCTGGATTTCAGACCTCACCAGGGCCCATCCCTGGTGCCCTGTTCCTCATCCTCTCGTTGGAGGATGGCACTGGGGGAAGGGGAAATCGCTGTGGGGCCTTTTGTGGCTGTGAGGTGTGACCTCCAAGCTGTCCTGCAGAAAGGGGCAGCAGCAGCCAGGAGCTGAAGCTGAGCAGTCAGATTTAGGGAAGCTGGGGCTCCTTTATCCTCACTAAAATGTACTCTCAATAAGGGAAGTTCTATTCCCCTCCAGTTGACATCGCATTTTACTGAAGCCAGAGGTGTTAATGCTGTGTTGTTTTGTATTTTTCTCCTGTGTACAGAAATAATTCATCAGTTCATTTTGGAACAGCAGAAAGGAAACAGAGTGCCTCTCTGCATCAACCCTCAGTCTGCTGCTTTTAAGAGCTTTATTAGGTAACTGTATGTAATCACATCTGATATTAATTCCCATTTATTAGTAGTACATCCAGAATGTTTTAGGTTTTCAGTTCCTGAGAATAGGAAGGGCCCATAGATAAAACCCTTGTGAACTGTTCTTTTGAATTCTTCTAGAATTTAAGTTAAACGTGCAAAAGTTTCAAGTAAAAGAACAGAAGTCAGACTGGAAGTGAAACTGGGAAGGTTGATGAGTAGTGGTTGTAGAGCTGTGCAGTGGAGGAGAGGCTGAGGGGTGAAGATATGCAAAGGAATCCTGGCTGTTGGTGCTCAGTGCAGGAGGGCTGGGGTGAAGATTGCAGATAAAGGAATCCTCACTGTCAGTGCTCAGTGCAGGAGGACTGGGGTGCAGATTGCAGATAAAGGAATCCTGGCTGTCAGTGCTCAGTGCAGGAGGGCTGGGGTGCAGATTGCAGATAAAGGAATCCTCACTGTTGGTACTCAGTGCAGGAGGGATTGGGGTGCAGATTGCAGATAAAGGAATCCTCACTGTCAGTGCTCAGTGCAGGAGGATTGGGGTGCAGATTGCAGATAAAGGAATCCTCACTGTCAGTGCTCAGTGCAGGAGGACTGGGGTGACAATTGCAGATAAAGGAATCCTCACTAGTGCTCAGTGCAGGAGGATTGGGGTGCAGATTGCAGATAAAGGAATCCTGGCTGTCAGTGCTCAGTGCAGGAGGACTGGGGTGCAGATTGCAGATAAAGGAATCCTGGCTGTTGGTGCTCAGTGCAGGAGGATTGGGGTGATGGTTGCAGATAAAGGAATCCTCACTGTCGGTGCTGGTGGCTGTTGGCGGGGTCGGGCTGGCTTTGGGGTTTGGCTCTCCCCGGGGTGTTTGGTCCCCCTGGGCAGTGGGGCTGTGGCCAGGAGCCCTGCAGTGGCACTGATGTGTGTGTGTGTGTGTGTCCCCTGTGCAGCTCCACGGTCGCCCAGCCCTCCGAGATGCCGCCGTCGCCGCTGGTGTGGGAGTGACCGGAGCCCCCCGTACTACTGAAGATGTAATGTAGCTTTCCACTGGAGTCTGGGATTTGCAATTCTGGAGGTTAATCATGCTTGTACTGTAATTTTACTAATGAAGTTTTAAATTAACAACCACTACTTGTACAATATGAATAATACTTAGAAATGTACTAGACTTTTAATCTTGTAAAGTGGTTGTGCTTTTAGAAGAAAATATTTTACCCAGAGTTGCACGTGTTTTATGAATTCTAGTGCAGCTGTGATGGCTCAGCTCAGAACAAACAATTGAACCAAATTCGGGGAGGTTTTTCTTTTTATTTTCTTTTTTGTTTTTCCATTTTTTTTTATTGAAGTGAGATTGTACAAACAGATAGACATACATTTTGATATTGAGCCATTCCTGAAGATTTTGGGTTTTCTAAAACTAAGGAATACAGAAAACTTGACTGCGACCAATCATGAAGTCCCTGTGGGTGGCGGTGGCCATGGGAAGTGACCACGTCCCCTGATGCCCAACCCTATAAATAGCTTCTCACTAGAGCTGTGATGGTGATGTGTGCTGTTCTAAAATCAAATGTTGTGAGTAGAGAGAATGAGTTTGTGACTAGGAGAGACTAAACTTCTGTTTCCTTACCCAGTATAAATATATATATATATTTAATCTATTTTTATTAGAAGTTTTTCTGCTCTTTCTTACATAAAACCCCCCAGCATGCATCTTCTATGTGTGTAAATAATTCCATTTATGGGCTAATTTCAGAGATCCCTGACATCATTGCTGTATAGAGAGAAACTAGCTTGCACATTTTAGGTCTGTGAAATTTTGTGAGAACTTTTTCCTGCACTGGACAGTTGAGAGAAAAAAAAAAAAAGAAAAGGACAAAAAAAAGCACATAGGGAATTCTGTTAATTGTGTTTGTGTCTTTAGGCAAAGCTGTGGAAGTCTTGAAATGTCACAGTAGTAAATAACTTTTATTACTTTTTGGCTAATTCTTTTTCTGTTGGAACACTGAATTCTGTGCATATGTATATATGAACACAAATTGAAGGCCTCTACCTCCTGGAGTATACAACTTGGTTTGTTTACCTCCACATGATTTTTTTTTTTTTAAGTTTAGTGTGGAGACTTGAAACTTGAATGTCCCTTCCAACTTTTGTATTTAAAACAAGACTAGAAAATTGAAGACTGTTTTTCACCTGTACAAAGGAATACTAAAAGGTGGTCTTAAAATTTGAGCCTTGGTCTGGAGAGAAACCATGGTGTTTGTTATGGACAATTAACTGTTAAAGTTATTGTAAGTTATCTGTATTTAGCAGAGTATTTTCAACAAGAGTGATCTGAGCTGGAATTGGAGACTATTAGTAAGTTATGTTTGGAAGTTTTAACTTCAATGAAGTAATTATTTGCTGTGAAAGAGACAAACATTGAATAACTGAACAAAGATGGTGCAATATCTTTGTTTTTTATGAGGCTCCTGAGAATAAAACCAACTGAAGCATTTCAATTCACTTGAATGAGAAACGTGTTTAATTATCGAGCCCCAGAAGACACTGGTATGAAAGGTAAAATCTCAGAGGTTGGTCAGTTAATGTGGCACACTTGCTGGTCACTTTGTAAAATGTAGATTTGGAGTACAGTGGTGAAAACATTAAATGTGACATTTGAAAACGCGGTGCTGCCGTCGTTCTTTCCTGCCCGCTCTCCCCCGGGGCTGCTTGGGCTTTGGGACGGTTCCCAAAGGATGGAGCCCTGCAGAACGGGACCTGGGCAGCGCTTGGTACCGGGGCAGCCAGGCCGGAACGGGACCCGGGCAGTGCTTGGTACCGGGGCAGCCAGGCCGGAACAGGAGCCGGGCAGCGCTCGGGCTCTGGAGCTCGGCATCCACACGTCTGGGGAGGAAATGGCTTGGTCCGAGGTGTGCGGGACGGGGGGGACAGAGCCGGGCTGGGGGGCGCGGCGGTGGCACCGCCGGGAAAGGGAAGGGGGAAAGGGAAAAAAGGGAAAAGGAGAAGGAACAGGGAAAGCCGCGGGGGCGGGGCCATGCCAGGGTGTGGCAGAAGGGGCGGGGCTACGTCAGGGTGTGGTCGAAGGGGCGGAGCCACGTCAGGGTGTGGCCGGGGGCGGGGCCTGTGCCGCGGGACGTGGCCGCCGCCGGGCGCGGCGGGGCGGGGCCGGCGCGGGGGCGGGGCCGGCGCGGGGCGGGGCGGGGTGCGCTGGCCATGGCGGCGGCTCCGCGGTGGCGGGAGCGGCTCTTCGCCCTCTATTTCCTCTCGCACATCCCCATCACGGCGCTCATCGACCTCCAGCCGCTGCTGCCCGCCGGGATCGCGCCGCGGGCCGTGAGTGGCGCCGGGGACCGGGCCGGGATTCCGCGGATGCGTGCGGGGCATCCGCCGGTTTGAAGGGTCCGGGGGCGGCCTTGGCCGGGTCTCGTGTGTGGGGACAGCGGGAGGGGAGAGGAACTGCCGTGAATGTGTGAACGAGCGGCTGGGAGGGAAGCGGTGCTGGTGCCCGCGGGATGAGTCACAGCCGGGTCATTCATTGGGGAGGAGCGGGAACGGGAACGGGAGAGGGAGCGGGAATGGGAACGGGAAAGGGATGCTCCGTCCGCGCTCGTTGGCCGTGGCGGTGCAGCCGTGGCCGGAGCTGCCGTGGCCGGTGCTGCCGTGGCCGGAGCTGCCGTGGCCGGTGCTGCCGTGGCCGGAGCTGCCGTGGCCGGAGCTGCCATGCCCGGAGCTGCGGTGCCGGGACGTGGCGGCCGCTCCGTGCCCCCCGCGCCAGGGCGGCCCCGGGAGCCGCTGCGGGGTCAGCGCTGCCCCGGCCGGGCGGTGCGGGTGTTCCCGTGCCCGGAGCGGGCTGTGCGTGTTCCACAGCTGCCCCAGCACATCCCTTCCCTGGGAACGGCCCCGCTGTCCCGGGTCCCCGCGCTGGCCCGCGCCACGTGCCCGGACGTGGCTCCTGCGGGCCCGGGCATTCCCATCCCGAGTTCTGCTCCAATCCCTGCCAAAAACGCAACAGAGAATTGTTGCCGCTGCAGATGCAGGCATGCCAGCGGCCGGATTTATTAGTAAAAATCTCTGGTTTGCTGGGTTTTGAACAAAATCGTAGAAGACAATGAACATCATAAAATCAATTGAAATAACGGATGGCAGATAATTAGTTCAGCCCTCATCATCAGGGTGCGGTCGGCTGTCACCTCCTGTTTGAGTTTTACAACTGATGATTTGTCTTTGCCATCGGAATTGCCTGTAGGATTACTCCACTATAGCAACGATTCTCCATTAATAGTTAACCAGCAGATCTCAATGCCTATCTCTCAGTTCAAAGTCCAGCATAAAGCCATGCTGGAGTTTACATTTCTGTCAGGGAATTAATTGTGACTGAGTGAGCCCAAGTGCTGGTGCTGAGCTGTTCCTGCAGCAGCCCTGGGAGGGAGCCCCCGGCCCATCGGGAATCACAGGCTGTGCCCTGCTGTGGTGGACGGCAGGGACTGACTGTTGCTTTGGGATTTTTCAGCTGACAGACCTGTTGCAGCAGTATGCAACTGCCTTCAGGGACCCCATGATGCTGCAGCCCCCGGAGTGGTTCAAGGCGTTCATCTACTGCGAAGCCTTTCTCCAGCTGCCCTTCTTCCCCGTCGCTGCCTACGCCTTCCTGAAAGGTGGGGACAGGCCAGGCTGATCGAGGCCACGTCCTGGGGGCATTTCTGCAGGACACCCGCTGCTGCTGCTGCAGCAGAGAACATTTTTGTACCATGAGTAGGGGGCTTGAGGGATGTGCTGTGGAGGGCTGGGCTGCTAGGGCCCACACGAGTGTTCTACCTGAGAAGGCAGCACAGAATAAGGTTTTTCAGAAACAAAACCTTGTAGCTACAGGCTCTGGTCAGGTGCAGTCATTTGTGTAACTACCATCAGATTTGACATCTGGCTGATTTCCAGGGCAACTAAAGGTCTGGGTCAAGCCTGTGTACTCATTTTGTTACTTTAGAACTTTCGGGATCACCCCTTAGTTTGAAATTGCCATCAAGGGACAGAAATTTCCTTGGTTTCTGCTAGTACTGAGGGTTTTTTCTGCTCCTTATTCAATCTGAGTGATGGCTTACCCTGGCAGAGGCAGCAGTCAGCGTTCTGTCACAAGCCTTGGAATTCTGGCTGTTTCAAAATACTTCAGTATTGTTTCCTTTTTGCTTCTGTACAGGTGGCTGCAGATGGATCAGAACTCCTGCCATTATCTACTCCACCCATGTAGCCACCACTCTGTTTGCCATCCTGGCCCACATCCTGTTCCACGACTTCTCCAGGTCGGAGCACGCGGGCCCTCAGACGCTGCGCGAGCGCCTGGTGCTGCTCTCCATCTACCTGCCCTACCTGCTGATCCCACTGCTGCTCCTGTTCACCATGCTCTGCAACCCCCACTACAAACACGTGGAGAAGAGGAAAAGGAAGTAGCTGGCTCTGGAGGTGGCACACACCAACCTGGGCTGCATTTGGTTCTGACCCTATGCTGGTGGAGTCCTCTGGGACAAACGTTTCCCTCGAGTTGGCTGCAGCTCTTCCCAGAGCACTGGTTGCTGCAAGGAAAAATGGAATTGGTTGGAGTGCAGAGCCCTGCTGCCACCTCACACAGCTCTGGCAGGGGCCTGGGGTCGGCTCTGTGCAGGGCCTCTCTCCCAGGAAAATGGACTGTTAACCCTTTGGTGTATAACTCTGTGAGGGGACACACACACACTCACTCACACTCTGCAGCTGATACTGTTCTTCCAAGGTCCCTTTTTCCAAGATGACTGTTTGGAAACCACTCAAGTAGGAAATTTGTCTTCCAGCCACATATTCTGAAGACCCCAGTCCATTATACACAGATTTGCAAAGCTGTTCTTCTGAAGCATTTCAAATCATATCATGATTCTTAACTTCCTTGCCTCTTCCTTTAAAATTTCCACTGCCTTTGCTCTGCTTCATTTTGATTAATTATAAATGTTTGATCAATGATAAATGTGCCCAAATCTGGGTTTATGAATGCTTAAAGTTACCCTTGACAACCAGGAGTACTGCCTAGAGGATTCTGAAGTACTTCAGGAATTGTGTCCAAGGAGTTGGAAATTACTTTCTTCCCTAAAATCACTGCTGGTATGGAAATAAATAACTAAATGCATTAAACTGCATTCAGTCTTCTTCAGGGAATGGCTGAAAACTTACAGTGACCATGAGGTGGTGGAGAGTTCACAGAGTAGATCCATGTATAAGTTACAGCTACAGACAGAAGTTCTGTGGTTGGGGCTGGTTTTAATCTGGTGAGGTGTCACTGGTTTCCCTCATCAGTCTGGTGTTCCTTCCTAATAATGCCCATGAGAGGATGCAGGTCTCATATTATGACAGTCCTGAATGGACATTCCTCAGGAACATGGCAGAGTTCTTAGTTCTTATGTAGTTTCTGCTTTTTTGTGTTTGTCCATTCTGGAAATCATACATTTCTGTCTTTTTTTTTCCTAATTCTATAGAAAAAGTAACATGGACGATATAGATCCAATACTGCTGCTTGTGTGCAAACCCCTACACTGAAAAATAACAGAGCAGGAGCAACCAATTCTGGTACAGCCAAACAGTCTGAGAACAATAATTTATTTTCTGATTTCTATGAAAGAGCTGTAGAGTTCAAAAAGAGACACAACAAAACGCCAGTAGCATTAATTCAACTGTAATTTGAATTAGAACTACTGACTGTACAAAACTGGTATAAAATCAAAGGCCAGAACAGTCTGTGCAGCTGTGAGCTGTCAGCCCTCCTTATTGCCATAGTACCCTCCAACCGAGGCACAGCCCTCCATTGTACAAACCATCTGCACTCCTGCACAGTGGGAATTGCATATTTCTGAAATTCTCAAGATTCTGGAATGGTCAAGTTTCCATTGAGTTGGTTTTTATCCTAAAATCCTCTATTTCTGGAAAATGAACTGGTCGATGAACTCGTTCTGGTCCGCTTCGATTTTGCAGAGAGTCTCGTACTCGATCCGGTACCTGGGGGACAAAACGGGGTCCAGGACCCCCCTGTGTGAGTGGGTCAGGGCAGCCCCTGGCAGGCTGGGCTACCTGTGTGAGGAGCTGGGCTAGCTGTGAGTCACCTGTAAGCAGCAGCTGCCTGAGTCACACTGAGCAGCTCTACAGGCCTTTATCAGCCAGATAAAGGCTGATGGGTGTCTGAGTTCTGCCCTAGCTCAGCCCTGAACTCCTCAGGATGAGCCTTCTTTGGTTCACTGCAGGTGACTCTGGGCCTGTGGCATCGTTCCTGTGTGCTCTGACACACCTTGATGCAGGTCTGAACCAGCCAAGGGTCCCAGAGCACAGGCTGTCAGCCCTCTGAGCCTTCCCCTCCTGCACAGCACCCCACAGCACTGAACATAAACCAAAACTCACCTTTCCAGCTGCATCTTCTTCTCAGCTATCAAAGCCTGGAGCTGCTGCTCCTGAGCCTCCCTCTGCTTTGCGATGGACTTGAGCTGGTTGCGTGCCCCGATGGCCTGGCAGGAGAGGCAGGGGTGTGTGCAGGGTGCTCGGCTCACTCCTCCAGCCCCGTTCCCTCCCAGCAGGCTGGCTGGGCCATTCCAGCCCTGCCAGAGCAAGGGAGGTGCTGCCGAGCTCCTGAGGGGCCTCTGGGGCTTCCCCCAAGCTCCAGGAACAAAGCCAGGGACTCCTGGACACCATCTGGGCACTGCTCCTACAGCCAGACAAGCTCAGGCTGCCAGAGGCTCTGGAGCACAAGTTCTATCAAGACAGAGTGATTAAAAACCACACTGTTCTGTTTCTGTGCAGAAATACAGACAAGCAGGGAGAGCAGGACTGGCTCATGTGGAAGTAATGTGACAGTCACAGGCTCCATTAATTCATTAGCATCAATTAAAATTCTCATTAATATTAAAGGCCCGGTTAATGCCAGGGGAATGCCGGCAGGATGCTGACAGAGCATCAATCATTGTTTCTGCTGTAAACAGGGAGGGATAGAGAGGCCCCACACAGGACAGCGCACACGAGAAGCCAGAATTAACTGCACAAATTAACTGCACGGTACCTTCATCTTCTCACTCTCTGCAGCTTTGGCCAGCTGGTCAACGAGCTCAATCAAGCTGCCCACTATTTTCTGAAATTCTGCTGTTTCTGTAAACAAAAAAAATTGTCAAGTGATACCCAGAACCGCCCTAGAGATCTAACGCTCCTGCTTTGTACAGTTTTTAGACGCAGCTGTGGGTTTAGAGTTCAGTGCAAACAGCCCTGCTCGAAGCTTTGGGCTTTCACTAATCAGAGGAGAAGGGCGGAGGTGCGGGAGCGGCCCGGCCCGGCACTCACTGTCCACGAAGGCCCGGCACTCCTCACGGAGCTGCGCCGTCTGCGCCGCCACCTCGGGCTCCAGCACCCGCAGCTTGTTCAGCTCGTCAAAGTGCAGCCCCGCCGCGCCCAGCGCCGCCTGCGCCATGCCGGGCCCGGCGGCACTGCCGGGGGTTCTGACAGCACTGCCGGGGCTCTCCGGGCACTGCCGGTGCTCTCCGGGCACTGCCGGGTTCCTCAGGCTGCTCCGGCTCCGCCTCCCCGCGCTGGGCCCGCCGGGAGCCGCGGAAACTCTTCCGGGCCGGCGGTTCCCGGGGCGGGCCGGGCTGAGGGGCGGCTGTGGCGGTGGTGAGTGACTGAGGGCGTGGGGCCGTGTGTGGGGCTGGGCCGCCTCTGCTCGCTGCCTCTGCTCGCTGCCCCGCTGGCCGGGGCGCACGGAGCCTGTGCCGGGCCCGGGCTGTGCTCGAGGCCCGGGCTGTGCTCACCGTGCGGCCGGGGCAGGCCCGGGCAGGGCCCGCGGGCCGCTCCGTGTGACCCGCGCGGGGCCGGGCCCTGCCCGGGGTGCGGGACGGGTTCCCGCTCTCCTTCGGTTCCCCCCGAGCCGCTCGGGTCGCTCTTTTCCCGTTGGTGCTGAGCAGGGCCGGGCCCCGCTGTGGGCCATTGTTGGCAGCCCGGCCTGCCTCCCACTCGGGGCGGGATGTGCGAGTTTTCGGTCGTGTCAAAAGGGGCAATTAGAGATTTTGTGGCTGTTTACCTCTCAGCCCCTCAGCGAGCACTTACAGGAGTTGGGGCTGGGCAGGCAGTTTAGCTTCTTTGCTGGTGTTTGCCTCGTTCTTCGGTCGGAGCAGCGAGAAACTGCCTGGAGGGACGGGGCTGACCGCGGGCTGCTCTGGGGAGCTCGGTCGGACAGGCTGGATTCCTGTCTCCTCCTGGCTGCTGCTACAAACACGCCACTCTTCTAAAAAGGGGACTTTGGGGGTTTAAAGGAAGGCAGGACATCAGTGACAAGCAGTGGTGTAGGTGGTGGGGAGTCTTTATTTTCTTTATAAATTAGATCTGCGTTCTCTGGTCAGGGTTCCAGGATGGATAAAGGGGAGTTTTGAATGAGAGGAGTTACCAGAAAACAGAGCATTGTGATCCATCTTTTCAGTGTTGAGGCATTTGAAGGGACATTTGTGTCTCCAGTTAAAAGCCTGGAGGGGCAGGAAGCTCTTCCAGGGATTTTCAGAGCTGGGATCTTTTGGGAAGCCGAGGGGGAGCTGAATTCCAGCAGCGTTTGAGCTGAGTGGTGTTTGCAGTGCTGGCTGGAGGGACAACAACAGGAAGTTGGCAGAGTTTCACGTGCCTCAGTTGTGACGTAGAGATAGTTTTAGCTGCATGAATTGCCTGAAAAAATAGCTAAATCGAGTTTGGTCAGGATGTGTGTAGCTGTGTCCTTAGGAAGTGTCTCTTCCGCAGGGTGACATCCGCGTCTGTGTGTGGAGTGGCCGTGCTGACCCCCAGGCCGTGCTGACCCCCAGGCCGTGCTGACCCCCAGGCCGTGCTGACCCCCAGGCCGTGCTGACCCCCAGGCCGTGCTGACCCCCAGGCCGTGCTGACCCCCAGGCCGTGCTGACCCCCAGGCCGTGCTGACCCCCAGGTGATGCCAGCCCCTGTACCGTGCTGACCCCTGTGCTGTGCTGACCCCGAGGTGATGCCAGCCCCTGTGCCGTGCTGACCCCTGTGTCATGCTGTGCTGACCCCCAGGTGATGCCAGCCCCTGTGCCGTGCTGACCCCTGTGCCGTGCTGACCCCTGTGCTGTGCTGACCCCCAGGTGATGCCAGCCCCTGTGCTGTGCTGACCCCTGTGCTGACCCCCAGGTGATGCCAGCCCCTGTGCCGTGCTGACCCCCTGTGCCGTGCTGACCCCTGTGCGGTGCTGACCACCAGGTGATGCCAGCCCCTGTGCCGTGCTGACCCCTGTGCCGTGCTGACCCCCAGGTGATGGTGAACCCTGTGCCGTGCTGACCCCCAGGTGATGCCAGCCCCTGTGCCGTGCTGACCCCGAGGTGATGCCAGCCCCTGTGCCATGCTGACCCCCAGGCCGTGCTGACCCCTGTGCTGTGCTGACCCCCAGGTGATGCCAGCCCCTGTGCCGTGCTGACCCCGAGGTGATGCCAGCCCCTGCCCCGCTGTCCTGGCCCGCTGAGGCGTGACGACGGCGGCACCACGGCGGGGCTGGCCCGGCCCACGCGCTGCAGGGTGGTCATCTACCTCCAGAAGGACATGTCGGGGGACACGTGCCTGGGCAGTGCCCTGTGCCCCGCCGTGGGCCACAAGCCCAAGGCCGGCGGGCTCAAGGCGGGCAGCCTGGGGAACAAGTACGTGCGGCTCAACGTCGGGGGCTCGCTGTACTACACCACGGTGCAGGTGCTCACCAGGCACGACACCATGCTCAAGGCCATGTTCAGCGGCAGGATGGAGGTGCTCACCGACAAGGAAGGTAAGGGAACGCTTTCATTGGTGACAATTATGTAAAGCAGCTGGGCTTTGGTGGTGGTTTCGCTCCATTAAGCATGTAGAGAATGATGTATGCCAAAAATAACTTGGAACAATCGGCAGCCAAGTCCTGTTGGTGCTAGCAATCCTTTGGCTTTGTAGGAATACCTGTTTTTGTTACTCAGATGAACTGGGGAAGGACTGGTCTCTTTCCTGCCCTCACAGCTGGTGAGCAGATTGTTGGTGGGGCTGTAAAGACTGAACAGACAGTCTGTGGGTTGTCATTTCTGTCACATCGAGCAGTGGCATTTTTCAAACCACGCACGTAGGGAGGGACGTGCAGTTTTCAGCTCTGAGGCTCATAATAGCCTGCCTTGCTTTGTTGAAAAATGTTTTTTTCCCCCTTTTCCTGAGCACCATGTTTCAGTTGTGGCTCATGGTGCCATGATAACGTTTAGGGCTCCATCAGGCAGTGTGTCACCTCCAGCTGGACACAGGATATTTTAAATCCCTGATACATAATAAAGAGCAGAACAAGCAGTTTTATGCAAGAGCCTCAGCCTGAATGGAAAACAAGAGTCATATTCTGATAGCTCCAGCTGGAGAGTCCAGCAGGGTTTAGCTTATTTTGCCAGTAAACTTCCTAGATTGTTTTCTATACCTAGATTCCAAACATTTTTCCTGCCTTCCACATTATGGGAAAGGGTTTGGCACTGTACTGAGCCTTGTGCATGCATCCCACGCTGCTATTGTTTGGCAGCAATCAGACATCCTGTTTCCTTAGGGAATGTGACTTCAGGGATTTTGTAAAATTGCAAGAATTTGTCCGTTTGCTACTGCTCATTTCCTCTACTTCATCCCCTCTGTGCTTCCTCCTGGTCTCTGTCCTGTTCTTTGCTCCTGTTTGGGGACTAGAACAGCTTTTCCCCTACACTGAGTTTTCTGGGCTGATCTGCCTTTTAGCATCTTCAGAACATTTCTCTCCCTTTTTAACTCCAAACAGCAGCAGCAGATGTGTTTGGAGAATTGCCTTGTTAGGCCACAGAACTTACCCAAATCTATGTCTTGCCGACATTGATGAATTCTTTCTTGTAGTCCTCCCTTGGCTCTCAGAAGTTTCTCAGTGTAGCACTGCAGCTGGGTTCCTGTGCTGGAAGCTCAGTGCTTTTAGCTTGGGGCTTTGCTTTTGGGGTGCTGGAAAGCAGTAGGAACATTTGGGCAGTACCAGAGGGGCTCCCCTGTCAGGTTCTGTTCTGGAACCAGCTTCAGTTTGCTCCAGGTCAGTAGGGACTTGCACTGGGTGGGTGGCATGGGAGAAGCGTCCTGAGCAGTGTCAGGAAACCTCAGTGCTGTTTAACCTCTCCAGGGAGCTTTTTCTAGCCTCTCGTGTTGAGGTGAGTGAAATGTGTTGGTTGTTTTTCAGGCTGGATCCTTATAGACCGTTGTGGGAAGCACTTTGGAACAATTCTAAACTATCTCAGAGATGACACGATTGCACTTCCAAAGCACAGGCAGGAGATCAAAGCGTTGATGGCAGAAGCCAAATACTATCTCATCCAGGGCTTGGTGGACATGTGCCAAGCAGCCCTGCAGGTAAGAACATGAATCCTGTCACGTGTTTCATGGTGCTTTGCTTTTAACATTTACTTAAGACAACTTGAGAGATTATTTCATGGCCTTAGATATGTCACCAAGTCTGAATAGGACTTTTTAAAATAGGATGTAGTGAATAGATGGTGAGGGATCTGGGGACACGGCCTGTCCAGCCCACGCTTGGTTTTTGCTCTGTGTCCTGAGGGCTGGCTCGTGTTGGTGACATCCTGTTCTGCCATCTCCTGCTCAGTTCACGGGGCTGATGCTCTTCTGGGCAGTGGTTTGAGTTGATTGAAACTACTGCAGACTCCTTCTATCCTTTTCTTCAAGAAAGGATGGAATAATAAACCCACTTAAACCAAGTATGACTAGACCTTGTCCGTGCTATAGCTGAGGACATCCACCTGCATCTCAATATTTCAATTACTGCTGCCTTCCGGGGATAGGAGTTCTCTGCTGTGGCTCTGGGTTGCAGAGCAAGGTAAGCTCTGTGGTTGCTGTAGCAACCCAGAGCTTTTTCCTGTGTATCACAGGGTTTGGAACATGGCTGGAGGGGCTGAAGGAGGCAGCAGCAATGTCAGCTTTAGCATTTCTCTCTTATTTCCTCTCCTTCTTCTTTCATTAAAACAGGACAAGAAAGACTTGTATGAACCTGTCTGCAGCATCCCTATTATCACATCTCCAAAAGAAGAGGAGAGACTGATAGAGTCATCAATGAAAGTAACTGCTCTTATCAACTGTGGATTTATGCTAAATGTGTTGAAAAACATAGAACTTACCTTTTCTTCTTTTCTCTCACTCCCAACAGCCTGTTGTTAAACTGCTGTATAATAGAAGCAACAATAAATATTCCTACACCAGGTATGTCCCTTCTTTTTTCCCCTCACTTTAGTGGGAAAATTTCTCTTTGGCTATGGGAGTGGAAGATGATGATGGATGATGTAACTTGGCTTCTTTTGGTTTGTTTTGGGTTTTGACAACTGTATCTTGCTTTGTGGAGTAATTAAGGCCCTACATTGCATGTCCATCAATAAAACTGAGTTTTTAAATAGTGTATTCAGCCTGGCAGTGAGTCTGTGGTGTGCAGGATGCAGAGCACATGGCCCTTCCAGCACACCCCAGCTGACTCTGGGCTTCTGCTGTCACCAGGCCAGAGAGCTGCAGAGAAGTGGGCTTTGATGTAATGGTTTGGGACATGGTGCTGTCCTTATTAATTGTGTAAGTTGACCTGTGAAGGCTGGTGTGTTTGCTCACGGGTCAGAGCAGTGTGTTTGTGTCTGAAATGGGCTGATACCCTCTTTCCCTGGCAGCACGCGGCAGTGAGTCACTACTGATTTGTATTCTGCGGCTGGAGCAGCGCTGAAAGCTGGCGGAACAGGCAGAGATGGCTGCCTGGAAAGCCCTGTTGGTGCTTTTGTTGCTGTGTTTCAGTAACTCGGATGACAACCTGCTGAAGAACATCGAGCTGTTTGACAAGCTGTCGCTGCGCTTCAACGGCAGAGTGCTGTTCATCAAGGACGTGATCGGGGACGAGATCTGCTGCTGGTCCTTCTACGGGCAGGGCCGCAAGCTGGCCGAGGTGTGCTGCACCTCCATCGTCTACGCCACGGAGAAGAAGCAAACCAAGGTAGTGGAGCCTCGCCCGCCCCTGCTATGGGTTAGAAATGGTCGTGGTTAGCTTGGTGAGCCTGCAGAGTTTCTCTGACTTCAGGAGTTAACTTCTGGTTTGCAGTGGTGCAGCTGAGGGGCCAAGGTTAAGAACTGGAGATAACTGTATTCCCTTCTAGAGCAATCTAAAAGATTAGGTGAGGGAGGTGACCTGGTGCTGGGAATAACCTTCTACCAGAAATTTTTTACTCTCTATAATGTGTGGGTTTGTGGCTTTCCACATGCGGTGTGTGTTCAGTTGTTATCCTGGATGGACGAGGAGCAAGACACGCTGTGTGTTTTGTAGGTTGAATTCCCCGAGGCACGAATTTACGAGGAGACACTGAATGTGCTGCTGTATGAAACACCCCGGGTCCCAGACAACTCCCTGCTGGAGGCCACGAGCCGCAGCCGGAGCCAGGCCTCGCACAGCGAGGACGACGAGGGCTTCGAGCTGCGCGACCGCGTGCGCCGCATCCACGTCAAGAGGTACAGCACCTACGACGACCGCCAGCTGGGCCACTAGCCTGTCCTGCAGCGGGGCCACTAGCCTGTCCTGTGTGCCAGCCCTGGCCTGCCCTGCAGCACAGCCTGCCCTGCAGCACAGCCTGCCCACCTCACCTCCTTGTCCTTGTGCAGCAGGGAGGGATCCCTGCGCTGCCCACCCCTCTGCACCGGGCGCCTCGGCCCCCCAGAGAAGCAAACGGGGATTTGTGTGCACAAAGCAGCACTAAAGGCTTGGAGAACTGAGTTGTGCACCTTGTGCTTTACCTGCAGGCTGGCTCCTCTTCCTGCTGGGGAGGGGGGATTTGGAATGCTGGTTCTCAGTTTGTGGTTGCTCTTTCCTATGTAATGATTTGCCAGTTTCCCCCCTGCCGTGAGCAGCACTGCTCTTCCTGACTGAGGTGGTGTGGATTGAAAAGCTCTTTCCAGACTGCTGCCCTTTCAGGGCTTTGTATAATGGAACTTGCAGTTATTCAATCAAGAGACTGAAGAGAGAACTGGAATGTGGCTGCTCTTGGCAGACACTACAGGGGATAACCCCAGAGGAACACTGAGCTGACCAGTCAGCTGCACCTGTGCTCTCCCACCCCTGTGAACACCTGCAAAGGTTTGTGTCCCAGGAGAGTGGCTTTAAAACTCATTGATTCCAAGGCAAGCTCTTCCAAAGTGGTAAGAATCAAGTTATCAGCCTCCCCATGTGGAAAATGGAGATCTCTGAAGTAATGACTTGTCCTGGGAGAGGAGAATGGGTTTGGTGACAGAAGGAGCCTGACGTAAGCAAACCTGAGCAGGTTGTGGCAGGGTTGCCCTGGTTGAAGCTTGTCACAGTGAAATCCTGTTTATATAAACAAGGGCAATCTGGGGAATTGGTTTTACATTAGTTTCCTCCTGTGGCCTAGAAGTGCTATTTAATGTTAAATTTCTCAAGCAGCAGGGGAAAAATTGCGGTGGCTGGAGAAGTACAGGCTAAACTGTTTTCTAAGGCTAGAACATGTGAATTCAAGTTCTGTGTCCTGAATTCCTTCTGGAGTGTAGAAGTTAAAGAAGAAAAACAACTGTGAAAATATTGTTCTAGCATGGAACTGCAAGAGGCTTTGGGCACAGGAGAGAGATGGCTTAAGCTGGATTTTAAACTGAAATAATCACTTTTATTACGAGTGTCTGGCTGGGTGCTGATTGTACAGGGCACTTCAGGAGGTGGGAGTCAAGTCTGCTCTGCAAATGGAAATTTCTGAAAATTTGCTGGAAACGGTTTCAAGTTTATTATGAAAAGCCATTACTGTATTTTTAAACATTTGCTTGTATGTTTGAGCTGTAGGCAGCAGCTTTGCCACTGTCATCCATGGTTGTTCCTGCTGGCTGCCCACTGGGAGCCAGGGCTATGTTGGGTGTGTTCCACAGCTGCCTTTGTGCTCCCGTGTCATACTGGGTCACAAAGCTCCAGATTCCACAGTGGTCAGTCCTGGACTGCTTTGGCCAGTGCCAAACCTACCTGTAGGATTTAAAGAAAATTGCTGTAAAAGCCTGACAAGAAAGCAATCCCAAATTAATGCAGGGAGATCATAAGGAGAATTGAGATGTAGGTGGTTTGGGCGTAATAGAAGCAGGAGAGGGAGCAAAAAATTATTTGCACTCATTTAGGTTTTTCAAAATTAAATTGTTGTGGGTTGGTAAGAAAACACTAACAGACTTTTAGGATTTTCTTGCCTGTACATGGCAGGATTCACTTCATTCTCCTCACATTCAGGAAGCAGCATTGCACAGGGATCGACCCGCCTTCTTGTGAAAGGCCTCTTGAAATCTCTAACAATCCTAACAACCTCTTTTATACTGCTTTCTGCAAGTTTTTGTTTTCCAGCTGGTTATTCTGTTTTGCCAGGGAAAATACAGCTGTTGAGATTAGTTCCAACAAGATTTTTGTGGCATTTCTCTCTAATTCTGCTGGAGCGTGATGTGGATTTTTAAAATTTTATCCCTCCACTGATGCTATTTAATTTGAAGGCACCAGCAGAGGCTGCAGTGATGGGTCTGTGCTGCATTTAACAGCTTCAAGTTATTGTCTTGTGCTTTTTCTGTCTTGTAACAAAGGCTGATGCCATTTAGAAAACACATGTGGCACTTCTGTTTCTTGGCAAATTATTTATATTACTTTTTTGTTACTGTCATAGTGAATGTTAACAAAATAAGTGATGCTGATAGCCTTGCAAAACTGCATTTAAATGAAATTAGAAGCAGAAAAATGTCATATTTGCATTTATTTTTTTGGGGGAGGACAGGTATGGGAAGTGGTGTGTGAAAGAGAATGTCAGGTCCATTTGCTGCTCCAGAGGTTTTCTGTACTCACAGGATTTATTAATGAAATGGATCCAACTTGTCAATTATTGCACTGTAAGAAGCAGAGAAAAGCTGGTGTTTTGGTTTCGTTTTCCTTTCCCTATTTCCCACAGCCAAGTAGTATTTATTTTGAATTTAGATTAATTAACCTGGGAAGCAAACAGTTTTGAGAACCATCTGGGTTGTGAGAATCTTTTACCAAGTGCAGAGGATCTTCCTGGTATTGTGGAATGTGGAGTGAGAACTGTCAGCAGTAATGAACACGGTTAAAACACCTGCAGACATCCTTTTCATTTCACTGTTGTTCCTCCTGAGTCTGTCTGGACCTGCTCCATGGGGTGTCACTGGATCTCCCTTGCCCCAAAATCATGTCCTGGGGTTGTCCAGTCTCTGTCCCACCAGGTTCCGATCATTTTGAGTGCTGAAGTTGTGATGTAACATGTGCTTTGTGTTCTCACCTTAGCCAGTCCTTACATAATTGAAGGCTATTAATTACTGTGACAGGAATGTTCCAGACATTCTGGAAGCTGAGTTTGCAGCCTGGTGTAGTGCAGAAGCAGCAGCAGTGAGCAGCATGATGCATTTAAGGGCAGCATTGGTGGGTTTGCAGTGAGCTCTCCGAGGGTCCTCTCTGCTCACATTAAGCACAGATTATGACAACACAGGTTTCTAATTATATGCATTTGTCTGCAAGTTGAGACTTGTACTGCCTTGCACCCAGACCATCACAGTGGGTGCATTAAGGATGTGCCCAGGAATTTGGAGTAGCCTTTGGGAGAAAAAAGATCCTCTTTGCCCACTTGGAGGGTGTGAACAGCACTGCTGTCCTCTTCACTCCTAAATTCACAAACCTTTGTGCACTCAGGCACTGCCTGGCAGAGGGGCGGTGGGTGGGAGCCTTTCCCTGCCCAGCCCTGTGCCAGAGGGTGTTTCCCAAAGCAGTGCCATGGCCCTGTGCAGGGAGGGAAGCTCGCTGTCAGTCGGTGCCTGCTGGGCAGCAGCTCTGGGGTCGGTGTGAGTGAGAGCAGAGCTCTGCAGGGCTCAGCTCCGAGACAGCAGCCCCTGCTTAACCTTCACCTTGACATTTTGTGTTTTCAGCTAAAGGAGACATTTACCCTGCTGAAACGTTGCACTCCAGTGACTTTCATCTTTTGCACTTCTTGGTTAAAACAGAAAATCAGTGATGGACGGGGCTGTGCTGGCACTGGGAGCTGTGTTTGAGTGGCCATTGCTTGGTTTGATTTTGTTCTTGTCGAGGTTTTTCATTTCCAGAGTTCTCTCCAGGCAGTACTGGGTGGGTGTGCCCAGCAGCCCCTGCCTTGCACAATCAGGCTGTGCTCTGTGACAATCCTGACACTCAGTGCTCACAGCCCCTTCCCCCGTGCTGGGAGGGCTCAGGTGTGCCCGGCAGGTGAGTCCTGTGCCCCTCCCTCGGGCACACGGACACACGGCAGCTCTGCTTTCTGTGTGCCTGTCACTGCTCATCCAATGCAGCGGTGGTGAGACCCTCCCCTACCTCACAGGGTGGCTGACACTTAATCCATTTATTGGGGGTAAAGGATTCTTTTGGGTTTCTATGATATTTTATATCCAGAGGATAGCAAATATGATTGCTGATCTTGTGTAAACTGATATTCTGTGATCAAGTTATTTTCTTAGAAATTCAAATCTTAGAGATTTGTTTTATTTTCATGTCTAACTTTTAAGGGTCAGTTTTACAGACAAAGTACCTGGTTAATGCAGTAATTAATCAATTACCTGTTGATTAAAGTGTTTCACCAGTGCATTAAATGGAAACAGAACACTAATTTTTAATAAAGTGATATATTTTGTCTCCTGTGATTTTTCTCCAACATCATAACTTGTTTTTGGTGCTGTTGGCCTCTGGAACTTTTTGTTCCCCACTTGTGATCCCAAATGAGAATTTGGGGCTGAGCTCCTGGGCTGGGACCAGCAGTGGAGCGGGGGATCCTTGTCATGGTGTCCCCCTGTCCCCCTGCCCTTTTCCACCCGTCTCTCGGTCCTTTTATCCCTGTCCCTCTGTCCTTTTATCCCTGTCTCTCTGTCCCTCTGTCCCCCGGTCCCCTCTGTCCCTGCCTCTTTCCACCCTTTCTCTCTGTCCCCCTTTCTCCCTGTCCCTCTGTCCTTTTATCCCTGTCCCTCTGTCCCTCCTGTCCCTTTATCCCTGTCCCTTTATCCTTTTATCCCTGTCCCTCTGTCCCTTTATCCCTGTCCCCCTGTCCCTCTGTCCCTTTCTCCCTGTCCCTCTGTCCCCCTGTCCCCCTGTCCTTTTATCCCTGTCCCTCTGTCCCCCTGTCCCTTTATCCCTGTCCCTCTGTCCCTCTGTCCCTTTATCCCTGTCCCCCCTGTCCCTCTGTCCCTTTATCCCTGTCCCTCTGTCCCTTTATCCCTGTCCCCCTGTCCCTGTCCCCCTGTCCCTTTATCCCTGTCCCCCTGTCCTTTTATCCCTGTCCCTCTGTCCCTTTATCCCTGTCCCTCTGTCCCTGTCCCTCTGTCCCTTTATCCCTGTCCCTCTGTCCCTTTATCCCTGTCCCCCTGTCCCTTTATCCTTTTATCCCTGTCCCTCTGTCCCTTTATCTCTGTCCCTTTGTCTCTGTCCCTCCTGTCCCTGTCCCCCTGTCCCTTTATCCTTTTATCTCTGTCCCCCTGTCCCTTTATCCCTGTCCCCCTGTCCGCTGCCCGCGCACAGCGCCCCCCCGCGGCCGGGCGGTGTCCCCGCCCCGCCCGCTGACGTCACGCCGCGGTGAAGATGGCGGCGGGCCCGGGTCGGGAGCTGTGAGCGCCCCGGGCCCGCCAACATGAGCTGCTCGGCGGACGCCGTGAAGGACAGGCTGCTGTGGAACGTCAAGAAGGAGGTGAGGGCCGGGTGAGGGCCGGGGGCTGTGCGGCGGGCAGAGCCCCGCGCTCCGGGCTCCGTGTTCGGGCCGCGGGTCGGACCGAGCGCCGCGTGGGGAACGCCCTGAGGCCCGCGGGGAGCGGAGCGGGGTCTGTGCCCCGGCGGGGAGCGGGGTCTGCCCGCCGCAGGACGGGGGAGCGGAGCGGGCTGTGTGCCCCGGCGGGGAGCGGAGCGGGGTCTGTGCCCCGGCGGGGAGCGAGGTCTGCCGCCGCAGGACGGGCTGTGTGCCCCGGCGGGGAGCGGAGCGGGGTCTGTCCCGGCGGGGAACGGGTTGTGCCCCTCGCAGGACGCGCTGTGCCCCGGCGGGGATCGGGCTGTGACCCCCGCAGGACGCGCTGTGCCCCGGGCTAGCGGGGCGATGCTGCTCCCGGACAGCCCCGGCTCTGTTTCTCCGGGCGCACCTGGAGCGGGGATGCCGCTCGCGGGGCTGATGCTGCGGCAGGAGCTGACTTTGGCTCCCGCTCTCTTTCCCGGAGCTTGCCTTCCCCGTAGTGCTCGGTTTTTATGACTTTTTCCTTACCTGCGAGCTTTAGAGGAGAAGAGGGGAAATCGGGGGTAAGAAAGTTGTTGCTGAGGTGTCTGTGGCTGAGCCGAGCTGGCTCCCCGGCGCCCTGGCACCTGTGCCCTGGGAGGGTTAATTTGGGTGGTTGCTCCTGCACACACCTGTGTGCCATTCCCGGGCTGGGGCAGTCAGAGCCGTGTGTGCATAAAGAGCCCGGCCCCGTACCTGAGCGGAGCTGTTTGGTCACGCTCGCCTTTGGGCTGGTGGCATTTCATGCTTGCTCGGGAGGTGCCCGGTACCTGCGGGCGATGCTCCGTGCCCAGTGTTTGGCAGGTGCCCCGTACCTGCGGGCGGTGCTCCGTGCCCGGTGCCCGGCAGGACGGACAGGGAGCTCGCTGCGATGGCATCACGCTGGAGCAGCTCCTGCCGCTCTTTTAACTCAGCAGTGAAGTGAAGATGTGAGGCTTATCCATCATAGCAGTAAGGAGTATTTTAAACAGGTACTGCCCTCCTACTCGAAGCAGCAGGAGCCATCAAAGTTCACATGAAAAATTGTTGCTATGGGCAGGGTTCCCGAGCCTGTCTCCCATGCCCTGGTACTCACTAATGCTGGAATCAGGAGCTGCAGTCAGCGTGGGGAATGTGGAAGGGGCAGACACATCAAGGACAGTCTGTATGAGGAGTGGCAGGACCGTGTCCCAGGATGACCCAGCCAGCAGTGGCTCTGGGCAGGTGGTACCTGCTGAATGCTGCCATGATCCTGCCACTTCCATTCCAAATCTCTGCTTGAACTGGAGCCTTGGAGCTCAGGCTCAAAGTGTAAGGCTTCCTTTAGAAGTGGGTGCACTTGCTCTCGTGAGTAATGCTTGAATATATAAATAAATCTGATAAATGTTTTCCAAGTGTGAACATTGCAATCTTGTGCTAATGCATGAGATGGAAAGTGAAATGGATTTTCATGATCTGAGGAGAGGTAGTGGTGGGTAATTAAAAAATCTGAGTCTAATTTGCTTTTAAAGTCTCTAAAATGTTTTTAATTGGACTCTGGTTTTTAAATTACTTCAATAATGCTTGAAAGTGTTATTTGTACCTTCTGTGTCATCTGCATTTTTGTTTTGTCTCTGATTTGTTTTTTCCTTCTCCAAATCCTCGCTAGTGCTCTTTTAGAGCTCTTACAGTGGCTTGGCTTTTTAGGGATTGGCTGGAGCTTTCCAGCCTAAAGTAGCCATGAGAGCCTTTTTTTGATGATAAGCAGGTTGAGGTGACACCCCTCACCTGTGCCCTCACAGAAGGAAGGGCCCCTGTCTTGCTCACAGTAAGAAAATGGCTCAGGAGGCAGTTGGAGACACTGAGATGGAGATTTGATTTGTCATCAATAATCAATTGACAGAGGCAGGAATTGAGCACAAGCCACTAGTAACCACCCACCAGATGATGCTGCCCTTAATGACTGTAATTAACTTTTTCCAATAGAATTTTCAGCCTCATTTTTTATCATGTCTCACTTCACGCAGCCACTTCTGCGTGCTTGCTGGGAGAACCTGACTCTGTGTCCGTGTCTGTTCTCAGAGCCCCCTTCCCTTGTCCTTTAAACACAGACTCTCTTTCCTGTGGAATTATTTTCCCATAACCTCAATATCCAAAGGAGTTCATAGGCAGCAGATTCTTTCTGTGGGCTGTTGCACCAAGCCTGTTAAAATTCAGTTGTTTTTTCAAAGTATAGGACAATCATCTCCAAAGTCACTTGGTCCAAAGTGTTCAGTTTATTTTGCCTCAGTCTCTCAGTTAAAACTTGTATTTTTCCTTTGGGAAATTTAATGCTGCTTGCTTTTCCTCAGATGGACTTTCAGTTCCCATTGGTAGGGAATGTATTTTGTTGGCTCTCACAGAAAGGAAGACAAGTAATGTGTTTAGAAAATGTAACTGCTGGGATTCATGCTGAGGCCGCTTGGAAGTTCACGTTTCAAGCATTTATCTCTCTCTGCAGGAAAATCTGTTGTGACAAGCAGACTCATAAAACAGGCTTTTTTCTCTGGCCATTTCCTTTTGCCTCCTGAAATGGAGGGTTTTGCCATTTCTGGATTTAAACAGCACTTTCTAGCTGTGAAACAAACAGGATAACAATAACCTTAGCAGCTCTACCCTGAACGATTTCAGAGCACTTCAGAAACTCGATTGCTCAACTTGCAACTGAAATGTAAGGACTTCTGAGCAGAAGTGCAATAGTTATTGAACAGCTTTTATTACACTCCAGTCTTTCATCAGGAGTAAGGAGTCAGTGCAGCAGGAGCTGTCAATAAAGGAGGTGAGCAGTAGCTGCACAAGCTGAAGAAGACATGGATGCTGGACATTAGGTTTTCTCCTTTGAGGAAAATATACCATAGACTTTAACTGTGTTCCTGATTATTTTGGTACGTTATGAGCATTCTTCTTTACCATTTTTAAAGTTTCCTTATAATAAAATTATAAAAAATTAAACATGAAGGCATTTCTATTGTGTATTTCTTGAGTGAAATTTATTAAATAATCCATGTATTATGATGTGTGTTTGGTGTTTGCTTCTGAAAGTTTTGGCCCTTGTAGGAGGTGGGAGAAAGTGAGAGCAGAGGCTGTGGGAGCAGCTGGAGGCTGCAGCCCCTCCATCCCTTGCACAGACACAGGGACAGGCTGATTCCTTCCCCGTGGGGGTAGATGCTGATGTTTCTGTTAATGAGATTAATTTGCAGTTTGGTCAGGTAGCTGCTAGTGGGTGTTTGTGGAGGCTTGTGCTCAAAAAGCTCCATTGTCAAGTGCCTCCCAAGAACAGAGACAAAGCAGCAGAATTCCCTGTGAAGAGCTGTGCAATATTGCAAGGGAATAAAGGAAAATAGCAAAAAAAAAAAGCTTGTGTTCCATTTGATCAGAAACACTTGCTTTAGCTCCTTGCCTGGAGCATCCACGGATTACGTGGCAGTGAGGGATGACGTGGGATTGAGGAACACTGCATTCCAGCTTTTGAGTCTTCTCATATCCTGTCTATGCCTTAAAAATGTTTTCTAATAACATTCAGTTGCTCTCCAGAAAATACATGGAGCTTGCTTGGCATCTGGTGGCAGTGGGGAACACACAGTGCCTGCTCTGGAGTCTGGGCTTTGACATCTCCTGAGAGCACAGGATGGTGCTGCTCTAGAAAAGTAGGGTTGATTATTGAATCTGAAACCCTTTTCTTTCTCAGTTTTTATGCTCTTAAAGTTTTTGTTGACTGAGGTCTAAATAACATGCTGAGCTGATTGTGGTGCTCCTGGGAAATGTGTGGTAGCAATGAATTGGCTGCTGAGCACTTGGGCTGTTGCTCCTCGAAGCGACTCTCCTTCCTCTCTGTTCAACTGGATTGGAATTCCAGTTACTGTTCTCTGGGATGCTGCGACTGATTTCATGGTCTGTAGTCCTGGTTTCATGTCTGTGACCTGTGCCCAGGCTGGTGTGACTCCATGCCAGCATGGTGACTCTGCACCAGGGCAGACTCTGTGTTCATGCCAGTGGCACATCAGCCCTTTCCTCCAGAGAATAAAACTGTGCCAGGGGAGTGCTGAGTACACAGGACAATCCAGATGTGAGTGCCCATTCACGAGACCTCCTCACACCTTTGCTTCTTCCTTGATACCCTCTTACTCCTCCACCTTCAGCTGCTTCACTGGGAGGTTCTGAGTTCAAACAGCCATGTCAGAAACGCCAAAGGAAAGGAACAAATTGCCTGGCTCAAAGTTTGTGTTGTCAGGCCTCAGGTGTGAGCAGTGAGCCAGGTTTTATAAAGTGCAGAAGACTTGTTTTGAAGTCCTCAGCTATAAAACACATTCTACTTTCAAAGCCTCTTACATGTTTGCTTTTTCACCTCCAATCTTTTCTTTGCAACTCAGAGGGCTCCTGTTTGATAAGGAGCACAAATTCTGGAGGATCCACTTGATCCAGAATTTGGAGTGAGGCAAATGCCATGCGTTGAAAGGCTCGTGCAGCAAGTAGCAGAGCTGGAGCCTGCTGCCAGCCGGGCTGGGGGTGTAGGAGTGGGCACAGAGGCCCCAGGATGATTACTGGGGGAGGGGAGGTTTAATTACAGCATGCAGAATTGGTCTCACAGATGGCCTTGCTGGGGGAGGAAGCCCTCCAAACTGGAGAAGCACCTCCACAGGCAGCTGCAGAGCCCAGCTGTCCATGGAGCACTGCACCTGCAGCTTCTGCTGGTCCAGCACTGAGGGGAAATCTCAAAACCTTGGGACCTGTCAGTGCCATGAAGTGGTACCCAGGTAACTCTAAATGTTGGAAGAAGAGAGTGTCTGGTTAAGTCTTCTGCCATGGTAGCAGTTACTTTCATATATTGAAAGTGAATTGGCATATGTTTAGTCAGTGTCATAACCCTGTAATTGTAGCTCACAAATGAGAAGTCAAAAATGATGGTTGATTTGTATATGGAAGAGAGCAAGCTCTCCACAGACAGGAGGAAATGAGTGTCTGATAAATGAGTTGGAGATGAGTTGGAAGCCAGTGAGCTTTCCTGTGGTGTCAGGCTGAGGAAGCCATTGGGGACACAGGGGAGGAATCACTCCAGAGGAACTGAGTGACTACAGCCTCTTGCCAAGAGCTTCATTGTAAGAATTGTCTGCTTCTTCTTTAATTTTTGGAAGTCAGTAATTTGCAATGATTTCCCTTTGGAGCCTGACACATCTTGAGCCCTGAAACCGGAAAGGAACTTTGCTTTAAATCATTAAAAAGTGCGATAAGTGTAATTTTATTTGGTACAATTGTTTAATTGTGTCTTGAAGTGAAAACTGAAGGCACTACCTTCTCTGTAGGTACTGTAATAATTTTGTATGCTGTCTGGTGTAACAGAGCTTCCAAGGCATAATTTGTAATTAGGGGGAAGAGGGCCTGAACCTCTCTGGGAATGTGTGCCTGTGACACTCAGGGGTGCTTTGTGCTTGAAATAGAGCAGAATGGCACAAGTGGAAATGGGACATACCAACACAGTTTGGTTCCATGAGCAGAATACTGTGTGAAGGCCAAGGATGAATCATATAAAAACTCTTTCACAGCTCTTTGGAACTTATGCTGGAGAAGTTCTTTTGGAGGGTACTGTAGGCACACTGAAATCTGCCAAAAATGAGGGTTTCACCTCAAACAGACCTGTCCTTGTTCTGCCTTGTTTCCTCCAGCCCCTCAGGTTTGTTTGTGCTTTCCCTCCTTAAATCCATTCTTCTCTGCAAAATGTGGAGAGTTGTTAAATCTGTTGGTGAGGGAAAAGGGACAAGCAGTGGTTGAAACTGCAGCTCCCAAGTGCTGATTTTGTTGGGATCATACAGTCATTTCTCTCTGTTCATTTTAGGTGAAGCAGATCATGGAAGAAGCTGTCACCCGGAAATTTGTACATGAAGACAGCAGTCACATCATCGCCTTATGTGGTAAATGTCATGTGCAAGAACTGACACTACCTAACCTTGCTTTTCCTCTAGACATTTCTTTTCTCTGCTGTCAGAGGTAAATGCAGGGATTTAGATATTAGAATTCATAGTGTTCAGGCCCATTTCACCTCTGTATTTGCTCCATGTGTGTTTACATTACAAATTGTAAAGAATTGTAAAGTAACTCTTACTAAAATGTCATTATCCGAGCAGGTGGCCTTACTGCAGGCTGGCTGGGTGTTCCAGGGAGCTCCCACTGTGGTCTGCCTGGTCCCTGTTCCTGGAATCCTGTCCTGGAAGCTGTGATGGGGAGTGGGGTGGCAGCTATTTCTGTTAGACTCTGCTTGGCCAAAATTAGGAATATTTTAAAGTCTTCATACTTGTCTCGTCCTCCTACTGTGATTCCAGCTGGTTCTGTGTTCTGAATTCTTCATAATCTGAGGAATTAATAACTCTGCACTGAGCTGCCTCATTATTGCCCAGCAATCCTGCCTGTCCTAAGGCAGGACTCCAGCCTGCTGCTGCTTTGAACGGAGGCCTTGATTAACCCCAAGCCAGAAGGTGAAGCTGAATGTTCTGTTTTTACTTTGGCTGATAGAATGGAGAAATCCCTTCCAGCAGATTTGGCTAACAACTCCTGGCTGCTGCTCTCCTGTGTGTGCAGTTCTCTCCCCCACTCCAGTTTCATGTGACTCTTCAAGAGGTTTTTCCCTTCTATTTAAAATTAGATTGGTTCAGTACATGAGTCATTTTTGGTGAATCTTCGTTACAAATATAGAATTCTTGTGAATCATTTTACTCTCCTGCTAGGCTGAGTTTAGCAAGAGTCTCTTAAATACATGATGGCTGATTTCAGGGTCACTCTGCATCAGTAGCTGGGCAGTTTGTAGCTGCCCTAGGTCCTGAAGGTGCCAATTAAATGGCATGTGCTCCTTGTCCTGGAGGAGATGCTCCAGCTCTGTGCCAGCCTTGCTGTCCTGCAGGAATGGTGCCTCTGAGCAGGTCAGCTGTGCTCATCCAGCAGGAGGGTTTGTAGCCTCAAGGACTGCTCCAGGCTGTGCTCTCTGCCTGGCTGCTCTAGAAGGAAAGCAGTGCCATGTTCTCATCCCTGTGGAGAAGCAGTGAGTGCAGAAGATTCTGTGTTTGCCCCTAAGTTACGTCCCAGGGGCTCTGTCATCCCCTCTGATTTCTAGATCTGGCTCTGTGCTTCAGAGCCACAGCAGCTCCATTTGGCTGTGCCTGATGTGTGCCACTGTGGGACAAAACTCTGAACTCTTTGGGCTGGGGGTTGCTGTGGGGCGAGTTGCACTGCTGCTGCGTGGCCAGTCAGGGCACAGTGCAGCACTGCAGGTGTGTTTGGAGCATCCTCTGTGGCTGTGCCTGTGCTGGCTGTGGCAGCCTGGGCTGTGAGAGGTTTCCTTGGGAACAGCAGTGACGTGGGGCTCTGAGCTCTGTGCAGCAGGGCTCTGCTCCCGCTCCCTCCTGCCCAGTGCCTGGAGTGCTCTCCCAGGAACCTGCCCCTTCCCTGCCCTTCTCCAGTTCTCAGGGACAGGGGGAAGACAAAGGAATATATATCACATCTCTGTTTCTGCAGTTACCTGAGGAGTATCTACAGGGTTCCAGTTCAGCCCATTACACCTACAGCATTTGTCCAGAAGCTGCCTGCACTTTGCTAAACCTTTTCTGTGTGGCTTCCCATCTTTAGTCTGACAGTAACATGCTGCTTGAAGCAATTAAAAAACTTGTTTAAGTCAGCTTCATACTGTAGGGTTTATTCATGAATGCCTCAGACATGGTTGTCTAAATTATCTCTACATTTTCAGTATCTACTTTGAAATGAGTCTTAGTCGTTTGTTCTCTTTGAAAAATATTTTGAGTGTATTAAATGAAATAATCCTGAATTCGCCATGCTATAAACTAATCACTGTGGAATTCAGGTGGGTTATAGAGAGTTGGTGAGTGTCACAATCAAATACATGTTGTTTAGGTGTAAATCTAGCATGCCAACTTGGCAGAGGGAATATACTTACTGTGTTTTGGGGAAAGGTTAGTAGTAAACATGAATAAAAATAGTAACTTGGGCACTGTTAAACATGCAGAATTTGGCTTTTCATTGAGATTTCAGTTGAAATTAAGGAATGGATGAACTGCACTGAAAAGCTTTTTTAGCCTGAATAATAAACCTGCTACCAGTAATTAAACCCGTTAATTAAAACATGCAGAATCCCTTTGTGGCTGAACTGAAAGAGCTGCAGAATGGTATTTAATGTACTTGGGGCTTCTTGTAAACCTTGTTTGAGGATGGAATTGCACGTGTCCCTTGGGCTGTGAGGGACAGGAGGGAGCTGGGGGATTCCACTGCTGCTCCTGGGGGATGCACCTGAGCTGTGCAGCCCTGGGTGGGTTTATGGCAGGGGCATCACCAGGGCCTTTCCTGTTCCTGAATCTGAACTCAAATCCTGTAAGACATTGAGGCTCTTCTATCAAAGAAAACAAAAAATGCCATCTTCTTTTTGTTTTTTTTATGCTTTGTAGGTTTTTTGGTATACTTTGGATACTTGACCTGTGCTATTTCTTCCCATCTTCAATTACTAATATCAAATTTACCACCAGTGTTGGTTACACTCCTTCACATTTGTTTTTCATTTTCTTCAGTGTCATTGAATAGTCTTTGCCTTCCAAATCTGTTCTGAAACTGCGTTTAGACCAGACTTACACACCAGAAATGTTTTTCCCCTTTTGAACTGAAGCAGAAATTTTGCTGTTTCTGGGTGTTACAGTACTGCTCTATCCTGATAGATTTGCTGAGGATCTTTGCTGCAATTCCAGATGCAGAGGAGAGGAGCAGAGAGCCTCTCCTGGAGGAGCTGAGGAAGCTTGGCTGCATTAACCTCACCTTTCTCTTTTTCCATCCCCATTATGCATATTTCTTTTCTTCTCTTATTAACTGATGAAAATGACTGTTGGTTTTTTCCCTGGGTAATGGTGTGTTTAAATAACACAGATCTTGAAAACAGAACAAAGCCATGTCACGATCTGTCCAGTCATGCACTGGGAAAGGTGACAGGGTTTGACTGCAGAGCTGGATCTGGATATTAACTGGAGGTGTTTGTATGGGACCTGTGACTGCTTTAGTCATGTGTGCAGCCCTTCAAACAAAAGAAGATGAGGTGCCTGCCCGGGGGAGCTTGGGAGATAATGAATTCCCATTAGTAAGCAGCCCTTGGTGCTTTCTGTGTGTGAATAATACATCAGAGAGGTGGCCTGAGGGCTTTCAGGGGACTCTGCCCAGCCACAGAGAAGGGACACTTGCCTGAGCA
Organism: Catharus ustulatus; assembly: GCF_009819885.2. Classification (NCBI taxonomy): domain Eukaryota; kingdom Metazoa; phylum Chordata; class Aves; order Passeriformes; family Turdidae; genus Catharus; species Catharus ustulatus. The sequence continues at coordinate 601,942 of NC_046242.1, read as the reverse complement.
CAGCCAGGCCAGCCCAGCCCTCGGAAAGCTGAGCCTGTGAAGCCTTTGGTGGGTCTGGACATGGTGCTTGAGGATGTCCATGCACAGACAGGTGTGTGCAGCAGCCCTGCAGCGCTGTGAGTGCCCCTGGCCAGCTCTGCAGGTCCATCCTCCTTCTGTGGGTGATTCCAGCTCTAGGAGCACGATGTGCCAGGGAAGTGTTACCATACTACTTCTTGTGTGCTCCTCCTGGTTGTACAGCAGCTCTTTCAGCTTCCCTGCATTTCCTGCACTCAGAGACACTCCAGTGCAGTCTCGACTTGTGGCAGGTCAGAGCCTGATCCATGGCTGCCTTTGTGCAGCACTCCCGAGCTGGCATTTGTGCCTTGTGCTCCTGCTCTCAGCTCCTGCATCGTCTGTGTACATCAGGGCTGCATGAGCATTTATTGTTCTCAGAAACAGAGCAAGGAGAGCTATCACCCACAAGTGCTTCTGAGATGTCTGTGCTTCAGGCTGTAATTCCTCACTCGAGATCTGATGTGTGGGCCCTGTATCCATCCGTGGCAGCTTCCTTTCACAGAGCCCTGGGGCATCTAGGCTTGGATAATCATCAGTGTAAGATGCTTTCTCCTTCAAAAAAAAGAGGGAGCTGTTATTTGAAATAGCTCTGTGTCACTGAGTATCTGTTCACAGCAGAAGGGCTGGTGTGTTCTGAGAACCAGAGTGGCTCTTGGGTCCTCTTCACAGTTTAGAGCCAATGCAGTGTGTGACAGGATTCTCATTAATGAATGTGCTAAACACTTGCTGAGATTGGGCTTTCTATGGAGCACTTGAGCAGTTACTGCCCAGCTTCCTAAGGCAGATGAGTACTGCATTCCTTCTGGAGGAGGGAGGTGGAGGAAAGCTCGTGGGGCTGAGTTTTCTCTTGTGGGGCTGGGTTTTCTCTTGTGGGGCTGGGTCTCTCTTGTGGGGCTGGGTGTTCTCTTGTGGGGCTGGGTTTTCTCTTGTGGGGCTGGGTCTCTCTTGTGGGGCTGGGTGTTCTCTTGTGGGGCTGGGTGTTCTCTTGTGGGGCTGGGTGTTCTCTTGTGGGGCTGGGTTTTCTCTTGTGGGGCTGGGTTTCTCTTGTGGGGCTGGGTGTTCTCTTGTGGGGCTGGGTTTCTCTTGTGGGGCTGGGTTTCTCTTGTGGGGCTGGGTATCTCTTGTGGGGCTGGGTTTTCTGGAGCCACATAGTTGAGATCTGGTAAGGGTCTGAAATTTGAGGGCCTTGCACATCTGTAGGAGCACAATCAAAGAGCTTCAGCTGAGGTCATGGATGAACCTCCATCCCCGCTGGCAGAAGAAAACCAGGAATCCTTGGAGCATGAATTTGACTCCTGGAGGCCAGACAGGCAGGGTGCTCTGGGATGGGTTGGTGTCTGAGCTGCAGGAGGGGCTGGCACTGCTGGTTTAGTCTCATTGCTGATGACCCCAGGGTTAACCACAGCAGTTTCCTTCATTGGGCTTTGGATGATGACTTCTTATCCCATTTTGCACAAATTGTGTTTGAAAGAAAACACAATTTGGTTCCCATAATTTTCAGCTGGAGTGAGAGCATTCCAATTCTTCTGAGAATCAGCCCCATTAGGAAGAGGTGTCTTATGCTTTGGGGGTTTTGGCTGATTGCCTTGGGGCTTCTAAATAGCACCATATTCAGATTTGTCAGAAAACAAAGAATTCCGTTTTCTCTCTTTTTTCCTTAGCTCACAGAAATGTAGCTTCTGTAGAAACAGATGTAAATAACCATTGCCCAACCTGACAGTTGATCATCTTAATTCTTTTGGGTTTCTACCCATGGCATTGATTTTTTAAAAAATGAATATAATCTGCTATGGAAATGCAGATCTATCACGAACAAAACACAAGTCTCCCTGTATTTTTGCTCCTATTTAGGAAACAAACATTTTCAATGATGAATAATGCTTAAAAAATAGTTTACAGAGATTCTACCTCACTTGATAAACACATTAGCCCAGAGAGTGTACCAGAGATGATCATAATTGGGGGGAGGCAAATATTTTTTCATGAACATTTAGAAGGTTTTTGATTTTGTTCCAAAGATGATGCTTAAATTAATGAGTGGTATGCTGTAGTGGGGAGGAAAAAACCAGAGTGAATATTAGCTATGATGTGAAATGAAAGAGTTTTTGAACTGCATGTGTTTTTAGCTTGAGAAGTGAAATAAAATCTCTTGTGCTTTTTAGAGAACTCTGCTAAACATTTTGCTTTGATCCTGAGCCGTCAAGTTGGATCGTTTTTAATACTTAGAGAAACTTCAGTAATATTGATTAACCCTTAACACTATTTAATAAAAACACTTATGTTTTCTGAAGGTTGCTGAGATCCTTGAGGCTCAATGATCATGATTTTAAAGAGGAGCAGTCACCTAATTTCAGCCCTGAAGTTTCCCAGCCACTTTAGAACTGGGAGTTGTCCATTTGGATACTATTTTTTTTTATTTTCTAGGGAATTATGGAACATAGGATGTTGTGTGGCACAGCCCAACACCAGCAGGTTGAGTGCAGGTGCACAAGGGCAGGTTTGGGTGTGTCCTGTGCAGCCCTTTGCTGCCAGCTGGCACTGGGTACCAGTGACATGGCAGGCTGGGACTTGGCAACAAAACTGGTTTCAAACTGGGCAGATCTGTGATCAGCAGGATAAAGCAACAGCAGCTGGAGATTGTGAGCATCTGATGGCTTCTTGATCATCCTCCTCTTTTCACTTGTTTTTAATTTCTTCAGCCTCATGCGTTCAATTCCCTGTGCACAGTTTCCATGAAAACAAGGTATTTAGCTGCAGTATTTCTTCCTGTCTAAGGAAAATCTCATCTGCTAAGTACACCTCATAAATAATCTTTCCACAGGCCTTCTCTTCTCTGCTCACCACCCTTCCAGCCCCAGAACTCTCATTTCACAGTCCATTAAGACATGTCAGAATTTTCATAGAGCCAAGAAAGGACAAAGCCAAACTTGTTCACCTGACCCTGGAAGAAGTGGCAGTGGTGAAGTCATAAAAAAGTGACATTTTCTGAAGCTTGGTGGGCACCGTGATTATTTGAACTGTAAATCAATAACATATCTGCACTTAATTAAATTCAGCAGTGAGCACTGCAGAGAATGTTCCTCAAAACTGGCTGGAGTTAATGAATTTTGAGATGGCTGCTGTTAACTGAACCATACAAGGGAATTACCTGAGCTGTGCTGATTTATTCCCAATGCAGAGCTGCTCTTCTGCTCTGTGTGTGATGCGTTGCTGCCTTTTTATCTGGCCAGTTTTTGTCTGTGTTTGTTGTTGGTGCAGTGACAGTAGGCAGGCTTGGGATCACGCTGGGCAGTGCAGTAGTTACTGAGCTGTGTGCACACATCCCTGTAGCCAAAAGCAAGTGTACCTGTGTATGACCTACCTGTGTGTGCACAAAACCACCCAGGCATGCTTTTCTGATATTACCAGTTTCTCCAGAAGCAACTAAATAATCAATTTTTGGGTCTTCTTAGAGTATCAGATTCCAAAAAGGGGAAAATGGTTAATTTTCTGAGAAATGGATGAGTAACCCCATTTCCCTGTCCCAAAGGTTCTCGTGCTATGACCCCTGAAATAGTTTGTGCTGTCTCTTCTGCAGCAGTGCAGTTTGTGCCTCCTGGCCATCACCTGGTTCTGGTTTATCAGAAAGCACCACGGCCAAGGTGCTCTCGTGTCCTTTCAGAGGTTCTGCAGCTGGAGGTGACTCTGCCAGCCTGCTCAGGATGTGACATTTCCTTCCTGGCTGAGCTTGGCCGTGGGCGATGCTGGCAAGGTGCGGTGGGATCAGTGCCTGCCTGGGACACAGAGCCAGAGGAAAGCCCTGGGGACTCTGCCAGGGAGCTGCTCCCTCCCTGCTGAGCTGTGTGCGTGGGAGGGGTCCCTTCCTGCTGTCCTGCCCACCTGGGTGCCATCCACACAGTCCCCTGGCTTGGAATGGGCTGGCATCTGTGTTGCAAGATGTGCTCCCTGCTTGGACGTTCTGCAGTGTAACTGGATAAAAGCCACGGTGTATTCAGCACATTCAGTACAGGCACATTCTGATCAAGCCAGATGTGAGTGTATTCCAGCTGTTCTGGAACAATTCTTGTAGAAAGGAGCCTGGAGAGGAGAGTTCTGACAGCCAGTGCTGCTAGTCTCAGTCTGGGGGTGAAGGTCACACAGATAACCTGCCCCCAGTCCAGGGGTGCCTTACACAATCAACTGGACATGCATTAATCTCCTGTCCTGTGGAAAATACATCGTGAGGCAATCCTGCAGCAAATTCCTTGCAAATGACCCCTACATGTGTTACAGGCAGTTGGGGACTGATCTTACCCAATTTCTTGTGATGAGAGATGTCACAATGGAATAATTAAATATTGGGGCTCTAGGGACAGTCACTGGGGAGATTGCCCTCAGTGGCAGCTGCAGTATTTATTAATAATTAAAGCTGGGCCTGCTGTGCTTTTCACTAATTTTGTTTCATTAATATTTTATTGTTTTAAAGAAATAAAAAAAAGCAGTGAAGGTGGGAAGAGAGCCTGTTTCCTAAGCAACAGCAATGCACTTCTTTGCAGTTATTTTTAAAGGCGGGTTGCTTCATTTAAGATTTGGAATCAAATTGCTGCATTGCTCCAGGCATCCGGAAAGCTGCTTTTCTTTTTTTTCTTTTTTTTTTAAATTTCTAATTGAAAGACAGAGCAAAGCAGTTGCTGGGTTAAGAACTGTTGTGATGGTTGCTAGCCAGGAGCTGGGCTGTGCTGTGAGGAACTTTGCCTTGCTGTCACCATCCCTGTCCCCAGGTGTTTCTGTGTGCCCCAGGCTGGCCTGGGACTCAGGTTAGTTTTCAGGGTCCCAGCAGTGAGGACAGGTCTTTCTTGGATGCAGGAGCCTTCAAGTACAGTAAAGAGGAGTCTTGAGGGAATGCTCAGCACCTGGCAGTGTTGGGTGTAAAGTGCCACAAAGCGCTGCCTTCTGTCCAGAAGAGCTGCGAGTGTCAGAGCAGATGGAGTGCCATTTGTTACTGTCAGCAGTATTTAACTGCATGTCCACGGGCTGCCTGCTGCCACCAGCACAGGAGAGCCCTGCCCGGTGCTGCCCTGCCCTGGGCACACACCTGGCACACAGAGCTGGGTATTTTCCCTTGCCTGTGAATGAATGGTCTGTTCTCCTTCATCCCTTTGTGTGACTCCGTGAGTCATCTGCAGTCTCACTTCAGAAGCTGACAGACAAGGAAGGCTAATGTTTTGTTTTGATTTGTTTTGGTTTTTTTTAATTTGTATTTCTCATTTCCTTTCCCTGCAGCAGGTTACATGAGACCTGGATACATTTCTGCTGCACTCTTGCAAGGCTGGCACAGTGCAGTGCAGTGTTTCACTGGTAGCCATCAGGGCATAGTGTGGTTCTGTGGGGCACATGTAAAATGGGGTGAAAATACTCAGAGAGATTGCAGTTCATTTAACACTGCCATGATCTCCAGTTCATTTGTGTGCTGCCATTATCTGTAGTTGCAGGTTAGACACACACTCATGCCATCTGATTCTGAGTTCTGTGTGTGTGCCCCAGCTCTGCTGTTGGCCCACAGTGCCCCGTGGCAGTGAGGTGGTGCTGGCTCAGCAGCAGCAGCAGCAGCACAGCCCCATGACCGTGTCCCTTCCCCAGGTGTGGTGGAGGCGTGTCTCCTGCACATGCTGAAGCGCAGGGCTGCCGGATTCCTGCGCACCGACAAGGTGGCTGCACTCTTCACCAAGGTGGGCAAGACCTGTGCCATAGCTGGAGACGTGTGCAAGAAGGTGCAGGAGCTGCAGCAGCAGGTGGAGAGCAGGTGAGCTGAGCTCTGTGGTGCAGCTGTGTGTGCACAGGCTGACCAAGAGGGACTGTCTCAACCATGGCTGATGCAGCTTTGCCTTCTTTGTGGCTGTAGATGTTTGTGTCTGATCAAGCTGGCACTGAGCAAAGGGGCAGAGATGGGCAGTTGGGGCTTTGGTGTTTCATTTTGCCTCTCAGTACAGCAGAGGAGCACATTCAGCCCACACACAGCAACAGAAGTGACTAATGACTGGTGATTGCAGAGGGCTCACAGTCAGGGTATGGCTGGACCAGCTTGGGCTGTTGGTGGGAGGGGAGGGGGTGGAGGGAGGAACTCCAGAACAGACATACTGAAAAGTTGTTTTGGCATGCTCCTGCCAAATCAAGAACAAATTTGTAGGTATCATAGGAGAAACAATTAAATTAGTGGATATGAAGAGTGATGGGAAGAAGGATGTTACAGCAAAAGCTGTTCAGTACACACTGGACTTAAGCACAACAGAATCCTGGAGTCAAGGACTTGAGGTTACTGAAAGTCTTAGACTCCTTGCAGGTGGTGAGTAGGAAAGTTAAAATTTTCCATGAGTGTCTTGTCCTATAAGCTCAGGACAAGAGCATTTTTATTTCTGTTTGTAGGCACTGCTGAGCTCTAAGGGTTCTTTGCACATCATAGGAACTTTAGCTTCTGATCAATTTGCTGTAAGAAGGGCTTTGCTGAGAGAGCTTGTCTTCAGTTATTGACAGTTATTTAAATTGGCTTATAAATAATTTATATTTCTGTGTAATTTTCTGACATTTGTCTTTATTAGACTTGTAATTATCAGACTTTGTTATGTAGTTTTTGACAGCTGTGTACCTATTTTTGATATGTTTTAAATTGTGCCTACCAATACAGACTGGAATTTTATTAATTTTAGTTTTTTAAATCCTGGGAAGAAGGGTGTTTTGTACTGAAAATTCACCAGCCTCTCTCCTGGTTAAGAGCCCACACAAACACCCCTCTAGCCACCAGAGAACTTTGGCTGTGTCCTCTAACAGAGAGGAGCAAATGAACTTAAATTCTGGGATTTCTCTTGGACAAATTTTGTGTGATTTTCAGCTATTAACAGCCACGAAATTGAAGTGCTGTAGAAGATACACACAGCAAGGATACTGTTGGGAAATGCTCTGCTGGATGTAGGAAATGAGACAGAAGGCTCTAGCAGTCTGATTGTTCCTGGGACTGGAGCTTAAGAAAAGCCCTGTTTAGGATACAACTAAACACTGAAGGAATGGTTCTGGTGTCAGTGGTGTCCTCCTTGCTTGTAGGGCCTGGGTCCCTGGCAGTGCAGAGGAATTACAGAGCTCACCCAAACCACCCCAAACAAATGTGTTAACTCCATGTCACTGAACAGTTTCCTGAAAGGGAACCCAAGTGCTGGCAAAGAACCTGAACGTGTCAGGGGTTCTTTCCTCATTAAGGCAAAATGGGACCACATTCTATTTTAAGGGGGAAGTTTTCTGGGAAAGACTTTCGGAGGGTTCCTGTTCCCTCAGCCCAGGGCAGTGTGTGGAGAGCCAAGGCACATCCCCCTGTGCTCTGTAGCCCTTTCTCCTGCAGCTGCACTGTGTCACCTGAAGCAGGAGGATGATGGAGCTGTCATCAAACAATGCACATTCTGACTACTTTTATTTTACCACTTTTTGTAGGAAAAACCAGCCAAATGGGCAGGAACCCCTCAAAAGGCAGGGATCAACCACAAGCAAAGCACCTGTCCTGACACCTCAGGCCATCAAGCACATCTGGGTTCGGACAGCCTTGATTGAGAAGGTGCTGGACAAGATTGTGCAGTACATTGTTGATAACTGCAGGTAAGGAAAGCAGCAGAAGCACGGGGATTTGTTGGACTGATGCATTTAGGTGTCTGCAGCGAGAGATTTCATCAAAGGTCTTTGGCAAACTCCCTGTGATGCAGGCTTCTGGTAAGATGAAAACCAGTTACATGGGCATTTAGAAAAAAAAGTACTTTAGTTTTCATCATTGACAGTGTTTCAGGCTTACAGAAAACCTTAACAGACATCCAGCTTTCCAGAAATAAGCTACAAACCTAACTTCAGGTATATTAGATGCTCATATTCTAATGGGACCTAGACCTTAGTGGAATAGAAATATCTTCTAATAGGTCACAAGTTGAAAATAATCCTTTGGAACTTTAGGATGTCAGGGAGGAAAATGACTTTTGTAGAAGAAAGAAAGGAGAATTAGAACAGGAGGAGTGAGTGACATAAAACATTAGGGTTGTGAAAACAGATTCTTTGAATCAAGTTTCCTTTTTAGAGAAAATCAAACTTTGTGTAAAGTAGAAGTCTTCCCTTGCAAAACCAGAGAAGAACATCAGTGCTTTATGGATGTATTCTCCACAGACTCCTGAAGAGGCAAAGATGAGTCCTCTCTATTCTGTTCTTGCTTCCTGCTGCCCACATCAGCTCTGGTTTGCAAGGAGTGGCTCTTAGCTCTACCCTTCCTGCCCTCCCATAACCCATGATACAGAATGGGGCACAATGAGGACAATCTCCCATAAAAAGAGAAAGGAAGGGACCCTAAAGCTTGGTGTGGTCCCAGAAAAGCAGTTTGCTGGCAGGGGTGCTCTTGTTGTTCTGCACTGGGAACGCATTCTTGTTCACCCAAAGCCAGTGGGTCTGAGCAAGGATGAGAACTGAGGGCAAAGCAGCTTATTTTCACAGTATTTTCCAAGTTTGTGTTACTGTTTTCCTTGTCATCAGCTTTATTTTCGTGATGTATCTTGCCACTAAAAGCAAGAGAATGGAAGAAAGGTCTTTGTGCTGTTCAAGCAAACTGTTGCTCTGGGATATGTAATGCCAGCTTGGATTTTATGAGCTGTGTGCAGAAGAGACAGAGGGAGGGTTGGCCGTGTCCCAGAGACACAGTTAATGAAAGCATTTTAGTCCACTGCCTCAGTGTCTGCAGATACATGGGTACAAGGGGTTTTAATTTCTTTTCAAGATAATCCACAGGAGACTCATCAGGGGAGTTTGCTCTCAGTTGTTCATCACTGTGTTGTACATGTTCACCTCACTGCCCTCCCCATAGATCAGGTCCTTCAGTGCAGGTGTGTGATTTTGAGAGCCTGACTTGGTGAATAAAGAAAACCTTTTCACAAGGCTTGTTACCTTGCATTTTTGTGTTATTACTGCTCAAATGCTCCATGTTCACATCCTTCAGCTGTTCAGTCCTGGAGGAGGAGCAGGTGCTTTAGAGTTTGAGCCCCATCTAGTGAACAGACCACAGAGGACAGTGGCATTTGAGAACTGTGGGTGTTTGGAGTTTTTGGCTCTGTGGGGTCATTCCAAGAGCAATGTAGTAGTTAATTGTTCTTCACAGTGTTTCAAGATGTTTCCTCACAGATGGAAGAGATATTTAAGAATGTGTGGATTGTTTTGTCTCTGTGGAAAATGGACAAAATTGCTTGCAGAGAACTATTGTTTGTTCCCATATTGCAATTCTGCCCGAAGCCCCAAATCAAATATATTGGGTAAACACACTGAGCACAAGGCAAGCTCCTGCCTCTCCAACCTCAGTTGAAAAATAGATGAGAATATCCAGGGACCCATTGTGTTAGACCTGTAGCTAAACCCAGGCTTTCAAATGGTTCATACCAACTAATGTTTTTAACTGGGCTCTGATCTTTTATTCCTAGTAAATACTATGAAAAAGAAGCTTTGCTGGCAGATCCTGTTTGTGGCCCAATACTGGCTTCTCTGCTAGGTGAGTTCTTGCAAAGTTACAAGAAGTGAATTTTAGATCTTGTATGTAGTTAACTATTTAGAATAGAGCAACAGTGAAGATGTTTTGGTGCTTACGAGACCAGAAGAGACTGATCATCTGGTTTTATTAGTAATTGTATTGATTGGATCAGAAAGCAGAATGGGAATGGATTTTTACTGAATGCCTGCTGGCAGTTTGTAACTGCTAATGCTGCTGGACAGGTGCTGGACACAGGTACAGTGTCCTACAGGAATACTCTCATACAGCCCTGGGTAATAGGAGGGATACATGATTATAATGTTGTCTGTATTGTGGGCTGATCCCGTGGGATCAGTGACCATTATTATTCACTTGGCTTGAGAAGGAAACCTCACCTTCAGTGCTCAGCCAGCAGGATAGCACTGGGTTTGTCTCTGGACAGCCTCAGAAGGCTCTCCCTTGGTCTCTTTGCCAGTTGGACCGTGTGCTCTGGAGTACACCAAGCTCAAGACAGCTGACCACTACTGGACAGACCCCTCGGCCGACGAGCTGGTGCAGCGGCACCGCATCCACGGCGCCCACGGCCGCCAGGACTCGCCCTGCAAGCGCCCAGCCCTGGGAGTAGGTATTCACTGTGTGCCTGCTCCGAGTCAGGGCACGGGCTGGGCATGGATCACCCTGTGAGGGTAAATCTGGAGCAGCCTTTCTTCTGTCACAGAGCTTTATCACAGATCAGAAGTCCATTTGGGCCACAGTGTTCTCTTTATCTGTATGCACAAAAATTTGAGATCCAGCACTAAATTCTGTGGCTTTTGATGGTTGTGATCTGACCGTGTAGTTCACAAGAAATTCAGAGTTAAGAGTGCAGGTGATTTCTCTGCAAAGGCCCCTGGCTGCACAAGAGTTGCAGTCTCTGGAGGCTGAGTGTTGTGCAATGTTGTGCAGTGCTGTGCAATGCTGTGATGTGCTGTGCAGTGCAGAGCTGTGCAGTGTTGTGCTGTGCAGTGCAGTTCTGTGATGTGATGTGCAGTGCAGTGCTGTGCTGTGCAGAGCTGTGCTGACTGCCCTGTGTCCCGTGTGTGCAGATCAGGAAGCGCCACTCCAGCGGCAGCGCGTCCGAAGATCGCTTCGCTGCTTCTGCTCGGGAGTACGTGGAGTCCCTGCACCAGAACTCCCGCACCCACCTCCTCTACGGCAAGAACAACGTGCTGGTGCAGCCAGTGAGTGTGTGCAGCTGGGGCTGGGCTGGGGGAGGCAGGGCTGTGCTTGGGGTACAGCTCAGACCTGCCAAGGCTCCCTGCATTCTGTTCTCGGCACAGAGCTGCCTTCTGCTTGGCTCTCCTGTGCTGGGGTAGATTTGACATGAAATGCTTGCATGCCTGACCACTGTCAGTGAGCAGTGGGCCTGTAGGCAGGAACAAACAGCCTGGATTGTGTTTCATAAACCAGCTGAGTATGTTGTGGTTTTTCCCCTCTTTCCAGTAGCACTATTGTGTACCAGTACTTTTGCTGTTAGGGTTTCCCTCAGCACTTCCCAGATACTGCAGCTTTGGAACTTGCATGGCATAGAAGGACTGGAACATATATTTAATGCAGATATTTTGTGCACTTGAGTCACCTGGGTTGTCTGTTTGTTGCTTCTGTGAACAGAAAGATGACTTGGAGGCAATTCCTGGGTATCTCTCCCTTCATCAATCAGCTGACAGTTTGACATTAAAATGGACTCCAAACCAGCTGATGAATGGAACCCTTGGAGATTCAGAACTGGAGAAAAGGTACTCATTGCATTCAGGAAAGTTGGGAAGCACTGTGTAACCTGCTGGGGGAGCACCAGGAAAGAGGAAGGGGAGGGGAAGAGGGAAGCAGAGGTTGTACAAACCTGATACCAGAATATCCAGTGTGGAGAAACTAGCTTTCCTTTGCTGTTTATTTGACTAATAATTTACTTTAATTGACCAAATTTAATAAGCAGTTATTGACTTAGCAGAGTCTTTCTGTCAGGTGCTTGGAACTGCAAGCATTCCTGGATATGGAAAATACAATGTTTCCTGCACTTTCCTTCCCTTTCAGTGTTTACTGGGACTATGCACTGATTGTGCCACTGAGCCAGATCGTCTGCATCCACTGCCATCAGCAACGTAAGCATAACCTTAAGCACATATTCCTCAAACAAACAGGAGAGCCACTTGTTCCCTCGGTGTTGGGAGCACCTCTGACTAGTTCTGGCCATGTGGGAATGAGTGTTAAAATCTCCAGTCCCAGATGATAGAGGATAATAACTTTATGAGGCTTTTAAAGTTTGTTGTATCTTGAGTTTCTTTGGGACTAAAGGGCTGATATCATCCTTACATCACACTGTGCCTTCCAAAGATTCATTTATCTACTTAGAGATGATCCCAAATAAAATTTACTTAGAAGGTGAGGGCAGAAAGCAGGCTGTGATGTAACAGTGTGGACTCCCCTTGTCCTCCTTGCAGCAGAAAGCAGATGGACACTAGTGCTGGTGAGCCAGGACGGGACGCAGAGGCCTCCGCTGCACTTCCCCCAAGGAGGGCACCTCCTTGCCTTCCTGTCCTGCCTGGAGAACGGGCTCCTGCCCCGGGGCCAGCTGGAGCCCCCGCTCTGGTCCCAGCAAGGAAAGGTACTGCTGCTTCTGGGGAGCTCTGGGCTCAGGCTGCTCTTGATAGCTCTGCTCCACAGGGGCTGGGCACTGACCTCCAGCTGCTTCATGGTGAAGCAGGATGCAAAATAACTCCATTTAGTCCAGTTTGCTTCTTGTACACGTGGTCCATAAAAATTGTTCATACCTTCATTACCCCATTGAGCAGTGAGCTGGAGTCTGCTGTGGCATCAAGATACAAACCCACACAACAGAAGTGAGACTGAGATGGAGTGGACAGAGCTGCTCCCAGCTGCTGCTGGGGTGCCCAGCTCCCACAGATTACAAGAAAAAACTGGTTTAGAGCACACAGAAAAGTAATATTAAGTGCTCCTAAACCACCAGCTCTGTATGACTCCACTGTTTCCTGCCTCACCTCCTACCAACGTTGCAAGTTTGGAGATTTAAGATGCCAGAGGTCTGCAGTATTAGTTTGTTGTACTCTGTTAGTCACTCATAGCTGACTGTATGGAATTACTATTTTCTCTAGGGCAAGGTGTTTCCAAAGCTTCGAAAACGGAACAGCAACAAATCAGTGGACCTGGAGGAGATGCCAGCTGAGGACACATCCACAGACTATGTCTTCAGAATTATTTATCCTGGACACAAGCACGATAACAGTAAGTGCCTCTGTTCTGCTTTGTTTAAAAAAAAACCACCAACAAAAAAACAAAAACTAAAAACCAAATCAGGCATCTGAGAAAATCGTGAAGTAATGTCCTGGGAAGTGCCTGCAGGTGACAAGCCACGTTTTTGTAAGGGGATAAAAAATCAAACTTCTGATAATTTTCACTGAGAGATAATTGGGATCAACAGGTACATCTTAGGTTTCTTTAATGCAGTGAGACTTGTTATCTTAGTGGAAATGGAGTTGAGGTGGGAATCTTGTTTTTACTCTGTGTTTTACAGAGGAAGTTTTCAAAATACTCCCCTGGGCTTGCAAACTGAGACTGAAACAAAAAAGATTGCTTGACTAGCCAAGAGCAGTTTTGCTCCTGAAGTGAGGATATTTTTACTGGCCACAATGCTTGCTCATAATGTTGTTACTAGGAAAAAAACCCAACTATAAACTCTTAAAAGTACCCCAAGAACTCCCTGGGCTAAGTTTTCCTGGCTTGGAAGCACAAACTTAACAATGGATAAATAAAGGCCCTTCCAAGGAAATGAAATGAATTCCCAAGCACCAAACCACCTCATGTCATCAGTGAATACAAATTCCTTACATGCAAGAAGGCTTTGAGCTAGTTCTCAAGCAGCTTGTTCAGTGTTATTCTCCTTGGCAAAGAAGCAAGAATTTCCTGGGAAGATCAGAGCCTGAAGTTTACAGGGGATTTGGAGTTACTGCTCATACTGGGACTTAGTGCAGCTGGGGAAGCAGGAGTCTCCTCTGCAGCCTCCTGAGCCTGGGCCACAGTGCCTGCTGGGCTTTGCCACAGCTCCTGGGCTGGCACAGGTGAGTCCGTGCACACACCAGCAGAGCACCTGGTGCCTTGGCCTGGTGCAGGGGCTGCAGGTGCTGTGCCAGGCAGGAACTCTGCCTGTCTGCAGAGCCACACACAGCTGGGAGTGAGGGTTTGCTGTCCAGAGGCATCTGGCACAGGGTTCAGAGCAGAGTCACAGCAGCTAAGGGCACAGTGACAGAAGCTAGCTGGAGCCTAGAATTCCCGTGGAGCTTTGCTCAACAGCATACTCAGCTGCTGCAGGCTGGCACTGGGATCTCTCTCCCTTGCCATGGTCTGCCATGTGTGCTCTCACAGCCTGTGCACACTCCAAGGCTGGCCTGAGTTTGGTGGAGCATGCTTTGTTTCTGTAGAAACTCAGTTTTCACACCCATTTACAAGAGCTTGTCCCCTTGAGCAGAGGGCAGGATTCAGGTCCTTTGTCTTTGCTGACCTTTTGAGCTTTCCCACAGCATTGAGTTCTTTCTTCTTATGCTCCTCTTTCACTATTTTCTTTGAGCAGTAACTATTAACTACCACCACTTAGCTGCCAGCCGCTCTACCTCTGTTGACGATGATGAGGAGGAGGAAGATAAGCTACACGCAATGCTATCAATGATCTGCTCTCGGAACCTCACAGCTCCTAATAGGATGAAAGGTTTTTATCCTCCTCCCCCTGTGCCCCAGAGCTCTCTTGCAGCTCCTTCCACTGATGCATACAACAGTGTTGGCATTATTACAGGGAAAGACATTTCACCATGAGATCTGGAGGTGACTGTGCAGAGAGGCTGGGAATGGCTCACAGCCTGTGGGGACTGGGAGCAGCATCTTCCCTCTCCCTCCATGTATGTGCTGCTGAGCAGCAAACCTCCTGTGGGGGGGCTTCCTGCCCCATCCTTATAAAGGCTGGATGCTGGAGCAGGTTCTCAGGAGAGGAGGAGGGAGGTGAGAGCTTTGTGGTCTCACAGATGAGGCAGCAGAGTGTGCAGAGAAGGCTGTGTGGAGATGCAGAGCCTGTCTGGGGTTGGTGCTTTCATTCCACTTGCATCCATAGGCTGGGGGTGCTTCAGAGGATCAGCTGTGAGCTTCACCACCCTCCACTAATTTGTCATCTATTCATATTATTTAAATTGGTATTCTCAAGATGTGTGTGCATTTAGCATCCAGTAGTTTAGCTCCGAATTCTGAGAAGTCCTTGCTTTCCCTGACACCCTGGACTGGTGGGACTGACTGCAGGAGACAGTAATTGCCCTGCATTGCTGTACAATGCCAGAGTTCTGGGTTAGACAGGGTATGAAAGGTGTTCAAGGAGAGCCTCAGTTCTTCTAGGCTGCCCACACACTTCTCCCAAGGGAGCAGCCCCTGGAAATTGATAAAGCCTAGCCCAAGTTAATAAAGAGTTCTTGGAAGGCATGGATGGAAAGAAGTTCCAAAAATAGCGTTCCCCTTGAAAAATGTCACTTTAGGAAGTTTCAGTGTGTCCTAACTGATTGTGTCTGGATATGGGCTAAAATGGGAAGGAGAACATTTAACTGCCACATCCACTTTAAGCATAAGGAGCACAATTTAGTCTTTAGTCAGGTGATAGAATATGGAAGTTACCCACTAGAATGGCTGCCAGGTGTCTGCTTTTGGTTATTTAATCTTGAAGGGGATGGTAGAGGTAGGGATGTGTCTGGGAATAGCCTGGCTGGGCTGCTGTCTCTCCAGCAGCCCCATCCCATAATGACAACACTGTTGTAGCAGGTTTGCCAGCCATCTGCTTTGACATTTTGCAACATGCTCGACTTTTGCATGTAGCTGAAGTTACAGATAACACCACTACAATTCAATAAAAGATGCTGTTCACTCTAATTCTTCACTAATTCAGGTACCTTTCATCTGAATCTTTAGGTTCTGTGGGGTTCTTTCCTTGTTTCTCTAAAAAACAGAATAAAAATTTAAAACTGAAAAATCCAATTTTCCTGTCTACAGAGGGGAGGTAAAAACTAATGATCTAAAATGTTTATCCAGTGGTTTTTATTTGAACCCAACAAGAAGCTGCAATAAAGACTGGGTCGTTCAGCTCCTTCCTGAAGAATTAAGGTGAAGAGCATTTTTGCATCACACTTTGTTTTGTGAAATGAAACACACATGACTGCTTCCGCATGAGCCTGTGCTTTTTCTGTTAACAAATGGGTTTACTCCATTCCCCCCTCACCTCTGCCCACTTTCTAATAGGCACTCCTAAAATGCTTTGTGCTACCTTGATTTAAAATGCATGAGATGGTTTGGAATTGCCCCCCCCACCACTCAACAAATATCTGTTTTAAAAGCACGGCCCAGGGGACTGGATTTTGCTTGTAACTGTTAATTTAGTGGCATATTATGACATACATTATTATATTTGCCTTAATTTTAATCATGGGTGAGCTGAAAGGCCAGTTATTTATTATAAACCAAAAACCCCACGAGTTCAAGTGCCAGCTGGGAAGGCTGAAGGGCTGAAGCCAATCTTTCTGAAGGGAGCTGCTGATTTTTTGATTTGCCTTTCTGAAGCTGGTTAAAAAGGCAAATAGATTTGGTGGAGCAGGGGTAACTCAGGAAGCTGCACTGTACAGTTGGATCACATACTCCTGTAGAGAGTATCCTTTTATAAATATGGTGTGGACATTTGCAGGACTGGAACTGTCCTTCTGTGCTAAGTATTTTAGGATCTGAGGGGGAAAGAAGCATCTTCAGAAAGTTAACTGACTCAGTTTGCCTTAATTTCTTTCATGCTCCAGCTTTCACTGTAGCTGGACCAGCAGCTCCATGGCTGATTCCAGGAACTGCAAAATGAAAT
This sequence comes from Catharus ustulatus, assembly GCF_009819885.2. NCBI lineage: Eukaryota > Metazoa > Chordata > Aves > Passeriformes > Turdidae > Catharus > Catharus ustulatus. The sequence goes on along the minus strand of NC_046242.1, from coordinate 585,452 downwards.
TCTGAGGCCTGAATTAAATAGAAGGTTGGGCTAGATGATCTCTTCTGGCCATAAATAACATTTCCAAGAACCAGTTGAGTTGTTACTGCAGCACCCTTTTCACTATTCTCTTGAAATGTGAATTGGGATGTGCATGGGCAAGAGAGGGGCAGGTGGTGAAGGGGTTTGGCTTCCTGGGAAGGGACCCTGCACAGCATGCTGCAGGTCCAGAGCAGTGCTTCTGAGGATGCTGCTCTCTGTGTCTGGAGCCAAGGTCCAGAGCCTGTTGGGAAGTGAAGCACAGGAGGAGGAGGGGGAGAGAAGGGAAAAGGCTGATGTCCTTGTGTTTGTTTGGTTTCTCCACAGACACCAGTGAGATGATAGAGATGCAAGGCTTTGGGGCACACCTGTCGTGGCAGCTGGAGCACTGCAGCCAGGGCTCCTCCTGTATCTCCTGCTCCATGGGCAGCTCTCCCTATGACATTCCCAGCTGCTGCAACTGCATCCACGACCGGTGAGCACGGGCTTACCTGGGGACTGTGTGCATGCCACAGTAAAAGCAGCAAGGTTTGAGTGGTTCCAGCACTCAAGACAGAGTGAAGACTTTCAAGTAATGATTTTCAAGTGGTTTCTAACATAAAAAGATGAAGTTAGGCAGCAAGAAACTTAGTTTATTAAACTGTGCTCAAGTCACATTTTGATAGAAAAATTGCATCTAGTTCTTTTGTCTAGTAAAATACTTCAGATCTAGGAACGTTATCTTTACAACAATTAACAGTTGAATGAAGGGCAACAGTTCAATTTCACACAGTGCACCTGCAGCAATTGTGGCTGTGTGTGCTGGGGGGAAATGTCTGGGGCCAAAATGTTGGTGGGGGAAGTGCTTTAGTAAGTGGAGTTTGTTATTATTGTGTCCTTTAACTAAATAAATAAATCTTGGTGCAGAGAAAAAAATTGCTGTGTTTAGGACACAGGGATCAGCATGGAATTCTCTCTCCTTACCACCTGCTCTTGTCCTGTTGATGCCTCTCCACAGAACTCCACTAAAGATGTTGTGTGAAAGCATGAAGAGGCAGATCATTTCCAGAGCCTTTTATGGATGTAAGTGAAGCTTCTTATATCTGGCCCACGTGGTATCCATATGTTTATCTAAACAACATGGGATGTTTGGCTTACAAAGCAGTCTGACCCTAAACTCAGGGCAGTGTGTCAGTATTTGTGAGTTTTGCAGCTGGCAGTGGGAGGAGTGATGACAGTGAAGACAGAATGTGGTTGTACCTGGCAGGGGAGGGAGTACATGATGTGGGTGTTGCTGGTCTGTGTCTGGTCTGCTCAGCCTTTGTTTCTGCTGTAATTGCTCATTCTCACACAGTGCAGAGGGAGCTCAGTGCAGGCAGGGCTGGCCCTGGGGATCCCAGGTGCCCTGAGCAGGGCTGTGGCTGTCCCTGGGGCTCCCAGGTGCCCTGAGCAGGGCTGTGACTCTCCCTGGAGCTCCCAGGTGCCCTGAGCAGGGCTGTGACTCTCCCTGGTGCTCCCAGGTGCCCTGAGCAGGGCTGTGGCTGTCTCTGGGGCTCCCAGGTGCCCTGAGCAGGGCTGTGGCTGTCCCTGGAGCTCCCAGGTGCCCTGAGCAGGGCTGTGGCTGTCCCTGGGGCTCCCAGGTGCCCTGAGCAGGGCTGTGGCTGTCCCTGGGGCTCCCAGGTGCCCTGAGCAGGGCTGTGGCTGTCCCTGGGGCTCCCAGGTGCCCTGAGCAGGGTGTGACTCTCCCTGGGGCTCCCAGGTGCCCTGAGCAGGGCTGTGGCTGTCCCTGGTGCTCCCAGGTGCCCTGAGCAGGGCTGTGGCTGTCCCCGGTGCTCCCAGGTGCCCTGAGCAGGGCTGTGGCTGTCCCTGGAGCTCCCAGCCCTGCAGCTGTGCTGAGCTCTCTGTCCCCAGGGCTGGCACACTGCCGGCACCTCTCCACGGTGCGCACGCACCTCTCGGCGCTGGTGAACCACAGCATCGTGCCCCAGGACAGACCCAGCAGCGCCGCCGCCGGCCTCACCAAGGAGGTCTGGAGCAAGTACCAGAAGGACAAGAAGGTCAGTGCCACGTCCCCTCATCTCACTGCTGTGCTGGGCAGGGAATCACCTGCGGTGGACCCCAAGAAATACCAAAGGTGCTGGACCACAAGGTCACTTCTCAACTACTGAGACATGATCAGTTCTTACAGCCTCTCCTCTCCTTTGCTTCTCTGATGATGGCAAAGTTATAAACTGGTATTAAAGCAACTGATCTATTCAAATGTAGATTATTTTCATGGAAGGCATGACAGCCTATATTAGACTGGATTTCAGTAAGGCCCTAAAGGCTTGAATCAAGCTGCAGAATTTATTTAGTGTCCTGCATGTATTTCACTGTCTGTACTTAGTGTGAAGTGTCTCTGAGTGTACCCAAGTTAAATACAGATGTATTGCCTTCAACACCTCTTTCTCCTGGCCACTGCAGAACTACAAGGAACTGGAATTACTAAGAAGAGTTTACTATGGTGGGGTCCAGCATGAGATTCGGAAGGAAGTGTGGCCATTCTTGTTGGGTCACTACAAATTTGGCATGGCCAAGAAGGAGATGGACCAGGTAAGCCATAGGTTCTGTGTAATCTGAGTTACATTTGCAGAGTAGGTTTTGTTTTCTGAATAGCAACTGGTGGTCTTTATTACTGGGTAATAATCCCAAGAGAAAGTCACTACTGAAAACATGAGTAACACATGCTAGCAGAGGGGCTTTGATACCATACTTTAGTGTCAGAATGTCACTAAATGAGAGCTCGTTCTTGAAGTCAGGGAGTGTGCATCCAGCTCTGCCTGTGGCATGCACGTGCCCTGAGCACACCCTGTGTCCACAAATTTGTCACTGAGAAAATGGGGAGACATTGACATTTGGATGGGAATTTTACTCACCTCTCTTTTATATGGTGTGTTAGCTGTGTGCTCTTTGAAATAACTCCCTTTTCTCCATGGTTCTGCATGTGCATGCATGGACTTCTGCTGGAGCTGGGAACAGCCCAGATGGACTCTCTGGAGTTGCTGTGTGGTGGTAAAACATTGCTTTTCTGTGACATCACCCAAAGATTGGCTGAACTGGATGGAGCAGTAATGAGGTTTGGCCTGGAATATAAATAACACATTAATTTGCTTTTCAGTTAGTGTTATTACCAGGGAGGTAGCACTCATGCAGTAGCTGATTCTGTTCTGGATTGAATTGATAAGGAGTGGTTTATATATCAAAACATTTGGCATTTGCTAACTCCCAATTATTTTACATGCCAAGGAGTAATTTATGTCCCTGTGAGCACCTGCAGAGCAGAAGGGCAGTCTGACCTCCAGCCTTGCCATGGACAAATCACTGTCTTGCAAACAGGGCACTTCATAAGCAGCTCCCTTTTTACTAAACACTGCTGTGGCAATTTGAGTTGTTTTCCTCCCAATAATCTTTAAAAGCCTGTTCTGAACGCAGATGGAGAAACAGAGCCCTTCACTGTTCAAACTGGGTCACAGTCCAGATTCTCCCCCCTGAATCCAGTCATCTTAGTAGATGTTTATTACAGATTTTCTGGCTGTAGTGTGTACATCAGGAGTGTTCTACTGAGCACTGCTCCATTCTTTTTTTAATCTCAAATCTTCAGGAAGGGGAGGATGTTGGAGGTTTCTTGCATAGATTGCATTTTGCTGTCTTGGATCTCCACAGGTATATGAACTATCAGATTTATGATGCATGTGTAGAAATAAAAGGTAGGTCTGGAAATGAACAAAAGGACCCAGATGCTTCGTTTTTAGAGTGGGAGATGTGAACCCATCTCATGGATGCTAGCCCCATCTCCAAAGGGCACATGCATTTGTACAGCTGGAACACAGGGGATTTGGCAAGGAGAGATAAATACTGGAGTCTGTAAGATAGGAATTACAGTAAATTCATACAGAGATGTTACAAGATAGGAAGGATCTGATCTGCAGAACACAGGCTCCCACAGAAGATTTTTCTCCCTGAGTTTGTACCCTACTAACCCAGGGGTATTCTGAACTTACCTGGAATTGTAATGAGCTACTCAACACCAGTAGTAAACAAGAGTAACAAGTGACTCCTCAAAGGAATGGCTTGTTGGAGGCTGAAGCTTGCTCTGAATGTAGGAGTGTGTTAAATGAGTGACATGAAAACAATCATAACACCTGCATGTACAGGAACTTGTCGTGTCCTTAACTGAAGTCACTGCAGGTGATTTATCATCTTTGTGTTCCAATGGCATTTTCCCATTCCCAGATGTGGCTGTCCTCCAGCCCTCCATAACTGTTGTATTTTATGATTTATGGCTCGCCAGCTACTTCAAGTGACAAACAGCCTGCAGCTCTGAGCAGGAGAGCTTGGGCAGCAGCTCAGCCAGCCCAGCACTGAGCCTGGAGCCTGCTCACAATTGTGGCTTCTCTTCAGCTCCTGACAAGTGACAGAGTAAAATTGCTACATGTCCCTTAACAGCTCAAGGGGGTTTCTGTGGCTGCCTTTCAAAAGAGAAAGCCACCAGTGACAAAGACCTTTATTCCTGTGGTGCCCAGTGCAGATGGATTTGGCCGTGCACTGATGGGGCTGTGGGAGCTGGGATTACAGAGTTTCTCCCAGGATCTGACTCTGTTCAGGCTGGTGTCTTTAAACTGGAATTCTTCACAAGGGCTGTGGTAGAGCTGGAACAGAGGAGTTGGAAGAGGTGTGATGGAATTAGGGATGATACAGGCAGAGGCAGCACTTGCTCTGTAGATTGCATTTGACTTCTTACATGACATCTTTTGTTCCATCACACCACAGTGGCACAGTGCTGTTAGTAGTGTATACACCTGCTTATATGGATCCTTTCTGGTGCCTACAGTGTTACTAATTCCCTGCATCTAATCCCCCACACCTGACTACTCCTCTCCAGTCACAGGGGTGTGCTGCTGCAGCAAGAGGGCCTGGGCAGCTTCGGGCTTTCAGTCTGAGACCTCTCCCTTTGTTCCTCCCAGTGTCAGTGCCTTGTGGCAGCAGGGCAGTGTCTCAGGATGTCTCTGTGTGCAGGTGGACGCAGACATTGCTCTGAGGTACCAGAAGGTGATGGCTGAGTGGAAGGCCTGCGAGGTGGTTGTGAAGCAGCGAGAGAAGGAGTCGCACTCGGCCACGCTGGCCAAGTTCTCCTCGGGCAGCAGCATCGACAGCCACGTCCAGCGGCTCATCCACAGAGACTCCACCATCAGCAATGATGTAGGTACTCCCTTCCCACTCACCCCCTGGACTGGGCAGTGCTCAGCACCTGCAGAGGTGCAGCCCCTGGAGGCAGAGATGGAGGTGAGCACAGCTCCTGAATCCTGGGCAGGCATTGGAGCTGTGGTGTCTCCATGTCAGAGTGAAGAGCAGGTCTGAATTTTGGATGCTTACAGCTGTTCTTAAGCAGGACATGCCTAAGGGGCTCTCAGGTTCACCTACAAAGGCAGATCCCCTCTCAGCAGAGCAACAGCTCTCCAGATCTCCTCCTTGTAGGTCCTTCAGTCAGCCCCAGCACAGGTGATCACTGTGTGAAGCGTGTGTTCGTTTTGCACGTCACAGGTGTTCATATCTGTGGATGAAGCAGACTCCGTGGAGCAGGAGCCCAAGGGGCAGGAGGAGCCCACGCTGACAGCAGCCCCTGCAGCCCCTGCAGCCGTGGAGTTCGACTCGCCCGACTCGGGGCTGCCGTCCTCCCGGAACTACTCGGTCACCTCGGGCATCCTGTCCAGCATCGACGACGGCCAGGGCGGCTCCTTCGAGGAGGGGGCTGAGGAGGAAGGCAGCACTGAGGGGGGAAGGACTGAGCTGGGCACACCCTGCGTGCAGAGAGCCAAGGCAGGGGTGCTGCAGGCCCAGGACTCTGTCTCAGAGGAGCAGCTGTGTTCCCAGGATTATTTGGTGGATGTCGCCTCTGTCTGCGCTGCGTCCTACACGGTAGGTCCCACCTGAACTGCCATCCTCTGCACAGCACTGCTTTCCTAGCAAACCCTGCTGCTCCTTCAGACAGCACTGAATGAGAGTCCCAAACTAGAACTGCAGCTAGTGGGATGATAACTGAGGAGTTTGCAGCAAAATATTTTCATCTGGATTTTGAGCTAGATTGGAAATGCAGCAGCAAGAAAAATTTGGGTGGTTTTTTTTAAGTAGGAGGGCAAGACAATCATTGTGGTACATTTCTAGCAGTTAGAACTTTCCAGGGCCTGGGGGTGTAGACAACATACTGCATGTAGGATTCTATTGTTACTTAAATCAAGCTAAAACCTTCATCTAGTCAAACTGAACCACAACCTAAATCTAGATTTGAGATGCCACCACCTCTGTTGCTCTTGTCACACAGCAGCATAGTTTTTGCTTCTCTCTGCTGAAGTTATATAGCTGGAAATAGCCATTTGGAAATAGGACAGATTTGGCACATTTCCCAGTGAAAACAAATGTGTTTTACCTGGCATTTTTGACAGTAATTGAGTATTTCGATGCCTTCATCTGCTCAGAATACAATTGTACAGTTTCTGGCTTGGTGATTCTCAGAGCAAATCTGCACAGAGTCCTGGGAATGCTGTAAACCTGGCAGATCTAACTAAAACTTCTCTGTTCTAGATAGAGTTATTGGATACTGTTGCCTTAAATTTGCACAGAATTGATAAAGATGTCCAGAGATGTGACAGGAATTACTGGTATTTTACTGCTGAGAACCTGGAGAAGCTCCGAAATGTCATGTGCAGGTAATGAGCTTGTAAACCCAACTACTTTCTCATTTCCGTCACAATCCATAAGTTAGTCTGTAAACTATAATAATATGCAAATAACAGTCAATAAGAATTCTCAGTAATTAATTTAAAACAACTTGCCAGAAGGAGGAACAGGCAGGATGACAGCTTAGAGCATGGGTCCAAGTTTGGAAGGCAGATTTGAGATTTCTCAAGTGACAGCCCCTGTTTTAGAGAACTGTTCTCTGGATATACTCTGAGGTTTGGGTTTCTCCTGATCAGGATGATTCCTCCATGCTCAGAGGGCCACTTTACCCAGCAGCAAACAGTAAAGGGCAGTGAAATACTCTGGGAAGTGTCAGAGGGTTCTGAGACTCACACCTTCAGCAGCTGCTTAGGATTTGTCCTCACATATGGAATCAGCCTTCAATGCAAGGATTTCTTCTTTCCACAGCTATGTCTGGGAGCACCTAGAAGTTGGTTATGTCCAAGGCATGTGTGACCTCCTGGCTCCTTTGATGGTTATTCTTGACAATGGTAGGAAGGGTTTTCCTCTGGGATGTGCTGGTATCCTTAGTGAGGTCTTTCCTTAGAAATGCTGTTTCAGGAGTTGTCTGCATTAACCAGGGCTGGGTCACCAGCAAAATCAAACCTGCAGCTCCTGATTTGTGTTTCCTCCATCTGTTGAAATGGCTAACAGTAGTGTTTTGGGGCTGCCCTGTCACTCACTGATTTGCAGATTAAATTTTACCAAAGTGAGTAAAATTACTGTATTCTGGCAGTTGCTGATGCTGAAAAGTCAACTGCAGGCTGGGTTCTTTGAAACATAACTGGTAAAAATGGTCCAGAGTCAGGAACCAGCCTCTCTTTCATCTAAATCCTGGGATTCAGAGAACAGCAAATGGGAGGACCCTGTTTTTCCCAAGCCCTGCAGTGCCATTATTTTGGTTCAAGAAGTCTCAGAACTGCCAGCACTGAGTGTCTGCCTTGTCCCTGCAGATCAGCTGGCCTACAGCTGCTTCAGCCACCTGATGAAGAGGATGAGCCAGAACTTCCCCAATGGAGGTGCTATGGACACACACTTTGCCAACATGCGGTCCCTCATCCAGGTGAGTCTGCTCTAAGGGATCTGAGGGAGCACAAGGCTGGGGCACAGGCTCAGGACTGCCCTGGTGCCACAGGGAAGGGCAAGAGCTCCAAGTGTGGGGTTCAGGTGTGACCTCAGAGCTGGGCAGGAGGAGCTGAGAGTGGATTTGTGGAGTTACAGCCTGAGAGCAGAGGCGGGGGTGGAGATGGACATTTGGCACTTGTTGAAAATCAGCAGGATCTACACCTTGTTCCTTGGCCCTTTGAAGTCATGGTGAAGATGGACTGTGACTCCTGAGCTCAGCACTGAGTCAGGACACAGCACTGGCACCCACAGCAAAAGTTCCTGTGCTGAGCAGCTGCTCTGAGCACAGGAGGAGGAGCAGAGGGGCAGTCCAGCACCTCTGCCCTTGGCTGCTTCCAGACCACATCCTGACAGCTGATGTTTTCCATTCTAGATTCTGGACTCAGAACTTTTTGAATTGATGCACCAGAATGGAGATTACACTCATTTTTACTTCTGCTATCGCTGGTTCCTACTTGACTTTAAAAGAGGTAATAATATTCTGTGCCTTGTGTTTAGAGTTGTGTAGAACTGTACAGCTCTGTGTTTTGGTGTGAGTGTCTGTCAGGATAGTGAGTGGCAGCACTGCAGAGTTTGTAGCCAGGAAAGGTAATGCAGCTCTGAGATGAAACAGCACTGGAATGAGTCCAGGCTTAGAAGGGGGCGTTGCAAATTCCTGATGATGTCATTGGAGCCAAGTTCCTGCCAGTGCAGATGCCTGTTTGCTCAAGAAAGTGATCCCAGTCCTCTGTAAGCTCTGACCCTCCTGTCTCTGCCTGTGATAGGAGCAGCTCAGGAGTGGATGCCCTGTATTGTGTGGGAGCACCCCTGGATCCCAGGATCCTTGCACAAGCACACTGCAGCAGAGTTGGTGCTGGCAGGCCCAGGGCAAAGCTGAGACTCACCTGGACTCGTGTTCAGGCCTGCAGCCTGTCAGGTAGCCCTGGAACACCTGGGCTCCTGTGCTGCTCTCTCATGGTCACTGGCTCAGGGACCTTCCTGGCCTGGCTCTGCACCACCCCACCCCAGGCTGGGCCAAGTGTTCTTCAGTCCAGTTTGGTCCTTAGGTGCACAAGTGACAGGAGGTGGCTGGAGGAGAGGGGGAGAGGAAAGGGAGGAGTCATCAGGGTCTGGTCATGGCTGAGTGAGGGCTGTAGACATTGGTGAGGGAGGAGGGACGTGGTCAGTTGAATAATCAGATGCTCTTGTAATGTTTATTCCCATTCAGAATTGTTGTACGAGGATGTATTTACAGTGTGGGAAGTTATTTGGGCAGCAAAGCACATCTCTTCAGAACATTTTGTCCTTTTCATTGCCTTAGCACTTGTGGAAGTTTATCGAGAGATTATCCGTGATAACAACATGGACTTCACTGATATCATCAAGTTTTTTAACGGTAAGAGCCTTTTTGATAAAAAGTAATGAGACTTTACTCTTTCTCCCTTCCTGTCTGGTGCAGTTCTTGTTGTGACAAATCCCTGCTCATTTTAAGCTCTGAGTCTCAGTGCCGGGTCCTGCAGCACAAGGGATTCATCCACTTGTGTCTTTAATTGTCCAAAAGCAACCCCCTGGAACTCTGTGGGCTTGCTGCTTGTCACAGTAATTAATTAATGCTAATGCTACAGGAATATCAGTGGCAGGGCAGGAAGGTGGTGCTGACAGTTCAGATGTTTGTCTGTGTCTCTTAGAAATGGCTGAGCACCACGATGCTGCAGAGATCCTGAGGATAGCCAGAGACCTTGTCTACAAAGTGCAGACCCTGATTGAGAACAAGTGACCGTGGCCAGGCTGTCCCGGGGCCTCGCTGGGAGCCACTGGATGGAGCATTCCTTGCACTGTAATTCCAAATGGTGTTCTAATTGCATCTTCCATGTAATGTAATAAATAGCAAGGAGATGGTGACAGACTTTTAAAACCTGAACTCTCCCTTCACCAGATGAGGTTGGTCTTTGATAGTCCTTGTTACACTCACTTTGTATTTCTAGACAAAACCTTTTTGCATTCTCTGTCTCCCTCTCTAGAAGAGATCTGTCCACATCTTGGCGATTTGAAAGGGGGGATTTGACAAACTGCACCATTTCTATTTTGACTTACTGCACCTGTAAAGCCTGGATGCACCTGGTGTGCTCTGCCAGAAGCTGCAGTGGAGGCCAGGCCAGGCCCCTGTGGCGAGCACTGGATTGGGTCCTTGGAGGAGCTCGGTCCTGGACTCGCTGTCTTTGCCTTGAACATGGAAGAGAACATGTCTGAGCTCATGTTGCTGAAACATTTGGGTTTGTATTTAGCAGTGATTAAAGCTGATAAGGTTCCAGGCTGGGAGGATGGCCTTAACCCAAATGCCACAGTTGGTGGGAGCAGTGAGGGCCTTGGCTGACTGGCTCACACTGCTCAGCCCTCACAGCCCACACAGCCCTGCCTTGGTTCTGCTTTGCAAACTGCCAGGCCCTGCTCTGGGCTGCTCAGGTGAGCAGGTCCAGCCCCTGAGCTGTGCAGAGCCATGTGGATTCACATCCCCTGGAGCACAGAAGGCAGTGCCCAGCCTGGGCAGGGGCTGGTGGGGCACGGTGCTGGGCTCTGCACGGGCACAGCTCTCACCTGTGCTGTCCCCAGGTGTGTGCTGCCAAGGGAAAGTGAATCTCTGGGTCAGCCAGAGGGAGGGAGGAGGTTCTTGCTCCTGCAGTCGGCTGCAGATTCCACAGACAGTTGTGAGCCACGTCCTGGCACACAGGGTCCTGCAGCCCCTGGCCCAGCCTGGACAGGTCCGAGCTCATCCCAGCCCCGGCACTGCCCGACCTCCACTGCCCCCACGGCTGCTCTGCAGTCCCAGAAGTGCTCCAGGTGTGTCTGTCTGTTCACTTGAAAACTGAAAAAGTATTTTTTAAAAGAATAAGAAGAGTGAGAAAAAACCTCCAACTCCCAGACGCCGGGGAGTGATGGATGTACAGATAATACTGCACTATTTTCCTTTGGTATGTTGGGAATGTTCTGTACAGCTGTTTCACACAAACCCAGTCTGTGAACTTTGCTGTATTTGTTAGAACATTCTGTCTGATTGGATTTTATCAATGTTGTGTATTATTTATTTTTGTTTGGAGCAGACTATTCTCTTTATTGCTCAATTATTTATGTTTAAATGTAACTTATGAATAAATACTTATTGTCAAGGCATCCCGTGAAGCTCTTTGGGAGCTATTTCTCTTCCCCCAAGGTGATTCCAGCAATGGAACAGGGATGAGGCTGTCTGGGAGGACAGGGTGAGATGTAATTAATGTTTCTCTGATGAGCTGCATAGGCTGTATTGCTAAAGGCAATAAATAGGTCACCATGAAGCAGTCTCCTGAGGCCCCTTAAATGGCTTTAACCCACTGGCTGAGCCTGAGCCAGCCCAGCCCACAAACAGAAACAGGCTTATGACAAGTGTTAAAAAGTAAGAGTTTGATCCTGAAATTTTAGGCCTGATTGTGCTGCAGCTGCATTAAATTCAGCTGAGCTGCTGGACTTCCAGGGGAGATCCTCCTCCATCACTCCCTTTCCTTGTTCAAAGCCCATAAACTCCTCCAAATACATCTCCTCTGCAGCAGGGCTGGTCCCTCCTCAGTCTCACCTGCAACTGGCAGTTTTTGCAGCTGTGTTCCAGGTTTTTAAGCTAAAGTTCCTGGGGAGTTATGGAAAATTTCCCCATTCCACCAGAGAAAGGCCCAACAAAGGCCTCTGCGTGCTGGGGTGGGTGCAGCCACCCCTCAGCCACTGCTCCTGACAGCTGCTAATCAGGCATTTATCCCTATCAGCAAGGATCAGCCCTTTAGGAAGTGCAGCCAAAGCCAAATGAACTCCAGTGTCCCTGTGTCCTCTGAGTTCACCCGTCTGCCTGGTGGGACTGGGGTGGGCACCACACTGGGGTCACAGCTGCCTCTGCTCCCTCTGTCCTCCCCCACCAACCAGGCTCAGCAATTTTCAATGCAGTTATTTACACGCCTGGTGCTCCCCCAGCCCCTCTGCTGAGCCCCAACTCCCCCTGGGGTTTGACTTGCCCGGTGCTGGGTGAGCGTCCACGTCCATCACGGCCAGGGCTGGAGACGGGAGCAGAGGCTGCAGCACCTGCAGGACACAGAGCAGCTCCATGAGAGGCAGGGCTGGAGACGGGAGCAGAGGCTGCAGCACCTGCAGGACAGAGAGCAGCTCCATGAGAGGCAGGGCTGGAGACGGGAGCAGAGGCTGCAGCACCTGCAGGACAGAGAGCAGCTCCATGAGAGGCAGGGCTGGAGACAGGAGCAGAGGCTGCAGCACCTGCAGGACAGAGAGCAGCTCCATGAGAGGCAGGGCTGGAGATCCCACAGCAGGGACGATGCTGCTCTGTGGGACCCCGGTGCCCTGCAGCAGGGAGGGGTGGGCTCCCCAGCAGGGGAAGGGCACAGGACAGGGCACCACTGCCCAGGTTCTCACAGATTCCTGAAGCTGCACAGGCTTTGCTTTCCCCCTGCACGGCACTGCTGGATCCAGACACGGCCCTCGGGCAGCTCCAGCCCCGTGGATCCGTGACACGACTGGGAAGGCACTGCTCTTGGAACTGGGAAATCACAAACAAAGTGAGGGATCTGCATGCAAAGCATAGGGAAGCAAATGCAGAAATCTGTTTCTGATTTCAGTGCATGTTTATTTCAGTTTTATATTTATTTCAGGCAAGTGCTTATTACATGGATATCATTCATGTTGGATACCTAAATTCTGGAGCATGAAGAGCCAGTATTGTACAGCTGAATAGTAAAAATACAATATGTACAAAATTAGTTGCTTTTTCACATAGCAGATGTATCCAAACACATAAAAATCTTTACAGTCTAGTTTGTCAATATTCAGTATTTCAGTAAATTGGTAACACAGTGACACGTCCTCACTGTAAACACAGACTGCACCTGCCCAGGTGAGCGCGGCGGGGGCTCCTGTGAGGTGCGGGGGGACGGGGGCTCCGGGCTGGGCTCAGGCAGCAGCTCCAGTGACACATTCCTACCGCGGGGAGACGGAATAAATAAAGAAATGCTGCAGGCAGGAGGGAGGGAGGTCAGTGCAGTGACAGAGCAGGGGGTCCCTGCTCCCACCACGGCTCCTCACCCAGCGATGCCCAGGCTGGGGCTGACCAGAAGCCAACAACTCATCGGGTCTTGCAGTCAGTCCCTGACCTCTCGCTCTGTCAAGCCCCCCACACCTTTGGCTCGGGTTCTTAAGGCGGATCCATAAGGCATTGGCAGCAGCGCGGGCAGTGGCCGGAGCCTCGTGGCCAGCACGGGCCAGCACCGCGGCCAGCGCGGGGCCAGCGCCGGCCACAGCCCCAGCCCGGGGAGGATGTGCCTGCCTGCCAGGGAAACACAGCAGGGACGGGAGGGGAGCCTGGGCATCTCCCTGGTGAGCAGCGCTCCCTCCCACTCCAATTCCCACTCACAGCACAAGGAATGGGCTGAGCCAGTTCCTCCAGAGCAGAGCAGAACCTGGTGAGGAGCACCACGACACCCCCAGCCCCTTCCCCCCAAATCCCAGCACAGAGCAGCCCTGACCCCAAACCAACAGAGGCCACTGGGGCCTCCCTTCACAGCCCCAGGCAAGGACTGAGCCAGCCTGGCCAGCCAAACAAACCTCCGCCAAAACTGCACCCACCAGGGCTGGGCTCGGGCTGGTGTTTAACAATTCAAGTTTGGATTATCAAGTTCTGTAAAACAGGGACAGAAAGAAGCCATGACTGATTCTATCCACAGCCCATTTTCCTTAACACTAAACATCCGCTTCTAACAACTTAAATTTCACTCACGGAGGAAATAACCTAAAGATAGTGTTATAATCCATTTTAATCTGTCCCAGATGATAACAAGGGATAGAAAACAGGCCATAAATTATGAGGGTTTTCCTCTCCTCACCCCCATAGCTTTTAAAATGAAAAGAAGACTGGAATGAACAACTGTTCAGAAAAACACAAACCAAGTCTCAGAGGAGCTGCCCACCTCCCCTCCAGCTCCACGAGCCCTCTGCAGCAGCCACTGCAGCAGCCACGGATCTAGCTGAGCTAATTAAGCAAGTGCCTGAACACTGAGACAGGCTGAGCCAAAGTCCTGCCCAGGTAAGCAGAGGTCAACTGGTTCATGTGGCCAAGGCTGCTCGCCCCACTGGGGACACTGGATCCCATCACAGGAAGCCAAGGGGCCAAACAAGCACTGACCACGTCATCACAGGGGGCACAGGACACGACCAGAGCCCCTTGCACCCACTCAACCTGGAACAGTTCTCACTTTTTTTTCTTTAAATGCAAAAAACACCCTCAGGATGCAAACCAGTCCAAAGAGACACAGGCTACATACAAAAACCAGACACAAGAAGCCTTGCATTGCATGTCTACAGGAATCTACCAGGCGTGCACACGGACAACCACACCGACACCGACAGCAGCGACACCTCACCTCCACCTAAACCACCCAAGGCATTTTTTTGTTTCTTTTGTTACAGAAGGCCACTTTGAAATAAAACAAAGAAAAAAAAGACAAGGAGCCCAACAGCAGGGGCAGCAGCTGGCTCAGTGGGATGATGAACGTTCCAGAGGTCTCTGCAAAGGGCTGGCCCCTCTGTCCAGCTCTGCTCAAGAAACCAAACCCAGCTGTGCCAGAGGCCAGGGCACAGTGTGACACTGGAGCCCTTCTGGCCTTCAGCACACCACACCCAGCCCCAGCACGGACAGACAGATGGACACACACACACACACACGTGCAGAAAAACCCCAACAGCAGCAGTTTGGCTCCAGCCCTTATCTCCCATGTGAAATGGGGGCACCAGCTGCCCCCACTGCGCCCCTCGGATCCCACGCAGCAGCTGCGGGGAAGATGGGAAATCAGATCACTTCCCTGGCTAAGATAAACTACACAGATCTGGCTAATTCTCACTGGTGAGGTCAGGAGTACACTCCTGTATCTAAAGTGTCAGCGTTAAGAGCTCTTTTCAGGATCATTTTAAAGCAGCAGTCTGGGTTCTTTGCCCTCTGCCTGCAGCTCCCTGGCAGTGGCTTTGGCAGGCTCAGCCCAGCTCCCCCCGGGGCTCCGTGCCCCAACATCTGCCCAGCTGCAAACACCCCGGCCCTGCTGGCCGAGCTCTGAGCACAGGCCCAGCTCCTGAGCAGGGTTTGGCTGTGGGCTGCAGGGGCACTGCCCTCAGCAGAGCCACCTCCACTGCCCAACAGGCTCCGAGCCAGGGGGACAGGACAGAAAATCCTCTCAAACTAATACATAGAAACCCCATTTTCTATTGTTTCTGTGGCATGGTTACCAATAACTAATATTATTCAACAACAGAAGAGATTTCTTGTAAACTTCATATTTATTGATTTTTTTGGGGAACAAATTAGCTCTTATGAATCCCCAAGTGTACATATATATTTATATATAGCTTTCTCCATAGGGAAAACATATCAAAGGAGGACAGACATTCCTAAAGTGCCCCTTGTCATACAGTACTGAATGGGATTTCTAAGAGCATCAGTGTAAATCCAAAGTTTCTGAGCAGGAATAACAGAGGTGGAAAAGGAAGGGCTGTGGCTGCTCTTCCCACAGAACAGAGAGGAGTTTGCTGACTTTAAAACACAAACAGAAAAGTCCCTAAGAAACATTTCTGGTGGCCCTGAAAAAGACAGATGAGAACGGGGTACACACAGCATCTAGAGCAGCTCCTGGGCTGGCTGAAGGATGTTCCCAATGGGGAGCCCAACACCCATGAAGGGGATCAGACAGACAGACATGGCACAACTCCAAGGGGAAAGAAAAACGGGCCAAGATACAGGACTGGGCAAGGCAGGGCCCTCCCTAAACTCTCCACGGTGTAGAGGTCTTTGCTCTAAACCATAACTGAGTAGAAGATGAGGTCAGCAGCACCTCTGTCCATACAGCACAGGCCACTCAACAGCCCAGCACAGAGCTCATCTCCCTGGGGCTTGGCCAATGCTCCTGCACTGAGCCTGTTCTCTACCTGGCTCCTTCCATGAGGAGAATTTGCTATTCTGTGAGTTGGAACAGTAAAAAAGGCAGAAACACACGTCCTCCCCCTCCTGACACTGCTGCAGAAGGCAAAGCCACACTCCCTCCTGAGCAGGAAGGTGACCTCCTGCACAGACTCAGCGTTGAGGAGTTTCAGATGAGGAGAAACTGAACCAATACCACCAATCTCTCAAATACTGGCACAGCAGAGCCTCCTTGGGAAAGCCAGGAGGACAAAGGGACAGCCTGGCCCTTTGCGGGGACAAAGAACAACCAAGTCCTGCCAACTCTAGGAGTCCCCCAGTGTTAATGGTGCACTGGAATGAGAACAATCTGCTTAAATGGGGTTCTAGGAAAAGAAATCCTTCAAGGATTGTCCATTCTGCAGGAGTTGTGCTGGCAGCACAGCCAAGAGCTTCCCGAACCCAAGGATGCATGAAAGAAAAATAAAACAAGTGGAAACTGGGGCTCTATGAACTTCACACAATTCCCAGTGACACCTGCTCAGAAGGCACAATCACCCCTGACCTCTGCAGTCATTCTCCTGCCTCCAGACCAGTTCTAACTGGGGCCAGTATGGAACAGGCAGATGCTCTCAGTTACACCCTGACACTGCTCACAGCAGTCCTCAGCAGGTTGAAGTGGCTGGAGTGAGCAGGTGTGCTGGGCACAGAATGGATGCTGTTTTCCTGCAGAGTCCTCAGTCCCACCTGGAGGCAGCCAGGCACGTGCTGAGGTGCTCAGCCACCCCCTGAGGGACAGATGTGGCACCGTCCTCCCACCCTGCCCTAGCAGAACAACTGCTGCCCACAGCAGCACTTTGCCTCAGTAAGGACTGTGGAATACTTGTTTTAAAAAGAGAGGAAGACAGAAAGGAGATCATTCACAGCAGTAGCTACATACACAGTGCAAGGACCAGAACATCCAGCGAGCAGCCAACACGTCCCAAGCAGCCTCCTGGGCAGGCTGGCAGGTACCAGCAGAGCCACCCTGCATCCCTCCTCTGCTGGCTCTCTGGGATCTGCCACTGGCCTCACACAGCTCTGCCCCAACCACCGGGAAGGGGAACAGGAGGGTCCTGAGGGATGAGGGTTCTTTGGTGCACGTCTCACTGTCAGACACGAGCTCTCACACCGAACTCCTGCAGAAAACCCTGATCCTGCAGAAGGAGAGATTCTTCCCTGACAAAGGAACAAAGCTGTTAGCAATGCCTGCACTCTGGAAGGGAACCACATCCCCTTTATCCCCTTCCAAACCCACTGGCTCCCGCACCAAAGCGTGGTCAGGACAGAACAAACCAGCAAACATAAAGCCATGCAGCAAATCTACCTCATTTCTCTTGCTCTTCCCGTCCCAGGTTCCACTCACCAGGCCACAGAAACGCCCTGCAAGCTGCCAGCACAAAGTGTGTGCCTCTGCCAAACAACAAACCCGAGAAACCTGGGGGGGCTTGGACTGGCAGGGGGGACCCTGACCAAGGCCATGCCACACACAGAGATCTGCAAAACCAATTATTGCATCAGCAAACCAAGCCAGACAAAATACAAATTTCCCCAAAAACATCCAAACAAAGCATTGTCAATCATTAAAATAATACGAACCAGTAATTTTTTTTGACATAGCTATAAAAATCAAGTCATTTATAAAATGGCGACAAATCAAGTCCGGTTGTGTATTCTTTTTCCTTTTATTAGACAGGACAGAGAATTTCCTTAAAATGCCATAACAAGTCACAGTGATTTTAGATGGTTTTTGAAATGTAATAATACCTTTAACATGGTTTGACTCGTGGTTTGTTGTTGGGGTTTTTTGTTTTTTTTTTTTGTCACTGTACTCTGGTCCACCAAACCATCTATCTTATAGTTTCTTGTTTAGAGAGGACACTCTGTCTTCTTCCTCCAAAAATGAATTTTGTCTCATAATCCTGCAAAATAATCAACCTTACAAAAGGCCTTCAAATGTTATATTTATATATATATGTATATACATATATATACACACACATACACACATATATATAAATATAGACTTCTATGATTTTTTTTCCCATTCTATGCAATGTCTCAATAAAGAGATCAGCAATTTTTTATTCTACAAAGAAGCAACACATAAAGAGGGCAAAATTAAAGTCTTAAGAACATCATATCCATAGTTCACTCATTACACGTAAAAGGAAAAAAAATCACCATGAAGAACTGTCTCTGCAGCCTGCGGGATGAGCGGCCCCGGGCGGGCCAGCCCGGCCCTGCCCCGGGCATCCTGCGCTCCCTCCCCGAGCCGGCGCGGTTGGAATGTATGGAGTTTCCTTAGGAAAGGTTCCCAACAAAGACCTGGCCGCCGCAGGTCCCCTCTAGGCCAGCTTGAGCGTGCTGACCGGGAAGGAGGGCATGGTCACCATAGTCACGGGGTTCAGCACCGTCTGCCCCACGAGCTGCGGGTGATGAACCACCTGGGCGCCCACGGCCGGCTTGGCCATCACGGGCTGGCCCAGGCCCGTGCCGTTCACTTGCTGGTGCGAGATGGTGTGGGCGATGTGGCTCACCACGGGCTGGCTGACGGCCACGGGTTGCGGGTACAGGGGCAGCTGCGGGCCCAGGTGGGCCATGTGGTTGATGGTGGCTGGGTGCACAGTGATGTGGCCGATGGGCTGAGCAGCAGTGGTGAGTTGCACGGGGCTGGATGTGGAAGGTGCAATGTGAGCGATGTGCTTGGTCTGTGGACCCTGAATGACGTGGTTGACAGTCTGGATGACCGAGGCGTGGGTGGTGGCCGTGTGGGCGATAACAGTCGATTGCACGGTCGAGGCCGCCACGATGTGAGTCTGTGCGGGGACGATCGCCTGCGGCGGGACCAGTGCTTGTGTCTGCAGGGAGGGCTGGGCGTGGGGCTTCTGCTGGATGGACACGTGTGGGGGCAGGACCGCGGGCAGGGGGGCAGCAGCACTGGGGGGGACGGCTTTCAGCAGCTCTGGGTGCTGGCGCTGGCTGAGTTTTGGTAATGAGTTCACTGGCCTGTCATCTTCCATATCTTCATCCATGTTGTCTTCACCCTCTGGAAAACACGAAAGGGAGAAGCTCCCATAAAAAACAAGCCGAGCACCAACTGGACCGACGAGCCTCCCTAAAAGGCAGCACCAGCAGCAGAGACGTGCAGGAGGCGTCCCTGAGCTGCAGGCTGGTGGCACAATGGCACGGCACAATGGCACAGCATGGCACTGCCCCCTCCTCACTGCCTGTGGGACAAGGACCCGGAGCCAGGCAGGTGTGACAGCTCAAAAACCCAGCTAGAGCAGGGTGCTCCCAACAGACTGGGCAGGCAAGGGGAGCACCACGAGCAGAGGCTGACAGAAAGCACCTGGCTGAGCTGCCTGGGCTGAAGTGGGCTCCTTCTGGGAAGAGGAAGAGGGTTTCCTTTCCTGGCCACTTGTTGCACTGATTGGCACCACTCCTTCTGCTCCCAGAGGAGGAAGGAAATAGCCATGGAGAAACATGGCAGCCAGTCTCTTGTTCTGGAAAATGGACTCTTGTCCAGTCCAGGAACTAAGGAAGCAAAAGAGGAACATACTAGCCCTGAGATGAGGAAGACAAGCCTGGCACCCTGCACTGCCTGTTCTAGTGCCAGCCATGCAGCAAAGAATAAAAATCTCTGAAGATACAGAAGCAGCAGAGAAGACACCTCCCCTTCACAAGCTCTGGGTAGCAGCAGCTGGATGCGGTCGCTTTTGGCAGAGGGAACAGCTGGCACTTCTCAGCCAAAGCACTGCTACTCCCAGCTTCCATCAGACTACACCTGCAGCTGCTCCAATGATCTGAGGTGATCTGAATGATCTGAACAAACTCAGGCTCTCCCTTCCCAGCACCGGCCGGATCGTCTGCCTGCCATGCCAAGAGCAAATGCTGACTCCAAGGAACTGCTGTGAGTGGCTATGCACTGCTACAGCCTCCGTGTCTCTGCAAAGCTCTACATCCACAGCCTGCCTACTCTTCCTGCTGCAGAGCCCTGGTGTGGAGAGAAGCATGCAGTCTCCTGTCTCACTGGAACCACTCGTCAGATATCCATTAGTGTCATTCCATCTTCACTGGAATCCTCCTCACGCAATGTGAAGGTTCATTAAATGCTTCAAATGCTCTGGTGATCCTCCCTGTACCAAATCCTTCTGTATGTGCTGAACACCCTCCCACATCCACACAAATACACTAGGATGCCCACCTCCAATGAGCAGGGCTGCAGAGCTGTGCAGGAACCAAGCTAAGTTTGGAAAGCAGGGATTTATCTCCACAATGAGGTTGGATGTGCAAACCTGCACTTTGTATCTACCTGACACTGATGCACAAATTTCAGTTTACTTCACGTAAGCAGCACTGTGTTGTTAACAACATCAATTACATCATTACAAACACTCCAAAACCTTTCCCTTTATTCTGAATGCAGAGAAACCCTGACACTGCTCAATGAAGATCCCACCACCCCAACCTAACTGTGTCAATGCCCTTCCTGATGGTTATAAAGAAAAGAGAACAGTTATGGGTACCTGATGCTGTCGAGGTAGATGCCTGGTCATCCTCTGGCTGAACTGTCTGTCGAATAATTCTGTCAATCTCCAAGACATCCATCCACTGGCTCAGCTCGTTCTTCAGCTCTGCCAGCCGCTGCTGGGTAGCGATCTTCTCCCTGGCCAGCCGCTCCATCTCGTGCTCATATTCTTTTTCCTTCCTCTTTAAAGTCTAAAGTCAGAGAAAAGAAAAAGAGATACAATGAGAACAAAGATGAGAATAATCGACACTAATCTGGTCACTCTCATGTCCACAGCTCATTATTTTATATTGCTAGTTATGCTGGTGTAAAATGTGGTCACAGCTGTATTTACAGCTGCCAAATCTGGGCAGAAGGGGAAGGACAAGAGCTGCAGAGGAAGCATTGCTCTAGTTTTCTGAGAGAAAACTGATAAGGTCCCCAAATTGAAATACTTAGAAGGAAAAAAAAGCAAAGTACTGATGAGCTTCTGTGCAACACACACCAGATCAAGAGCTCCCGGCCTAGGGAGATGGTGATGGTAGAACCCCTGCACCACGGGGAAACCCTGAGGTCAAACACCAAGGAAGGCACATCCTGCCCTCTCCTGCTAATGCCTCCTGGCACTGGGAATCACCACATCCACCAGTAAGGTCAGGGGAGCTGCTGCATCAGTCAGCACAGTACAGAAAAATGCCCTACACTGCTGCTGGGAAATACAAACCACACAGCTGAGGGGAATCAACTACTCAAGGCCTGTTCTGTGAGTTTTTAAGCCACTGCACAGCCATAGACGTGGTCTCCCAACCCAGGGTCACACTTATATATTTGCATAAAAGAGACAAAAGTAGGTGAAATCTTACTGCAAAACCACATACAGACTCTCCATTTTCTGAAGCTAAGTTTCACCACTGGGAATTTAAATCCCACACACACTTCTGAAAATACCAGCCACATGGAGCCCACACGGGTGCTCCTGCTCCCTCACTGCTGGCAAGCACTGAGCTCCAAAGCAAAGCCCACACCTGGCAGAGGACCAGGCTCAGGTCTTCTTAACACATCTCTTTATTTCTGTCTCAGATTCCCCAGGATATTGAATACAATCAGAGCCTGACCTCACTAGTTCTGCCGGTGTTGTAGCTCAGGTTTGCTGGGAAGGACCTCAAAGCCTGCTCAGCCAGCCTTTAATGCAGCCTAAGGCAACGGAGATTAGGGCAGCTCCTGCCACTACCTTTGTCCCGGTAAGAACAATAAAGGAAGTATTTTTAAAAGCACCAAACTATGTGTGTTAGCAGGGCACAACCACTGCAGGTATGTCAAAGGAGACACTTCCTCTCCCTCCAGACCAGCTAAAAGCTCCTCAAAACAGAGGGTTGTCAGGCAAAGGGGGCAGCTCTTTCTCTCCTGCTGCTTTTCAAGCCAAGCCAGGCAGCAGACAGGCCAACACCACAACCCCACAGCTCTGTCCTGGGCAAGCCCAGCAGCCCTGCAGCCCACTGCAGGGAGGCAGCCATGGGGACAGCCAGCCAGGCAGGATGGGGACTCCTGGAACCCTGGCTCCGCACCAGCCCTGACCTGTAGCCCAGAGATTCCCACATGGCTGAGGCCCAAATCCACAGGCTAGTTTTAAAGTCTCTTTCCCATCGAGTGCAGCCAAAGCATTTTGCCTGACTCAGAGAAGTCATGTACTCTGATGCCCTTGCTCAGGGGTGTGGGTGGGACACAGAGCGATGGAGAGGAAGGTGAGGGTGACGAGGAAGGTGCTCCTGGATCACACATGTGACTTGTCTGAATATCCTCCCCTCACTATGGCATCAGGAAAGAGGGAAGCAGAAGAAAGGCTGGGGCTGAACTGCTGTACAAACGTGAGCCTAGCCTCTCTGCAGCATCTCCCCAGAGCTGCTCTCCACGCAGGGCACGAGAGGACAGAGCAGGAGCAGCTCTCCAGGAGGAGCAGGCGCGAAATCCCTGCAGCGGGCACAGCACACGCATATTCAAACAGATTTGGCTTCACTCCCTGCTGTGAGAGGAGACTCCCAGCACTGGGGGAAAGCACTACCACCAAGCATGAGCAGGGCAGCTGGTAATTAGTTACAAACTTTTAATTACTAGGAAGGCAGGCAAACCCTTAGCAAGTACCAGGAGGAGTCTCCCAGCCAAGGGCGCCAGGGAGTTCACTATGTCACTCTGCAGGCACTCCACAGGCTTTGGGATGTGGCAGTGGTCCAAGCCCAGCCCTAAGGCTCTGCCTCCCTCAGTGCCAGCAGTCCCAGCCCTTGACTGGACGCCAGCTCCCGGCAGCCCCTGGCTGGGTCTGCACCTCCTCCCGGGCTGGGCGCTCTCCAAGGGGAGCTGCTGGGGAGGCTGGAGCAGCAGATGGGCTGGAGGCACCGGTAATCTTTCAAAATCTATTCTGGGATGCAATTCACTGCAGCTCACTTGGTAAAGATGATCTCCAGGCTGAGCTGCTCTGGCCTAATGAACTGGGTGGGGTTAACTGGAGCCCTCCTCCTTCTCCTCTGAGCTCCCCTCCGAGCATTGCCCCGCTCCCTGCAGCTACACCTGGGTGCAGGGACTGGGAGTGTGCCCTGCACTGGGATCAAGAACAGCCCTGGCCCCACAGCAGGAAGGAGCACTCATGGAGGGACAGGGAGCAGGGACCCTCCTGCCCTTGTTCCTGTCACCAGGAGCAGCCACACATCTCCCCACGCGCCCTCTGACCTGGCACCGGCACCCCGGGGCACGCAGCTCTCTGGCACCCACCTCCTGGCAGATTTATTTTCTGCAAATCATCCTGCCCACATCATGTGCCAGGACTTCCCGTCAGTCAACAGAAAATCCACAGTGACAGCCAACCCTGAGTCACTGGACTGTGGTCACTGACCTGCCCCTGCACATCCAAACCTTCAGAGACACTCACTGATCCCAGGATGTTTTTCTAAGGCAGGAGTTCCTGTCAGCGCTATCACTGAGCCCAGCCCATCCCAGACTGCTCTTTGCAAGCACCAGGCTCCAGCACAGACTCTCCTTCTTACGTCTGTCTCCATCACTGAAGCATTTCCTTTTTTCCTGTTAAGCAATTGGGAACCCTGGTTGCCCAGGCAACTGTTACACTGCAGTGTGAGGAACCTACAGAAGCTGTGACTTGAGAACTCTTATTTTTCGCACTTAAAAAAAAAATTCCACATGAGCATCACTTAAAGAGTAGACCCTGGCCCTGCCAAGGGGGAAACTGAGCTACCCCAGAAAAAAAAATCACGGATTTCCTCATACTCCTAGTGAACACATCTATGGCTTTTGATGCTTGGGAAGTTTTGCTAATCAACTGCTGTCTCTGGCGAAAGCAGATGATGCTGCACCCCGAACACTCTCAGTTGTGTTGAGCTGAAGCTGAGTGAGCCCTTTGCAGCAGAGCAAGGAACTGACTCCCCTGCCAGGCACCACTGCCCAGGCACAGCAGGGGCTGCTCCACGGGCGGTGGAAGCGCTGACAAGGGCAGTGGTGAGTGCCTTCATCTTTTATTTAAACACCAGCAACCAAATTAAAATCCACCTGTGGGTTTGCTTTTGCTCCCCTAGAGTATCTGACTGTCCTCCTGTACCTGTCAGCTCCTTGGCAGCCTTTATCCACCTGGGTCATTGAAGCGAGACCAGACAACTGCAGTGACAGCAAAGCCCTGACACAATTCCAGTGGTAACCCTTCCCCACTTTGTGCCCACTGCTCTAGCTGTTCTGGAGCCACTATTTGGTCCTTGTGTGCATCTCCCTGTCATTATTTGGTAAATGAACCATTGCAGGTCTGCAAAACCAGCACACCATACACCAACTCCTGCTCTCCTTGTGTAGCAACAGTAATTTGTTACTGCAAAGAATTTTTCATTTTATAGCTGTCTGTAATTCAACTGCTCACCCTCATGTCAAGACTGGAAATAATGTCCCCAACGCCTTCCCTGAGCCTGCCTCAGGAATGCTGCTGGCATTAGCAAGGTTTAAAAGGCCTTATTACACAGCTCCTCTCATAAACATTTTATTAGCAGTTTAAAAACACACTTTCAATTATGAGCTTTTCCAAAGCATACTTCAGCTCTTTTCTTCTCTTACATGGCATTTGCTGATTGAAAATACCTCATCAATGAGCAATCAGGAGAGTGATTTGCAATTTTGAGCCAGATTCTTTCAACTCTCTGCTCTGAGGATCAGAG
Organism: Catharus ustulatus; assembly: GCF_009819885.2. NCBI lineage: Eukaryota > Metazoa > Chordata > Aves > Passeriformes > Turdidae > Catharus > Catharus ustulatus. The sequence continues at coordinate 560,860 of NC_046242.1, read as the reverse complement.
CTGGTGCCACAGAGTGGGACATGCTGAACTGGGGGCTGCTCAGCTGCCACTGAGCTGCAGGACCTGCAGCACAGACCAGACCAGCTGGGCAGGCACTCCACTGCATAGAGCCTTGATTCCTACGTAATAGGAAAAACCCTACATCCTAATAAGGATTTTTCTTGCTGGGACTGCCATGGTGCAGGAGATTCACAGCAGGAGCAAGAATCCACCAGCCTGACTCCAAAAATGCTCCAGCCAGGACCAAAGGAGTGCTGGGGAACAAGCTGCCCCCTGAGAGCCCCAAATGGAACCCACACAGCCCCAACAGTGGCCAAGGCACCACACTCACCTGTAGGACTTGGGGATTTCCCATCACTTCTATCAATTCTGGGCATTCCTACCTGGAATGGTGCTAAGGTTCTACGTTCCTCAGCTGGCACGAGCAGCTTGTTGACAGCTCAGCACCCACAGCAAGCTCCCCCTGAGCCCACCCAGAGCCTGTAGAGGTGGGAGGTGAGGAGCCAGTCCTGCAGGAGCAGGGCAGCGTCCCCAGGCTCTGCCTGCACCCCAGGGTGACAGCCCCAGCAGACCCTGCCCTCTGCCATGGATGCTCCAGCCCCTCTGCATGGAGCAGCCGTGTGTGAACCCCGGCTGGTTGCCACGGGAACCAAAGCCATGGTTTCCATGGCAACTGCTCCATTCTGCGGGCTCTGGCGATGAGATCCCGCAGCGATGCCGGATGTGCCGGCCTGGTAGCGCCGGCAGCCAAGGACAGAACGCAGCTGGGGCAGGACGGGGTCAGCAGAGTGCTGCGGCCACCGGGCACTGCCACCGGGCACGGTCACACTGACTGCAGCCACCAGGCACTGCCACACCGACTGCAGCCACCGGGCACTGCCACTGGGCACGGCCACACGAACTGCAGCCACCAGGCACTGCCACCGGGCACGGCCACACGGACTGCAGCCACCAGGCACTGCCACCACCCAGGGCCACACCCACTGCAGCCACCAGGCACTGCCACCACCCAGGGCCACACCGACTGCAGCCACCAGGCACTGCCACCACCCATGGCCACATTGACTGCAGCCACCAGGCACTGCCACCACCCAGGGCCACACCCACTGCAGCCCCTGCTCAGCACAGCAGCACGGCCTTGCTGCCCCAAGCACAGGCTGAAATCACAGCAGCCTGGCCCACAGCCCCGAGACACGAACAGACCGTGCTCAGCACCGGGAGAATGGGGCAAGGGTCTCACCACAACCAGTCCCAGGGGACAGGGAGAGGGGACAGCCTTCGTGCAAATGGGGGGAGGCACAGGACAAGGACATCAGGCTCCCACTGCTTGTGCCCCAGCTTCAGCCTCCCAAGATCTCAAACTCAACCTTCACACCAGGACCAAACCCAAAGCCTGCAAGGTAAACCAGGGACTGTCCCTTCTGTCCATGAGTGTGACCAACAGCCAAGCCATGGGTGTTTGCCAGCAGCCTCTCACCCAGCTCTGCCACAAGGATGGCAGCCAAGGAGCGCTGCTGTGCCCCAGGAGGTGACCTGACCCTGGGGCAGGCACAGGCACTGAGGGAAGGAGCATGTCCTCTTGCACAGCCTGCACACAATTCCCAGGGAAGGAGCATGTCCTCCTGCACAGCCTGCACACAATTCCCAGGGAAGGAGCATGTCCTCTTGCACAGCCTGCACCAACTCCCAGGGAAGGAGCATGTCCTCCTGCACAGCCTGCACACAATTCCCAGGGAAGGAGCATGTCCTCCCTGCACAGCCTGCAAAAATTCCCAGGGAAGGAGCATGTCCTCCTGCACAGCCTGCACCAACTCTCAGGGAAGGAGCATGTCCTCCTGCACACAATCCTCAGGGAAGGAGCATGTCCTCCCTGCACAGCCTGCAAAAATTCCCAGGGAAGGAGCATGTCCTCCTGCACAGCCTGCAAAAATTCCCAGGGAAGGAGCATGTCCTCCCTGCACAGCCTGCAACAATTCTCAGGGAAGGAGCATGTCCTCCTGCACAGCCTGCACCAACTCTCAGGGAAGGAGCATGTCCTCCTGCACAGCCTGCACACAATTCCCAGGGAAGGAGCATGTCCTCCTGCACAGCCTGCACACAATTCCCAGGGAAGGAGCATGTCCTCCTGCACAGCCTGCACACAACTCTCAGGGAAGGAGCATGTCCTCCTGCACAGCCTGCAACAACTCTCAGGGAAGGAGCATGTCCTCCTGCACAGCCTGCACACAACTCTCAGGGAAGGAGCATGTCCTCCTGCACACAATCCTCAGGGAAGGAGCATGTCCTCCTGCACAGCCTGCACACAATTCTCAGGGAAGGAGCATGTCCTCCTGCACAGCCTGCACCAACTCTCAGGGAAGGAGCATGTCCTCCTGCACAGCCTGCACACAATTCCCAGGGAAGGAGCATGTCCTCCTGCACACAACTCTCAGGGAAGGAGCATGTCCTCCTGCACAGCCTGCACACAATTTTTGGCAGGTCCCAGCAGGGCAGGCACCACCCACCTCTGCTCGCCCTGGCTGCAAGGGTAGGGATGAACTTACAGACAGAAATACTTCCCAGAATAGGAAATCTGCCTGCAGCAGAGCAATCACAGAAAATGAGACCATGCATTGGTATTTACATTTATCATTTCACACTGATAACCACACTTCAGGCTCCTGATAAAAGAGACATCAGGCCATAATCTGTGATCAAAACCAGGGCTGGAACGTGGCTGTTTGCACTGACCTGTCAGAGCCACCCTCCTGAAGCACCACACTCCGGACAAAGTACAAACAGTCACTGGGGCAGAGGGGAGAACAACCCAAATGAGGAAGACAAAATATAAATTCAGAAAAAAAACAACAAATGAAAAAAAAGAACAACAACAACAAAACCCCAAAACAAAATAAAGTAGCAACCAAGTGGAACCCACAGATCAACAAAGCAGGGAAAAGCAGAGCCATCCCCAGGCCCCATGCTGGCTGCCACCAGGTAAGCAGATCCAGTTTAATTCCTTGATATGACTCCCAAGGACACAAGAAATTCAATTTTAAAATAACTCAAGTATGACTTGCAATCACTTGGTGTTAAAATTTTTGGTCATGTATTTTGCTTTTCGTATTTTTATTTTTTAACCAGTCTCTGTTGTTCAGGAAAAAAATGAGACATTTCTAATGATTCCAGATGCCCCAAAGACCCTGAAATACCATGGTGTGTTTCTTACATAGAAAATTATCCCAAACAAATTAAAATAAGGAAGTAAAACTTGAGAATTTTTAATTTCAAATTTAATTCTGCAGCAATTTAAAAAAATCAGAATTTAAAAAAATGTGGGAAATATGTTTTTGAGATTAAGTGTCATAATTTTCTGTAAACAGAAATGAAGTATGCTCCATCTCAAGAAGAGATTATTATTATTATTATTAACAACACAACTCCTGGATGCAGGACTCCAAAGCTCTTCCCAAGCCTTTGTGATGACAAAGGATGCTGCATGGACAGCTCCAGAGGGCAACAGGCAGGTTTGTGCCTTGGAGCCACAGGCAGAGCTGTCTGCCAGGGATGAGGAGATTTCTGAGCAGACACATTATCCCTACATCCACTTCTGCAGCGTTTCCTTGCAGGCATCTCTGCGCAGCTGCTGCAAGAGCCAAGGCAGAGTTTTGGGTGGGTGCAGCCCTCCCTTTGCTGTCCTTCCTACACTCTGGCTCAGGTAGCAGGCACAGGTAAGCTGCACACCTGAAGGGACCCTGAAGGGAGCAGGGCAGTGAGGGCTGTGTCTGGGACAGGACACCTCCCAAAACACCGTCCTGGCAGGTGAGGGCAGTCGCAGGAGCCCAGGGCTCTGACAGAACCACTCCCCCACAGCACAGCAGCAGGTCCCAGGTCCTGGTGACTCAGAGACTGGTGCCATCCTCCCACACCACCTCTCCTTCCTGTTTCCCCATCCATCTAAGGAGGTCAGTGCCAGTTACTCACACCCAGCAGCTCCACCCACGGCCCACGGAGCAGATCTGGGTCACCAGAGGATTTCTCTCCATCCATCTCCCTCACTGCCAGGGCCACGGTGGCAGTGGGAGGACACAAAAGGCAGCTGTTAAACAAACTGCAGCACCTGTGTGAGGCCAGGAGGCAGAGCTGTGCCTGGGTGCAAAGCTCTGTCTGTGCTGGAGGGGCTGGGTGTGCCCTGCTGTGGCACAGCAGCCACGGTGCCACCGTGCCATGGCACCCTCACTGCCACTGCTGCTCAGACAGCCGGCCCAGGGGCTTGGTTCTGGTTTTTGTCTGGGGCTTTGCTGTGTTTTAAAGGCAGGCTGCTTCTGCAATGTCACACACAAAACAGAGCCCGTGCAAGCTGTAATTATCACTACTCTCATTAGGGTCCATGTGCTGTCTCCCCTCCCATGCCAGCTCTGACAGCAAGTGGCAACCAGAACAGCAACAGCCCCCAAACACAGCAGCTACCACCCAGCAGCATTCCCAAACCCTGTGCTGCAATCCACATACAGCCTGGTTTGGTTTTTACAACCCTGACTGCTTCAAACTACTACTACTTAAATGACAGCAGTGGAACAGGTGTGGATTCTCTGACAATTACAAACACACTGACAGATTTACAGCTCCATTCACCCTTTCCAAACTCTCGTGTACAAGTAATAAGTGAGATACTTCAAAAAAAATCATCATCCCTCTTGGCAATGGTTAAGAAACAGCCTCCAATCACTCAACAAGGTCCAAATGCTGGACATTTTTAATCACTATTATGCGACGTTTTGTGGCCAATCCTGCAAATAAAAATGCCCTGATGGCTCCCTGAATGAGCTGCCTTGCAAACAGGTCCTGCTGCAGCTGGAAGAACAGCAGGGAATTAAACACTGTTTTTTTGAAGGTCTTATTTCTCATTGCTTTCTGAAATCTACAGATAACACCACGTTATATGACCATAGCCTATGGATGCTGGAGGCTTTCATTACTGGCACTGAGATTCAGCCTCATTAGACAAGATAGAATCAGTGGATCAGGTCAGGTAAACAACACGAAGCAGCACAGCTTGGCATCTGAATGCTGCTCACATGAGGGAGGCACGGCAGGCACTGACGGACCTGACTCTAACCAGACAAGTTTTACAGAAGATGAGTATATTCACCTCATAGCTGGCACAGAATGAAAATAACAGTTACAGCCATCCTTGTCAAGGTGGGGAACTGAACAGAACTCAGCAGCACGGTTTGGTTTATGCATTTTGATCAATAATCCAGCCCACAGAGCCTGAATGTAAATGAGTTCTGGTCTTTAACAACAACCAGTGTCAGACTGTGGGTTTGTGTCTGCAGCCCAGCACCTCCCTGCACCAGGATGTGGAATGGCTGCAGGGCCCTCTGCACCCATCAACACCCAAATCCCAAACCAGGCACTGCTATGGGACCCAAACATCCACTGGTCTTGTTCTGGTCCTCTGCACACAGACAGGGATGAATGATTGTGCTTAGGTACCAATGAAGTGACCGATAAATAGACTAAAAGACAAAGAGATGCTGTGAATCTTAAAGGGAAAATTTAACCCATGTAAAACCAGTAGATACTGGTCGGTTCACATGTCCACAAGATCAGCTTAAAAAGGGCCTCACAAAGGAATTTTACATGCACTCCTTGGACAGTACTTTAGATTCATTCTACCCTGAAAGGAGTCAAATCCATTGATTATTACTGGCATGAATGGGAAACTATATAATTCTTAGGTGCACAACTCTTACTTCAGGCAGTTTGAGAAGCCAAGGGAGATGAGGTTAGGATAAGCAACTTAAACATCACAAATGATTAGCAGCACTGGTGAGCACAGCTAAGTCACAGGGAAATTTCACCCTTCCTGTCCCTTCCCAAAGTAACAAACTGGCCATACTATAAATCCTCAGTTCAGTACAGCTATGTTTTGTCTCTAATGCCACAAGCAGGGCTGCCAGAGGACTTCTGTGATTTTGAAAGCACATTGTTATTTAGTCAGCATTTCAACTGTACTGGGGAAACTGGCCAACAACAGGACCTGCGGCACAGCCCAAGACTGACGAGTTGGGCTGGGCTATGTGCCAGTTGTCCCAGTGTCACCTGGTGAGCAAATCACCTGGATGTCATCTGACATTAAAAGTACAATAGAAAACACCCCGAAACTGGAGGGTGTTCAGGTGCCACAGGGACAAGCACAGTCTGAGAACACAGAGTAGCAGTCCTGCTTGAGGGCTTCAGTTAGCCTGCAAAGAAGATGATTCCATTTCCTAGGGGGAAGGAATCCTTCAGAGACACTCAAAGCCAGCCCAGCTGCACGGGCTGCGAGCCACATCCAACATGGGCCGGGCTGGGCCGTGCTCCCCGCTGGACAGAGGGGCTGTGGGGGGACAGGCCTGTCCCTTACCAGGGGACACTGCTCTGCAGGACTGAGGGGCTGTGGGGGGACAGGCCTGTCCCTTACCAGGGGACACTGCTCTGCAGGACAGAGGGGCTGTGGGGGGACAGGCCTGTCCTTACCAGGGGACACTGCTCTGCAGGACAGGGGGCTGGGAGGGGACAGGTCTGTCCCTTACCAGGGGACACTGCTCTGCAGGACAGAGGGGCTGTGGGGGGACAGGCTTGTCCCCTGCCTGGGGACACTGCTCTGCAGGACATGGGGACAGGCCTGTCCCCTGCCTGGGGACACTGCTCTGCAGGACAGAGGGGCTGTGAGGGGACAGGCCTGTCCCTTACCAGGGGACACTGCTCTGCAGGACAGAGGGCTGTGGGGGGACAGGCCTGTCCCTTACCAGGGGACACTGCTCTGCAGGACAGAGGGCTGTGGGGGGACAGGCCTGTCCCTTACCAGGGGACACTGCTCTGCAGGACAGAGGGGCTGTGAGGGACAGGCCTGTCCCCTGCCTGGGGACACTGCCCTGCAGGACAGAGGGGCTGTGAGGGGACAGGCCTGTCCCTTACCAGGGGACACTGCTCTGCAGGACAGAGGGGCTGTGAGGGGACAGGCCTGTCCCTTACCAGGGGACACTGCTCTGCAGGACTGAGGGGCTGTGTGGGACAGGCCTGTCCCTTATCAGGGGACACTGCTCTGCAGGACAGAGGGCTGTGGGGGGACAGGCCTGTCCCTTACCAGGGGACACTGCTCTGCAGGACAGAGGGGCTGTGAGGGGACAGGCCTGTCCCCTGCCTGGGGACACTGCCCTGCAGGACAGAGGGGCTGTGAGGGGACAGGCCTGTCCCTTACCAGGGGACACTGCTCTGCAGGACAGGGAGACAGGCCTGTCCCTTACCAGGGAACACTGCTCTGCAGGACAGAGGGGCTCTGTGGGGACAGGCCTGTCCCTTATCAGGGGACACTGCTCTGCAGGACAGAGGGGCTCTGTGGGGACAGGCCTGTCCCTTACCAGGGGACACTGCTCTGCAGGACAGAGGGACAGGCCTGTCCTTACCAGGGGACACTGCTCTGCAGGACAGAGGGCTGTGGGGGACAGGCCTGTCCCCTGCCTGGGGACACTGCTCTGCAGGACAGAGGGGCTGTGTGGGACAGGCCTGTCCCTTACCAGGGAACACTGCTCTGCAGGACAGAGGGCTGTGGTGGGACAGGCCTGTCCCTTACCAGGAGACACTGCTCTGCAGGACAGAGGGACAGGCCTGTCCCCTGCTTGGGGACACTGCTCTGCAGGACAGAGGGCTGTGTGGGGACAGGCCTGTCCCCTGCCTGGGGACACTGCTCTGCAGGACAGAGGGGCTCTGTGGGGACAGGCCTGTCCCTTGCCTGGGGACACTGCTCTGCAGCAAAGCAGGGACAAATTTGCGAGGTGCCCAGCGTTTTCACTCAGGTCCTGCCGGCAGGGAAGTGAAGAACAAGAGCTGAGGCGGCCCGTGTAACAAATGGCCTTGGCTGGAGTTGAGTGCTGGTCTGGACCCACGGGGACACCCTCCTCAGCCGAGAGCCGCAGCACAACAGCCCACACCGCCTCTAGCTGAATCACCAGCTAAAGGGATTATTAACTTCCAGCTGCGTTGGGCCTCATTTCCTTTGTGCAACAGTGTGCTTAATTGCAAATTCTAATTTACTGTTGCAGAGCACAAGCCCAGGTCCAAGGATAAATTAAAATGACAGCTCTATGGGAAGTTCGGAATTTGACTTTCTAACTTATCTGATTTGATGCAGATACAAATATTTAAATCCAGCCAAGGAAACAAACAGCCCGTTTCTAAGAAGTTCCAGCTGGGAAGGGGGAAGGAAGGATTTTGTAGGAAGAGAGGCTGCAACAATCAATGCACTGTCACAGTGCCTGCAGGAGCAGAACGGCCGCTGTGCAGAGCTCTGGCCTGTGCTCCTCCCCTGCGAGGCTCATTTGGGTTTGAGTTTTCTGGGCTTCTTTTTCTCTTTAGTGAAAAACTACTTTGCTATCCTGAGAGTAAGAGCTTTTACTTTAAATCTCTTTTGTACAATTGCCCTGATCTCTTCTCAAGGGAAACACTGAGCCTGTGAGTGAAACACACGGAGCCTGGCACACGATCAGTGGCCATCCCCACACTGATAGATGTTAGTTTTGTTGAAACAGATCAAACCTAAATTCAAACAGCAGTAAAAAAAATTTTAAAGATTATTTTTGTTTCTGAATGCTGAAATTTCAAATCAGATTTCTAATAATGTGGTTTTTATTCAGGCAAATACGCAGTGCTCAAGTTTTTAGCACAACTGAATCCTGTGACTGAGTCACAGACCCACGGATTTGGCGTTGCCAAGGAAAAGAGTGCTCGGGATACTCAGGATACTCCCCGAGCAGCTGCCAGGGAGGATGAGGAGGAGCAGGCGATGAGGAGGTTACACAACGTCACAGCCGCGGGGCAGCGAGCCAGCCCTGGGCCAGTGCCAGCTCCCGGCTGCCAGGGCAGCCCCGCCACGCCAGCCAGGCCTTGTGCTCGCCATGTGCTCCCCGCGCACGTGGAGCCGGGCGCTGCTACGGCCCGAGGTCACCGTGACCTTCTGGGCCACGCCAGGCCAGTGCCCGGCTGCAGGCTGGCTGACCGACCTGCTCTGACAGCCACAGATAGCCATCCTGGCCCAGGACAGCACACTGACCCATGGACAGCCCACTGACCCATGGACAGCCACAGACAGCCATCCAGGCCCAGGACAGCACACTGACCCATGGACAGCCAGCCATCCTGGCCCAGGACAGCCCACTGACCCATGGACAGCCACAGACAGCCGGCCATCCTGGCCCAGGACAGCCCACTGACCCATGGACAGCCCACTGACCCATGGACAGCCGGCCATCCTGGCCCAGGACAGCACACTGACCCATGGACAGCCACAGACAGCCATCCCGGCCCAGGACAGCACACTGACCCATGGACAGCTGGCCATCCTGGCCCAGGACAGCACACTGACCCATGGACAGCCGGCCGTCCTGGCCCATGGACAGCACACTGACCCATGGACAGCCGGCCATCCTGGCCCAGGACAGCACACTGACCCATGGACAGCTGGCCATCCTGGCCCAGGACAGCACACTGACCCATGGACAGCCACAGACAGCTGGCCATCCTGGCCCAGGACAGCACACTGACCCATGGACAGCCCACTGACCCATGGACAGCCGGCCATCCTGGCCCAGGACAGCACACTGACCCATGGACAGCCACAGACAGCCATCCTGGCCCAGGACAGCATACTGACCCATGAACAGCACACTGACCCATGGACAGCTGGCCATCCTGGCCCAGGACAGCACACTGACCCATGAACAGCACACTGACCCATGGACAGCTGGCCATCCTGGCCCAGGACAGCACACTGACCGACAGACAGCCATGGACAGCCAGCTGGTCAGTCCCAGCCCAGGACTGCGCACCCCAGACTGGCCATCAGAGAGGCTTCTCCCACAAACTACAACATCAACCTGCCAAAATCCAAAGAAAGGCTCAGATCTTCTCTAATTCCCATTACACTTCCATACAACCACACCCCCAAAAACCACTTTTTGGAGCAGCACAGAGATTGGCTGGGTAAGTCAGAATTTGTCCAGACCAAAGGCTCTCTATTTGCACTAAAATGCAGCAAAGCTTTCAGTTTTCAGATGAATTTAAATTGCATTACATACTACTGATTTCACATTCACAGGGAACATATACAACAATTTATTTTATGCTACCATTAACCACCTTCACAAACATTAGACAAGCAAATGGCAACACTTATTTCCCTCCAACTACAAACAGAACTGATTTTTACCTGTGCTTTCTCCCAAATTCACTCCTGGTGGTGCCTCAGCCTTCATGCTGCAACCTCAGATTCCAGGCTTTCCTTGCCTCCAAGCAAATGACTTGTACTCACATGTCCATCTCATCAAAATTTTGAGACATACCATATCTTTCCAGAAATCTGTCTTTTGGTTAAGCAAACAGAAAAGCTCCCCAAACTATACATATTAAAATTCAGCCAAGCCTAGAAGGAGCAACTGAAGTTCACTGAGCCTGGATCTCTCAGATCACCTGAACTGCCTCCTCCCTGCCACCAGCACTGCTGATAAGGATGGTTTGTGGCTAACATGGAACATCCAGAAGGGGAGTTTCTCTCCCCTTTGCTCTGCACTCCACAGCCAGCTGTGGTCTCTGCACAGCCCCAGCCCCCCGAGCGCTGCACGTACCTGGATGTATCGCAAGGCACTCCTGAGGACGCTGAGGTTTGAGGTCTTCTTGTCATCTACGTTGGGGATGTTGCGCTTCAATGTCTCAAAGCACTCTTTCAAGTGTGCACGTCTAAAGAAAACACAGGTGGGTCGTGAGCTGCCAGGAGACAAACCAGAAACAACTCCACCAGCCGGGAGAGCTTAACTGGGGCCTTAATCCAGCAAAGCACCTACACCTGTGCATAGCAGCCCCTCAGCACAGCATGCCCACAGCTGAGCCAGCCCAACCCAGCACAGACTGGGCCTGGGCTCTATCCCAGTTTGTTAGGAACACTGGGCAGCCTTCAATAAAATATCTCATCTTACTGTGCTGGTGCTTTCACTGTCACCATACTTCCAATTTAGCTAGTCAGGCTTATACGAGTCTTGGGTCAGAGATGTTTATTCTGTATTCACACTGTACACTGACCCCTGATTTGGGGTATTTTACTCCTTTTAAATCAAAAGAGAGTCACACTGTTATGCACTGTTATTGCTTTGCAGGATCAGGGTGGTTGGGATGCGATGGTGCAGTTTAACAGAACATATTGGGAAGCAAGAAATGCAGAATTGAGCTATAAGAAAGCCAAGCAATACTGCAGGATTCAGAAAAAGTCTCTAAGAATTTTATTCAGGTTATCTGTTTAAAAAACAAGCAAACAAAAACCCGCCAAAGCCAAACAAATATTGACAGACAATAGGTCAAAAAAAAGAAGGGGAATTACAATTAAAAAACCCAAACCCCTGGCTTTCTACGCACCTGTTCTTCTCCAATTTATTATGTACTTCCCTGGTCCCAACCCTGTAACCCAAACAGAACAAAGATCAGCTCAGTGTCAGGAAGAAAACTCCTGCCTTGCACCTGTGCCTGCAGCAGTGTCTGTATGTCAACATGCAAAAGCAGCAGAGGTGTTCAGTTATCACTGGTTTAACATCAAGTACATATACATTTCTGCCTATACTGTTTCAAGATAAACTCAATACTTTACATGTGCACCAGATGAGCTAAGCACTGTGCACATAATGCACAGAAGATACAAACAGGTGTAATGTGTGTGTATACATGCAGCATGGCTACTATCAACAACAGGGAAAGACACAAAGTATGAATTTTAATTATTTGTACAGACCCAGAGAGCCCAGATTCTGACCTGGCTCTGACCTATGCCTACACTCCAGTGGGAGAAGGTTTGTGCAGTTTCAAGTTCAAGTGTATGGGATTGGGCAGACACTTCCAACTGCTTTGGGTTTTCACTGTGTGTGAAACAACACAGCTGAGGATAAACATGGAATGAAGAGAAGGAATTCTCCAGTCACTGCTCAAGGAGAAACCAGAGCGAGTTCCTGGTTTTGGGGTTTGAGTCCACCCACTCTCCGAATCAGAGGAATATTTTTAGGAAAAGCCAAATAAATACACGTTATCTCAGTTTTTCAGCTACAGCAGTGATAAGGTACATGAGCAGATGTGGAGATTTCAAGCATCTTTTATGCACTGTGCAAAGTAATTATTTGCCTTTGACCAAAAATACATTGAGGTAATCACATTTAATAAATTGCCACAAATATTTGACAGCATTTTCCCATTAAATATTTACAGGCTGAAAAAGACATCTTTTCTGTGTTTATGGAGCAATGCTGGGGGGACACAGGGGTGATGCTGTGCTCCACACTGGCACCACAACCCCCCCAGCTCCCAGGGCAAAGCTCAGCCTGACACAGCACAGCAGCAGTTTGTGGGTGCCCTTGCAGCCACCCCACTGCCCACAGCCCAGGCAGCCAAACTTGTGCAGCTTGCCCTGGTGCCCTCGTGCCAGCAGAAACCTCCCCAGCCCCCTGAACCCACACCACATCAGTGACAAGGTCTGTTGATTTGTGCACAGACTGACAGACCCTTCCTGCAGCAGACAGGCTCTGGAGATCCCAATCTTCTTAGAGGAATTACACTGGCATTTTACTGAAGCCTTTATCTTCACAAACTCCTATCTGCATTCCTTTCGCTGTTCCTTTCTATGCATTTTGGGATTGCTACATCCCAATGGACACTGTGAACCTTTTTCCTGTCCACAATACTTCTCCTCCAGCCCCCGTGGGATTCGCACACCATCTCCAACACCACTGCCAAATGACATCCCCCTGCTGTGGCAGCCAGAACAGAGGGCCAGACAGCACAGCCAGGAGGGAAGACTGAACAGATCCAGGTCACTTATGCTGCAGGAAAACTGAGGGGCCAAAGGAAACAGGTAAAACTGCTGCGAAGAAGGGAATGGTTTGTTCTCCCAGTCCACATGCAGTAATACCAGACTCCCTACTGGGACACTGTGGTCTGCAAACAACCACCTACAGAGAAGGCAGGGTCTCCACCAGCCAAAGCCCTTAAGAACAAGCCAGACAAACACTAACCTGGAGCAACATCAGAGCCACAAGTCCTGTCAGAGGGTGAGGGCAGACTAAAGAGCCTTCAGCCCCTTCCAGCTGCAAGATTATGAGCATGCAGGAGGCTCTTAGCACTTACAGCACTGAGAAACTGGAACAGCAACTAAAGTGATCTGTCCTCAGAATAACATCTCCCAGATCCCATTCCAGTTTTCCAGAAAGCTCCCACAAGCAGCAGTGCACTTTGATTTCCCTGACCAGTACAAGCAGAGACCTTTTGCCAAACATAACACGAGATACCACTTGAGATCAGACAGGCAGGGCTGGGACTTGCTTCCTAACACAGCTCTGGCCTGGAAAAAAATCCTTATACAGAATCTTACAGTGTGGAGTGAAGGAGGAAAATAAAAACCCATCAAGCTAAAAAGCCCTACTCTCAGCGATTCAAAGACATTAAACATCCACATCCACCACTATCTCTGATCTGACAACACTCTGCACAAGCAGGAGCCGCTCCAGAGAGATGCAGCTTTGCCTGGTTGCTGCTGGACAGACACACAGTGCACTCACCCTCCAATTCTCTTCTTGAGCTCGATGGGTTTCATGTCGTCTGCCGGCGCCAGCTTCAGCGCGCCGAGCGGCGCGGGCGCAGCCGGGTGCTGCAGGGGCTGGATGGGCTGTGGCACCACATGGTGCTGGGAGATGGCCAGCACCGGAGCCGCGTAGTGCTGCAGCTGCTTGGGGCTGCCCGACGGAGGGCTCGCGGCTTTCCCGTCCGGCAGCGGCGGGCCCGGCGGCCGCTGGATCACCGGGGCCACCGAGGGCGCTTCCTTGGGGACACTGGGAGTGCTTACGAGGGGCTGGTGGCGCTGCACGAGCGGCGGCGACAGCGCGGTCTGGGCTGCTTGCTGGGGGGAACTGGTGACAACTGGGATGGGAATGACTGAGATGGGAGCTGCCAGCGGCGGGGGCGGCAGGGGCACCGGGCCCGGCGGCGAGATGGGCACCAGCAGTTCGCTCCGGGGCTCCTCGGGGGACAGGGCGCTGTTGGCCCGTGGCACGCTGGCCTTGCCCGCCTTCTTCTGCTCCTGCTCCCTCTCCAGGCAGAGCTTCTCATGCTTCTCATTCTCCTCTGAAAGAGAAACACCCACAGTGAGCAATGGCGCTTCTCCGGGCCCAGCCTGCAACCAGCATGGGCAGGATACAATACCCTGAAGTTCCAGTACCTGGGGTTTTATACTACCCTGAGTAAATCCCAGTTCAATGGACACTGATACAAACACATCAGGGCACCTCTTTATTGCTGGGGGTTTTAATCAAGCTCTTAAATTTGGCTTTGATGTCCGTATGTCCCTATATGTTTTTAGACAAAGTAAATGAAATCTGTGTGGCCCGACTAGCAAAATAAACCTCATCAAACGCAATCCAGGGCTCTGGCTTTAATTGCGTGAACATGGCACAAACAAAATTTATTTATGCAAGTCCTGTGGCGCCAGTGGCCCTGGCATCTAGACATTGCTCAGCCTTAATCAAATATCTCCAAACCCACCATCCATGAGGCTCACCAGATCCTGCTCCTGACAACCTCTGAGGAGCTGCAACAAAGAGTGGTGCAGCAACCTCTTCACAGTAATACACAAATATCTCGAAAATAAAAGTTTATTTTATCAAGGGAGGGATTGGGGAAAGGACGTGAACAGTTGGGTGTTCTGTCTTACACAGTCACCAGTATCAGTTAATCCAGAGAAAACTCTAAGAAACATCCCAACAGAGCCTCTCCCAGGAGAAGGTTGGGCTCGACTGAAACACTGAAGCCAGAATGTGTATTTAGGAAATGAAGAGCATGTATACTGTCACCTGGAATTGCCAGGTTATGTTCAGCCCCCCAGTGATCTTCAAGAGTGCAGAAACTACAGAGAGCAACAAAGGGAAAGAACTCTTATTCCTGATTCTGAATGCCCTTTGGTACGTGTGACCGTACAGCAACACCAACCCAGATTCAGCTGACACAATTTCCTGGAGTTCAGCTGCAGCAACAGCCCGAACACACCCCAGCCTCCCTCAGCAGCACACAGCCAAGTCAAGCAGGCAACAAGGTGAGCACTGTCCTGAACCCACACCTGGAGAAACCACCCCCAGGATCGAGCTCTAGCACCGGGGCTGCAGCCCCAGCCTCAGCCTGCAGCTCTCACAAAAGCACCACACACAATTCTGACATCAGCAAGGAGTTCACAACAATACCGTACTCCTCCTCCCAGGGCTGCCCAAGACTCAACCCCAAAGTTTTCATTCAACTTCTGCGGCACAGGTAGGGAGGGGATGAGTGAGCAAAAGATCTGACTGACTCCAAAACAGGAGGGAGGTTGCTTAAACAGCAGCTGAGCCTCAAAGCTGCATTTTTCTGTATTTTCTCAAAATAATTCAGGGTATTATCAACAGTTCCTTAAAGAAAGAAGCGAAGCGGCACAGGATGGCAAAAGCCCCAGCAGGAATCCCCTGATGCAAACACAAATCTCAGCTACCGACAATTTCGGAGTGGTTCGGCTGAACAGCGTTAATAACTAATAAAGAAAACCCCTTTGTCTGCAGATCTTGTGCTCCAGTTTGCTGCTGGTCGGCAGCCAGAGCCGTGCAATGGCCTGGCACAGGGTGCCCGAGGAGAGCCAGCCCCAGGAGCTGCTGACTCACGGAGCTCCCCAGCACCGGCCTGGGACAGAGCGAGCGGCCGCAGGCTGACCAGCACTGCCTGCCCCGCCGCACGGCTGACCAGCACTGCCTGACCAGCACTGCCTGCCCCGCCACACGGCTGACCAGCACTGCCTGCCCTGCCACACGGCTGACCAGCACTGCCTGCCCCGCCACACGGCTGACCAGTACTGCCTGACCAGCACTGCCTGCCCGGCCACACGGCTGACCAGCACTGCCTGCCCTGCCACACGGCTGACCACAGCCCACACTGCTCCCACAGACCTCAGACTGCACCGAGACCAGAGCAGGGAGCACCACAGGGGCCATGAATGGGTCTGGTGAGGACAGCAGGGCCTGGCCGGGCTGCTGGAGGCGACAGGGCCGCAGCAGAGCGGAGCACCCAGCCAGGACAGCCCCGATCTGCACAGCCCAGAGCAGGAGCTGAGTGGGATCCTACAACACTCACGGGGAAGGGACACAACGGGGGAGCAAGGTTAAAGCAGGCATTACTGATCACAAGTATTTATGTAAATGTCTCTGCAAGCAGGTGCAGCCCTCGGGCTGCTGACAACCTGCCAGCAAGGCCTTTGGTGTTGCTCCCTTGAGCTGAAGAGTCTATTTCAAGGATTTTTTTTTTTAGTCAAAATCTAACACTGAAGAGCCACCATCCTGTAGGGTCTGACCTACCCACAGGCAGAAAGGAGCCCGGCAAAGGACTGGAGGGCCCTGAGCCACCTCTCTGGACAGAAACCCTTCCAGAGGCTGCAGCACACTGCCACGGGCACTTCCAGAATCCAAAGGTGCACCTCAAAATCATGTGTGATTTCCACTCATTCTTCACACCAAGAGGACTGAGGACAGAACAAACCATGGCAGTGAACCAGTCCTGAGAACCCCCAGGGGATCTGAACCAAGCAAGAGGGGTCCTGGAATCCCACCCTGCCCACACCACTCTGCTTTCCAGCACATTCACATGGCGAGAGCAGGCACCTCGGGTTCCCGGCCATGCCACCCCAGCAGCAATGGGACAGAACAGCAAATCCTGTCCTGGGAGAGCACAAACAGGGTCAGCACCCCGGCCCAGTGGCCTGCTGCTATTTTAGGGCCTCGACAGTCCAGCAGTACACAGCACCAGGCACTCTTTGTTACCTAATAATCTGCTGCATTTAAATATATCTCGTTGCTTTTGCCTGCCCTGGAAATGCCACCCATCTGTCACAGCAGTGCTGTCAGTGCCAGTCAGGGAGCGGCGGGCAGAGCCACCCGTGCCCTCGGGCCAGCAGCAGCCAGGGCATGGCCTGAGCCTCCCAGAACCGTGCTGGAGAGCAGCCTGAAGGGATGGCAGTGCCCTTTGAATGCTGCTGCTTTTCACCAGGGACACTATCAGTACAAAGCGTTTATTGAGGGCGTGTGCCTTTGCATAGCCAAGCATCCTAACTCTGTGTGTGCTCAGTGGAGAACATCTCTAACTCCAGGAACAGTGAGGCAGTTCTGTGGTGTCATTTTCTGAATGGTCTGAGTGTTTTTCTGAATCATGCAATGCTTCTGGGAGCTTATCCTGCATGCCTTGAACGGCTCCAGCCCTGGGTGTCACTCACACTGGATATGCAGCAAGAGTGACTCCAGGCTCCTGCCAGGTACACAAGAGTCTCCAGGTATTTACTACTCCCAGTGTTGCCCTGGAGGGGGACGCTCATGCCAAGAGGAAGGGCAGGCTGGAGCCTGGAGGTTGGTTTCTGTTCCTGCAGGTCCCTGGCTCTACAGGGGAGAACCAGGAAGGGGAGATAAGAACAGTCAGCAGAACCGGAGCCCAGCAAAGCTCAGCATCAGCCAAGCAAGCTCTGAGTCACAGCAAATGCTGCTGACACCAGAGGCTGCAGCACACAGCCACGGGCACTTCCAGGCCCAGAACAAGTTCACAGGAGTGAGAACCCTTTGAAATCAGGACCCTTTCCTCACTCCCTCTAAACTGACAACAGCACAAGCCCCACTCTTCTCTCCTACCTTAGCTCAAACCTCACAGTTCGCTGTCCACCCCTTGGCACGGTTGTTTCTTCACCAGTGACACAGCAGACCCAAGACATTCCCAAAGCCCTGTGAGCCCCTGGCCATGTCCTCAGTGTGGAGCTGGCTGCCAGGCCCTGGTGACACTTGCACAGGGCCACTCGCCCTGTGGCTCTCAGTGCTGTGCTCACACTGCAGCCTGATACAAACAGTCCCACTGCCTCTCTTCACACACTCTGGGCCTTACCAGCACCTCAAACCAACTACACTGTGTTTTAGGAGCACGCTGTTCACAAAGGAACCTGCAATGCTTCACACTTAGAGCTCAGAAGTTCACAATACACTCCAGAGAACCACCTGGGGGTGGTTTAGGGGTTCAGAGACCCCTGCCTGACACTCTCCCTGCTGAGTGCCCTTGCTGCACTGCCACTGCTGTCACACACTGGTCACCACTCACTGCTAACAACTACAATACTCAGATCTCCACCTTCTCAGCCAGAGGATGATGACACCTCTATGTGATGTCTCTAAAGGCAAAGGAAAATCAGCCTTCAAGTGAACTATTCCTCCTTAGCACCAACCAGTACAGACCATTAGTGAAAACAGTGACCTTGGTATCCAAACCTGAAATTGGTTAGGAGAAATGACAAGGTGATCCTCTTGCCTGATAAAATCTAGGGAGCACACACGTTATTAGTGCTTTATGGAGACACACGGCTTACAAGGAAGCATTTACTTTCAACAAAACCATCCCAGCTTCTGGAACACAGCAGGGAAACACCCTCAAGAAATCCTGAAGTAGTTCATCTCCCAAGCCCCAAAGAAGAATCAACGATACCTAAATAAATACCTGGCAGACATTTCTAAAAACAGCTTCTCCAGTCTCTACAGATAATTTACATTGTGCTTTAATAAGCTATTCCAGTGCTTAAATGAAATCCTGCATCAGCTCCAGAGTAATTTTAGTTGCATTTTAGTTACTCTTTGTGAACAGAAGAAAGAAATAAAGGGTGAGGATTTAACAGCACTAGAACAGAAAAGAAAACAGATCAAGACTGCTAAAAAAATAAAACCATCATGGAGAGACTCATGTGTACAGAAGGCCCAGGACCATCGTGTCCCCAGGATGCCCTGTCACAGCTGCAGCACCACAGCTCGGCGGGCTGGAGGGATGGACAGTGCTGCCGTACCCTTCTGTGGCATTTGGGATAAAGTGCAGGAAAGAACTGGCTTTGACAGGCCGTGGGCACCAATGCCATGGGCTGACTCTGCTCCACCATCCAGGGAGCTTCACCTGGGCAGCCAAGGAGGTGAGCTGTCCTACACAAGATGGGCCTGTGCTTTGCCATCGGGAATCGGTGTTTTTA
Source organism: Catharus ustulatus (assembly GCF_009819885.2). Taxonomy (NCBI): domain Eukaryota; kingdom Metazoa; phylum Chordata; class Aves; order Passeriformes; family Turdidae; genus Catharus; species Catharus ustulatus. The sequence continues at coordinate 541,761 of NC_046242.1, read as the reverse complement.
TGAGATAGGGAGACAAAGTAATGCACCCTGAGAAAAAGCATGTATTTCTGTCAGCTGAACAGCTCCTGTGTCACAGCTCAGAGCAGGAACAGGCACTGCTGACAGGCAGGACCCAACCCTGCTCCCACGCACATGAGGACACCGCTGTCCCTGCTCCTGGCCCAGGGACAGAGGCACACACTGCAGCAACAGTGAATCATGACATGCCTTAAACGTACAGCTTGGAAAAGAACAGTAAACATGCACTGACTTAATAAACAGTATTATAAACAGACTAGGTATCCTGAAAGCAGACCAAAAAGCCCACAGAGGTGTCCTCAGAGGAAACAATGAGACCCTGCTTCATCCATTGCTGGCAAGTGTTCTGCAGGCTACTTTGAGTCATGTGTTACACAGCCAGCAAACACACAGGCAGCACGGTGTGCGTGTTACAGAGCCAACATAGTGTGTGTGATACACAGGCAGCACAGTGTGTGTGTTACAGAGCCAGCACAGTGTGTTTGCATGTTACATGCCAAGCACAGTGTGTGTTACACGGTCAGCACAGTCAGTGTGTGCGTGTTACACGGCCAGTACAGTGTATGTGTGTTACACGCCAAGCACAGCGTGTGTGTCACACAGGCACCACAGAGTGTGTGTTCACAGCCAGCACCCATGCTGCTCGTGTGTTTGTTACACGGCCAGCAAGGGAGCACAGACAGGTGAAATGAGTTCAGTGAGTCATAGCTAAACTGGATCTGGCAGATAACAGCCAGCCTGTTAGGTAAGCATGTTTGCTCCAGGTAACATTCCTCGATCCTGCGATGAGAACAAGGGCTCGCTGCTGCACTTTCATCCCAGGGCTGCACCAGGGTTTGTTTCCACAGGCTGCTAACTCTAGCCAGCTTTCCTCTCAAGGAAATGAATGGAAGTGTGCAGATTACCCTTTAGAACCCCATCTCCGTATTTGAAAAAGAGAGAAGAATCAAGGGTATCTAACCATCAAACAGGGAGTCACCACCATCACCTGAACTGGCTGCACCAAGGCAGCCATCCCTGCAATCCCATGACAAAGTCTACTTGTCAGAACAAGCATGGCACTATGGCACTGTTGTCCTTGGAACTGCAGCGTACCTGGAAGCCTCTGGAAAAAGATAAAACTCACACCATGTCTTGGCAGGTGCTTTGACCACCCCTGAAAGAAACCCAGGTGGTTTGCTGCCTGCAGCAGCCAGCGAGGCCAAGGCCACACAGCCCCAGAAATGCTCAGGACCTGTGTGTGTGAGACAGAGCCAGTGGGGGCCAAAAAGCCCCACAAGGTTTCTGGAGATGCATCCCAACATTACACTGATGAGATCTGACAGAATGAAACAGTGAGAGACCACACTGAGCACAGCCCTGAGCACAGCCCTGAGCCACTGCCCGACCACGGACACCAGGTCTGAGCAGGCTCTCCTCCTCACCTGGCACAAGGAAGGTGGCACCCCAGCCAAAGGAAACCTTTCTGGCCACCACACACCAGGCAATTAAGTGTGCCCAAATGGCAGGTAGGTGAGATGGAAAACCCAGAACTGTGCTTGCTGTGGGGTCACTGCCTGCGCTGTCACCACTCAGGAAAGAAATGGTGAGAATGAACTGTGCAGCATGAAGAGAGCAGCAAACACAAGCTGGGCAGTCACAGATGAGTATCTGTGGGAAAAACCCTACAAAACAAGTATCAGTTACTTGCAATTATAAAGAAATTTGTTTTTCTTAGATCATGAAACATTCTTGGATTAGCCTAAATTCAAAGAAATCATCATCACCCTCTAATCCAAGTCAAATGTCTCAGAGCTTGCACAGACAGAGAAAGGACCCCAGGCTGTGGGTTTGTGCCCATGTAAACGAGTGTTTACATGCCTGGGAGGCACATGCTTACAGCAAAAGGGTTACAACAGCAGGCACTGCTGTCAGCTGCAGACCCAGCAGCCCTCAGATGAGTTTAGTATATATATTTTTTCATGCTGTTCCCAAAATTGACTGATTTTCGGGCCATACTGGCCGCCTGGAGCTCCACAGTGTAACTGGGGGTATAACACAGACCACAACACTTTTCAGAACACAAGATTTCAAGGGGGAGGAGGGGAAGAAGGCAAGGCAAGGAAGCCGGCGCAGTCCGACTGTTCTTACTCATTCCTCCCCAATCTTTCCCAGCTGCTCCTGCTTGTGCCCTCCCCTGACACCTTCCTGCCACCCAAAGGTCACTGCACGGCTCCTCCCCGCCGTGCCACAGTCTTCCTGGTGCTCACACTTCCCCGAGGTGGCCACGTTAGCACTGACGCTGGTCCTGCAGCGAGCCCAGCCCTCAGGTGTCTGTGCAGGTGACTGTGCCCCCGAGCAGCACCCAGGGCACGGGGCACGCCCGGGGCAGCAGCTCCGGCCTGCAGCCCTTTGTGTACCGAACACCACATCCCCGCACCTCCTGTGGGCTGAGAACCTGCACATGTCTTTTCTTTGCTGTGTTACCCTGCCCAGCAGTTCCTGCCCCAGAATTGTCCAGCAGCACCAGGCAGGTCCCTCCTGCTCCGCTGTGACCCAGCCAGCCACAGCTTGGACCGGCTCACACCATGCTCCCAGGGCACGGGCAGTGCCAGGGCAGGGGAAATTCTCTCCCAGCAGCAGGAGACAAACCCAGCAGCCCGCAGAGGTGGAGCCCCGGGTGTTTTACTGCTGCACCCTGAGCACAGCGGCCACCTGTGAGCACAGGGCTGGCGGCGGCGAGGGGACTGTCAGGCTTGGGAAGCAGCACCGGAGCTGCCACCCACCGGCGGGGACCGCGGACCGGGCTGCCCCTGCCGTCCCCAAAGGCTGGGGTGTGCTCCGGGCTCGGGAATGCTCCCGGCCTGGCGCGGCCCCTCATCACCGCATCCCCCGTCTGCTGCGTGACTCATCACCGACACAATGGGCGGCGGCACAAAGCGCCGCTCCCGCCGGTCCGCCCGACTCCCCGCGCCGGGGCCGCCGCGGGAGCGGGGCCGCCACCGCTGCCCCGCAGCCCCGCGAGGGCGGCTGCCCCGCCCGCCCGGCGCTGCCCCGGGGCACGGATCGCCGCTCCCGGAAGGCCGGTGCCGCCGCGCGGGCGGAGCGGCGCGGGGCCCGCGGGCGGGGGGCGCTCGGCGCGGGCGGCACCGCGGGGATCCCCGGCCCCTCCCGGCCCCCGGGCGGGCCCGCAGCCCCCGGAGGGGCCGCGCGGGGCGGGCCCGCGCGCACGTGGTGGCGGGCGGGGCCGAGCGAGTGACGCGCCAGGCCCCGCCCCCCCGCCGGCCGGGGACACGCAGCGCGCGGGGCGGGGGCGGCGGCGCCCCCGGCGGGAGCGGGGCCCGGCCGGGGCAGCCCCGCCCGCACGGAGCCCCCGCCGCGCTGTGCCCGAACCGCCCCCCCCGTGCCCTGACACTGCCCCGCCCGTCCCGAGCTTCCCCGGGCCGGATCCCGCCGGCAGCGCAAAGCCCGCGCCGGTGCCCCCCCCAGCGCTCCCCGGGGGCAGTGCCCGTGTCGCCCCGGCCGGCCGGGGCTGTCAGGCGCGGCCCCGCGAGGCGCGGGCGGGCGGTCACTCACCACGTGCGGTCTGCTGCTGCTGCGCCTGCCACTCCAGGAACCGCGCCGCCTCCAGCAGCGTCTCGATGCTCATGGCGCGGGCCCGGCCGCCGCCGCCGCCGCCGCCGCCCGGAGCGCGGGCCCGCCCCGCCCGCGCCGCCCCGGGCTCGCCCCGCCGGCCGCAGCGCTGGCGACAAGATGGCGGGTGGCAACAGAAACACAACAGGCGGGCGCTGGCGCGGCCCCGCTACTACGCGGCGGGCGGCGCCAAGACGTGGAGTGGAGCGCGGGGCGCCGTCCGGACGGGACGGGGCGCGCCGAGCCGCGGCGGGCGGCCCGGGCTGGGTACGCGCGGGCACGGCCCCGCAGCCCCGCCGGTCGCGCGGGGCGGGCGCGGCTCGAGCCGGCCCCGGGGCGGCCGCTGGGCGCGGGACGTGGCGGCGGCCGGTCTGGTCCGGCGGCGGCGCGATCCGTGCTCCGCGTTTTGCGGGCGGCGCTCCCCCCGCAGTGCGCTCGCGGCCCGGGGCGCGCTGTCAGCGCGCGCGGGCCAATGGGCGCGCAGCACAACACGCGTGCTGCCCTCCACATGGGCGCCCCGCGCCGCCGCGCGCCTTAAAGGGGCCGCGCCCGCCGCGCCCCGCGCACGTGCGGGCCCGCCGCCTCCGGCGGGGCTTCCCCGGCCCGCGCCGGCACCATCGGGCCGAACGCTCGCCCGGGACAGCGGCCAAGGCCCGCGGGGAGGGCCCGGCCCCGCTCGGACCCCGCGGCGCTCCTAAGTCGTGTCCCATCCCTGCAGACCCTCCCTGAGCCGCCCCGCGTCACGGGCTGCGGGTGCGGGTGGCTGAGGGCTGTGCCGGGGTGGCTGCACGGAAAACCCGATCCCTTTTTATAGAGAAAAGCACGGAAAAGAGGCAACCCGTGTGAAAGGGTCAGCACACGCAGTGCCGGCTCGCCGGGAACACCTCACACTGCGGCTTGTCAAGTAACCCACGGCTAACGTGAGCAAGGCTTTCCTTTACACGGCCCCTTTGTCAGCAGCTTGCAAAACCAAATTGAGCTTCAATTATCCACAAGGAATTTTTCCATTCTAAGTATCTACCTTTGACTGACTTCTGTTTTTTGCAGGGAAAAGATATTGAAGTAAAGGGAAAATAAACTGGTTAGAAAACCCAATAAAACCACCAGATTTTCATATGAGAATTTTCATTTTACCTACAATGACTGAGGAATTTACAAACCGAAAACCACCCTGAGGAATGGCCCCTGAAGGGGGCAATCCCAAACCCTTTAGAGATGGGCTGCATGGTTTGTGGAGCTTGGGGCAGGCTCTAAAGGTGCTTGTGTTCCCGTGCCAGGGCGATGTCTGGTCCTTGCTCAGCCTGTGGCTGCTGGCCTCGTGCACTGCACGCCCATCTGATCCTCCTCTGCAAATGCAAGGAGTCATTTCCTCCTGGGCTCTGCCATGAGCTCATCCCTGTGCCATCAGAATTCCTCACAGCAGTCATGAGGGCAGTGTCATCACACATCAGCAGAAGATGTAGACAGCTATGAGCAGAAGAGGTGGATAAAATACAGAGGCAGATGAAGCCTGGCCAAAGGAACTCACCTGGGGCACCTTTGGGCGGGTGTAGTCATGGAGGGACAAACTCATTTCTCATGGAACTCTTCAGCTGCTTTCCAGTCATCCCTGCAAACACCTCCCCAGCTCCCACAGTGAATGAATGGAGGAGTTTTCCCACCAGGAATGCCTCCCCTGAGCCAGCCCAGCTCCCCAGAGCAGCCCGGCTGTGTGCTGTGCCCAGCCTGTGTGACAGCACTGACACTCACCCAGCACCTCGGGGAGCCCAGCTGTGCTGTGCTGAGCTGGGCTGTGCAGTGCTGTGCTATGCTGAGCTGTGCTGGGCTGTGCTGTGCTGTGCTGTGCTGTGCTGTGCTGTGCTGTGCTGTGCTGAGCTGTGCTGTGCATGCTGTGCTGTGCTGTGCTGTGCAGTGCTGTGCTGAGCTGTGCTGTGCTGTGCTGTGCTGAGCTGTGCTGTGCTGTGCTGTGCTGTGCTGTGCTGTGCTGTGCTGTGCTGTGCTGTGCTGTGCTGAGCTGTGCTGTGCTGTGCAGTGCTGTGCTGAGCTGTGCTGTGCTGTGCATGCTGTGCTGTGCTGTGCTGTGCAGTGCTGTGCTGAGCTGTGCTGTGCTGAGCTGTGCTGTGCTGTGCTGTGCTGTGCTGTGCAGTGCTGTGCTGAGCTGTGCTGTGCTGTGCTGTGCTGTGCTGGGCTGTGCTGTGCTGTGCAGTGCTGTGCTGTGCTGTGCTGTGCTGTGCTGAGCTGGGCTGTGCTGAGCCGTGCTGTGCTGTGCTGTGCTGAGCTGTGCTGTGCTGTGCTGTGCTGTGCTGGGCTGTGCTGTGCTGGGCTGTGCTGTGCTGTGCTGTGCTGTGCTGTGCTGTGCTGTGCTGTGCTGAGCTGGGCTGTGCTGAGCCGTGCTGTGCTGTGCTGTGCTGTGCTGAGCTGTGCTGTGCTGGGCTGTGCTGTGCTGTGCTGTGCTGTGCAGTGCTGTGCTGTGCAGTGCTGGGCTGTGCTGTGCTGAGCTGAGCAGTGCTGTGCTGTGCAGTGCTGTGCATGCTGTGCTGTGCTGTGCTGTGCATGCTGTGCTGTGCTGTGCTGTGCTGTGCTGTGCTGTGCTGGGCTGTGCTGAGCTGTGCTGTGCTGGGCTGTGCTGTGCATGCTGTGCCGTGCTGTGCTGTGCTGGGCTGTACTGTGCTGTGCTGTGCTGAGCTGTGCTGTGCTGTGCTGTACTGTGCTGTGCTGTGCCGTGCTGTGCTGTGCTGGGCTGTGCTGTGCTGTGCTGGGCTGTGCTGTGCTGTGCTGAGCTGTGCTGTGCTGTGCAGTGCTGTGCTGAGCTGTGCTGTGCTGGGCTGTGCTGTGCTGTGCAGTGCTGTGCTGGGCTGTGCTGTGCTGTGCTGTGCTGTGCTGTGCTGAGCTGTGCAGTGCTGTGCTGTGCAGTGCTGTGCTGTGCAGTGCTGTGCTGTGCTGTGCTGTGCTGAGCTGTGCTGTGCTGTGCAGTGCTGTGCTGAGCTGTGCTGTGCTGGGCTGTGCTGTGCTGTGCTGTGCTGGGCTGTGCTGTGCTGTGCTGTGCTGTGCTGTGCTGAGCTGTGCAGTGCTGTGCTGTGCAGTGCTGTGCTGTGCAGTGCTGTGCTGTGCTGTGCTGTGCTGTGCAGTGCTGTGCTGTGCTGTGCTGTGCTGTGCTGTGCTGTGCTGTGCTGTGCTGAGCTGGGCTGTGCTGGGCTGTGCTGTGCTGTGCAGTGCTGTGCTGAGCTGGGCTGTGCTGGGCTGTGCTGTGCATGCTGTGCTGTGCAGTGCTGTGCTGAGCTGTGCATGCCGTGCTGTGCAGTGCTGTGCAGTGCTGTGCTGAGCTGTGCATGCCGTGCTGTGCTGTCTATGCTGCACGACTGCCACTCTGCAGGGCTCAGACTGGTCAGCTGGCCCTTCAAAAAGCTGACAGCCTGACAGCAAGGTGCCTTGGGCTTCTGTCCGAGGGGAGCACGCAGCTGGGACAAGCACTTTGCAGGCCAAGCTGCAGAGCTGCAGACCAGATCTGGTGTGCAGTGCAAAGTGCAGTGGCTGCAGGTCCCATCTCCAGCCGGCTCTGTGACCCCACAAACCGCTCGGGTTTACAGCGCTCTCCTGATGGGCTGGGTTTGGAGAAGGAATTGCTGCTCTGCCACCAACCTGCTGCATGCACTGCACCCCTGCCCTGGGCCCTGCCTGCTGTGCCACTGCCCAGCCCTGAGACCTGCGAGGGCTGCAGGGCTTTAGTGGGTGAGACTGAAAATCCCAAACCAGACCAGAGAAATGAGTCACTAGAGGAGGTTATGGAGCGTGCAAGAGGCAGTGCTCTGACTGACTGAGGGTGCTTGATTGAGCACAGCTTTTGAAAGAAACCTTTTCAGGTGCCATACAATGGTTTAGTCCTGTGCTGGGTTAATGCTTTAGCAGGAGGCAAAACATTCCTGCCTGCTCACATCTTTTGCAACACTAATCTCCAAGGAGAGTTGTTTGTTTTGAAACCTTGAGCTCTGTGGGCTCTTGACTGCTAAGCTGGCTCCTAGCTCTGGCAGCTCACAGCAGAAATCAGCGTCATTAAACATTCATATCTGAGCGATGTTTCCTGATTAAATTTATTTATTGCAAGTCTTTGGACCTGGCTGACGGAGCAGCTTGGGTACACATCTAGAATCCAACAGCTGTATATTCACCCACCTCTGGAGGGCTTTATGGAAGGGTTTTCGCTGAATCATTTGACATTTGCTGGGGACAGGGATAAACCAGAGCACTTAGATTATCTGGGTTGACTTTGTGAACACTTTAGGGACAGTGTTTAAAACGCTGCATATGTGTTAGAAGTACCAAGAGATGCAATTTCTACCCCATTATGCTGCACACTTGGGAAGAGCAGGCACTGGGCTGCCTGCACAGCCCTGTCAGGCACAGACCTCAGGGGCTCAGGGCACCAAGAGTGGCTTGGTCTGAAGCCAGAGCTGTCCTTCCTGTCAGCCTGCCCAGCCTGCTCGGGGTTACACTGCTCCTCCTCACCCGGGCTACTCCTGACAACAGCCCACGGGCAGGAATCTCTGCCCAGGAAGGGAAGGCTCCTGAGCAGGTGGCACTGCAGGTGGCACTGCTGGAGCTGCCACACCCACTTTCTGCCTCTTCGGTTTTCAACTGAGGTTTTAAAACTTTCCTTTGATTGATTTTTTTACATCTTCTCTAAATATTAGATGTAACTTACAAGAATTTAGACCTTTGGTCTCCTTATAAGCATATATAGTTTCCAAGGCAAGCCTTTTTATCTGTTTTGAGGGATTGCCCAGGGCATTTTATCTTCTTATCTGTGTATTATTTCCTGTTTAGTCAGTCCTTTAGATCGCATTGGATGATACTCAGATGGCACAGATATTGATCTCTACTATGTTGAGCCTGAAGGAAATGACTCCAAAGCATTCTGAGTGGTGAATTTGGATAATACCTTCATCATGAAGCTGGGCTGCTGTAAATACCTTTCTTTGTTTTGGAGTTATTGATGGCATTATATAAAGTTTGAATTGGCTTAGATTTATTTAGATAAAATGATGATGATGTTCATATATAGACAGTGCAGGAAAAAGCAGCAGTGTTTGTGGGGCTCATCATCTTCCCTCACATCCACCCTTCTCCCCACAAAACAGACGAGATGTGAAAGGAGATGAAAAATGTCCATTTGAGGATGGCTCTGTCATCCTTGTGTCTCACAATGCCTCACCCAATACCCTACACATATCCCACACTAGGGATGTGATGGATGTAAAAAAAGCTTCAGCTGTGCAGATGTGGAAGAATAACTGCAATGGTGCTGGAGATGTGACAATCTCCTTCCTGCTCTTCTGCTTGTTTCCTTTCTGCACAGTTTCTCTGTGCTCAATCCATCCTCAGGATCTGTGCATCCCTGACCGGCAGTGAGTTTGGCTTTCTGGCAGGATTCATCTCTGTGACTTTTCCCCCAGCTCAGAAATTACTCTCATTAATTTCCTGACTTTTCTGAGGTCACACAACTCTATGAGCCAGGGCATCACCCCCAGCGCTGGTGGCTGTGCAGGGACTGAGCTCTGTGTTTGCAGCCTGGCTGGAAAGCTCTCAGCATCCATCTGCCCCAGCTGGGCTCCACAGCTCAGCTTCCAGCCCAGGGGAATTCTGCTCTTCCCTCACTCTGAATAAGCAACTTTTCAGTTCAGGCATCTGAATAATCTGTCCGGAGTCACTGGAATATGTGACTGCCTTAAGTTTTATCTCCTGGTTAAATACTTTGTTGCTCAGGGCCTAAATTACAACTGAACATAAATTATTAAATGAGTGTTAATTCTGCCTTTTCAGGCTTCACACCAAATAAGAAATCCCCCCAACTGTGCTCACATGAAAGCAGGAGTTTATCTCAATATTTTCATTTTGAAATTCAAGCACTGAACGCAGAAAAACCCACAAGGGTGAAAATAATTAGTGCTGTTTCTTACTGAACCATTCTGACTTCCTCTGTAATCCTTTTATTTAGAGTTTTAATGATGAATAAATTCTTATTGTAAATATTTAGTCATGGAGAGTGGTTAAGCAGGACGTGTGATGAACAGGTCTCACGCAGATCTGCTGATACGGCTGGAAACTCTCCTGGCACCCACCCTGGGGCAGGGCTGACACCGGGGTCTCACACACTCCCCAGGCTCCTCCTGGTTTTTCCCATTAATCCCTGCACTGGATCGTGAGTTCCCCATCCAGGACCTTCAGCACAACATGAGGACAGTCTGTATTATGCCAATAATATGTAATATTATACGTAATTCATAGTATTTTTTACTATGACAGCACACACTGCTGGAGGTGAGCTCAGGGGAAGACCCAAAGCCTTGCTGGTCCCGGGCTCACTCCTGGGCTGGCTTTTCCTGGTGTGTTGCTGCATCCCGGGGTCTTCACTTGTGCAGGGGGAACCGGGCCGTGTTTGAGCTCCAGATGGGGCTGCTGTGGAAACACGGGGCACTGTCAGCTCTGCAGCTCTCCCGGCAAGTGAGAGCCTGACCTGGTGTGGTTCCAAACTCTGTGCAGCAGAACGTGCTGCTCAGCTGCGGAAGAGCAGGGGGAGGGAAAGGTCCATCCAAAGTCCACAGGTGCGTGCTGAGGTCTCTCAGGTCTGGAGCAATGGCTGATGGAGCCACAAACAGCAAACTCATCACCACAGCCTGCTGCAAATCCGGTCTGGGACTGAAACACCTGCTGGGAATGGTAGATTTTAACCCACAGAATGCACTGAGAAACAATTCTTCTCCCCTGAGAACTGGAATGGCCTCTGCGTGGCTGGGACTCACCCCGGGACAGGGCTGACACCCTCGGGACAGGGCTGGCACCCCGGGACAGGGATGAGACCCCGGGGACAGCGCTGACACCCCCAGGACAGCGCTGACACCCCCGGGACAGTGCTGACACCCCGGGACAGCGCTGCCCCCCGTTCCCCAGCCCGTGTCCGGCGCTGCCGCTCTCCGGCTCCGGACCGAGCCCGGGGCCGCCCCGCACTCCCGGCAGCCGCCGCCAGAGGGAGCCCCACGCAGCCGCATCCGCAGCGCTCCCGCAGCGATCCCGGTTCAGATCCCGCACTGATACCGGCTCTGATCCCGCACTGATACCGGCTCCCATCCCGCACTGATACCGGCTCTGATCCCGCACTGATACCGGCTCCCATCCCGCACTGATACCGGCTCCCATCCCGCACTGATACCGGCTCCGATCCCGCACTGATATCGGCTCCGATCCCGCACCGATCCCGGTTCAGATCCCGCACTGCTCCCGGCTCCGATCCCGCACCGCTCCCGGCTCCAATCCCGCACTGCTCCCGGCTCCGATCCCGCACTGCTCCCGGCTCCGATCCCGCACCGATACCGGCTGCAATCCCGCACTGATACCGGTTCCGATCCCGCACCGCTCCCGGCTCCAATCCCGCACTGCTCCCGGTTCCCATCCCGCACTGATACCGGCTCCGATCCCGCACTGATCCCGGTTCAGATCCCGCACTGATACCGGCTCCGATCCCGCACCACTCCCGACTCCGATCCCACACCGCTCCCGGCTCCAATCCCGCACTGATCCCAGCTCCAATCCCGCACTGATACCGGCTCCGATCCCGCACCACTCCCGGCTCTGATCCCGCACTGATACCGGCTCCAATCCCGCACCAGCTCCAGCTCCAATTAAGTTGTTAAAAACATGACAAACCTATCATCAATGTCTGAACACAGCTTAAACCCACACAGGGGTGTATTAAGCTCTTCAGGGACAGTCTCTGCACAAGGACAGTGCAAACACCAGCTGAATTCTGTGCCAACATCCACTTTTATTTTTAAATGTATTCTACCATATACATGTGAAAAATAGAAGTGCTTGAATGGCACAAGCCAATTCAATTTGATAAAAGGTCTGCAAAAGGGTTTTATTTAGATTTTTGATGAACAGCTTTATGGTTCATAAAAAGACAATTTTCCTTTTGCTGTTTCTGTGTACTCATGCTTGTATCAAACAATTGGATACTGTAATATATGGCCATGTCAAAATGGAATGATAGCAAAAGCACGTTTTAAGGAGCAGTAGCTCTAAAAATCATGCTTTGTGCTTGTAGTGGGATAAGACTCCTGGACACTTTAAAATAAAACCTCAATAACAAAATGATGGCAGAAATGACCTGCCTTTTTTAAAGCAGATATAAAAAGTAAGAGTTGATGGTTTGGCTGTGTCCTACCACAGTCACCTGCGTCTGCTCTGGGAAGGGCCAGGGCCCTCACAGCCACGGTCTGGTTTGGGAGGCAATGTGCACATAAATTATTCAGCACTCTCAAATCTAAAAATCAATGCTGTATGCTGCGTAATCCAGCTTAATGTAGCAGCCAGAAAACTCATTTATGAGCAATTCTAGAACAGGTTTTCCCACAAAAGCTCCAGGTTGTGATAGGGGCGGGAGGCTGTGCCCTCCACGGTACACACAGGCACCCACGGGCAGGTGACAGCAGAGCTGCCTGCACGCTGACCTCCCCTCGCAGGGCAGTCACCAAGGGCTCTGAGTCAAACGGTGACAGAGCTTTTACACTGTTCTTACTCTCTGGAGCAGCAGCACTGCTCCAGCTGGAGCCCTCACACCCCTCGGGGCCCAGGGGCTGCACCTCCGTGACCAACATACATCACAAACAAACAGACACCAACAGAAAATTCATTTACATTCCCTCCAGCACCACACACACCCTATCAGGCCTTCAATAATTAATATTCTGGCTTATGATGTACCTTTCACCCCAGGATCTCAAAGCACTCTGCAGTGTGTGGGGATAGATTTTTATTTTGCTGGAGTAAATAGGGTAGAGAAAGATTAACTGATTGACCAAGGTCATGCTGCGTTAACGTTTTATTTCTGCTCTGGCCTTTAACTGGGTAGCTGCTGTGACCTTGGAAAGCTGGAAGAAAACTGCATTTTAAAGCAAACAATGTAAGGATAATCTCCCCTAAAGTGTACCATATGTTTGTGGTTAGACAAAAGAAAAAGCATCAGAAGAACTGCTGGTGGTGCGAGTGTTTGCAGCATTCTCTAGGGTATAATAGCTGGGAATTTCAGTGGAGCCTGAGAGAAGTGGATGCAAACCTCCCCTCCATTTCAAGGAAAAATGGTTGCTCAGCATCCCCGAGCTCTGCTGGAAGATCGAGCTCAGTTATGCAGGGAAGTTCCTCAGTTGGAAAAGCTGAGGTGAGGAGGTGCTCAGGAACCAACCTGCCTTGCTCTGCCCATGCGTCCACCGCTCCCACGAGCTGTGCCCTCCCCAGCTCTGGCTCCCCCTGCAAGAACCAACCTCAGCAGCCCCTCCTTTGGGCCTCTGGGGTAATTTTATCCCTTCAGCACTCATCAGCCCACGGGGTGAGCTCTGGGTTACCTGGTGGCACAGACCCGTGCTGGGAGCCAGCACGCTGCCCTCCTGCACAGATCTGCGCTGCCACCAGCACCAGCCTGGCTGTCCCAGGGCTCCAGCTGGGCTGTCGTCCTCCTGCAATGAAGATAAACTTAACTCATTGCCAGTGTAATCTCAAGGGGATGAGGATGTTGTGACATTTGACTGTCTTTTCTTGTGGCCCTAAATTGATGCTGTGAAGTCACACCAGCGACAAACCCTGACCAGAACCCTCAGACAAGAGCTCTGGGCAGGAAAGGAGCCACTTGACTTGCAGAGAAAACAATCTTTTTTCTTCTCAGCTCCCCCAGAAGTGAGTCAGTAGGCCTGACGACAGAAAACACAAGTTGCCATAGAAACTCGCATGCCTTCCACCAGGCGGAGAACAAATGTAGGCCAATATTTCTGCTTAGCTGGCTCCTGCTCTGCCCGTGCAGCCCAGGGCTCCAGCAGCAGCTCCCAGTTATTTTGCCCCTAACTGCACCAGAGCCGTTCCCCACCACCCTGGGGATGCACACACAGGGACAGGGACCCCACAGCTGCTGATCCATCCCCAGGCTGTGGCTGGGCACCCCAAACGAGGAGCCACTGACCGCAGCAGCGATGGGAAGAGACACAGCAGCCCAATCCACCCCAAGCAGCATCTTCCCTGGCCTTTGCTATGAGCCTGGCAGGAGGGCTGGAGGAAGAGTGGCTTTGAAATGGAATGTTTGTGCTGGGTTATTCCAGCCACCTGTATTTAAACAACTCCTGTTTCTCATCTGTAAAGGGTGATGCTCAGCAGGGTGCAAAGGCACGTGGGTGATCGTGTGTGCAGTGCTTGAGGAGCACTGGTTGTGTGACGTGCAATCTCCACTGAACCAGCCTTTCCTTCATTGTGCTCCCTGATCACAGCCTATTCTTGGGCTCCAAATTTAATGGTACCACAGGGCAAGTTGCTTTCCTTCTTCCCTTGTTTTTTGCTTTTTGATTGCATTTTTCTGTGGATTGCCCAGTGGCCTCCTGGATATTCAATGGGCTGTTACATGGTAACCAGACCATGAGTAAAACCAATCTAACAAAAGCAAGAAAGTCCACTTTCACCCTATTTTTACTGTGATTTTTTGTGACTCACTTCTAAGGAAAAAAACCCCTAAACACAATAGAAGTTTGAAACTGCATTGGGGCACAGGGTAGTGTAAACCCAGCAGCCAGCTTTTCTCACTGGATAGAATCCCCTGCCAGGTTCTTGGAGCCCAGGATAACACAGCCAAGACACAGCTGGGCCCACGCCAGCCCTGTGCCCTGGACAAGCACTGGTTCCATCAGGGCAGTCAAAGGAATCTGACCAAAATGATGGAGAAGGCCTTTTCTCCAGAGCAGAGCCCATAACCCAGACACCAGGATATTTGTCGGTTCAGCTCAATGGTCCCTAGAAATCAGGTTTAATAATTTAATGGTTTAAAGAGCTGCCCGTGGTTAATGAACGGGCTCAGGATCTTGACAGCTGGAGAGACAGGTGGTGGGTGGTAACACCTCCTCTGAAAGGGCCTTTGGTTTGGGGACAGAAGGGAGTATCTCAGTTTGTAAGTGATCTGTGTCATTTTGAGACTGTTTGGTTTAATATAATTTCAAGTCTGTCCAGGTAAAGAGAGTTATCTGCTGATTGTGAATGAAGATATACCCATAACACCCAAACTCCTACTGTACATTTACTTCAAGACATCTTAGCAACTAAAGGTTTCTTTTTGCTGTAAAATACTCAGTGAAAGAAAAATAAAGCACTAATGAAACTGTTTTACTCTTTAAAAAATGGCAAAAGAGGGTGGCCCAGCCATACTCCTCCCCTGCTGGATTGCAGCAGCCCCCCAGAGCTGCCAGGGCTTCTGCAGAGCTCCAGAGGGCATGAGGAACACCCAGCTTTATTCCTGCATCTGCTGTGGCCTTGGGAAAGGGACTCCAGGCCCTTCTCTGTTTACCCTGACACTGACATTGGTTTTTTCTACCTTGGAAGCCTGTTTTCCATGACAAGGTCTGCCTGTTTCAGTGGTGACACTAATGTCACCCCCATTTTTTAATAGTTACTGCAACACAGCCAGCTAATAATCACTGGGTTTATTTTAGATACCTGCTTTGGGAGAGCAAGAGTCAGTAAAACTTCTTTTGCAGCTGAAAATCACTTCATGGTTTTAACAAAAGTAGAACAAAATTGAAGAGAAACTTTGCAGTGTTTTCACGGGGGATGTGAGGGTTTAATTCTGCGGCTGCCACTGCTGGATTCAGTATGTGGGGCACTTCCCACTGGGAAGGAATGAGTAAGATAGTTGAGAGTTAAAAAAAATAAAAGTCCTGAACGTACTAGAAAATGAGAACTTGAGACTGTGCTAAAAGTCAACAATAATTTCTAGAAGGTCAAAAATTTGCAAGCACCAAAGCTAACTCTGCAAACAGGATCACTTGGCGAGCTCCTGCCCCGCTCACGTCAAGGGGCAGCTCACAGCTGCCTTCAGCCCCCGTGTGCTGGCTGAAGCCATGCTCACACAGCCTGAGAAGCAGAGTCTGCCCTTTGTAAGTATAAAAAAGTCTTGTAAAATATAGAAACCACGCAGAATTACAACTGGGAAATCCTTCGTTCAGAAGGAAAGCAAATCCTGCTCTTTGCAGATGTAAAAGGCAGGAGGAAGGTGATCCCTGATCTGAGCACAGCCAGGACTGTGCAGAGCTAAAGCCAAGGCTGTGCCCGCTCCCAAAGCTTAGGCAGACCTTGATTATTTCACTGGTCCCACTATGGCCCAAGAAAAAAGAAGTTTAAGGTAACAAGTGAGCATCCTTTCTCCATCTCGATCTCTCTGCTTACAACAATGTATTCCTTCTCACTGAAATAACCTATGAAGTTCAAAGATTTATGTTTGACTAGAAGATTTCAGTTTCTGTAGGAGCAGATGTAGAAAGTACCAGTATTCACACGCTGGATTTGTGCCTACATTGAAAGGAACAGTCTAAGAGAACCACAGAAGAAGTTTTCTGTTCAGGAATAAGTAGCAGGTAACCAACTTCCCAGTATGGTGAATTTATATGTTTCTCTCCATACCTACCAGAGCACCCTTGTACAGAGCTTTACATGTTGAGAGGGAGTTAATTGGTGAGCGATCAAAGATTTCTGCCTGGTAATTTACAATCATTCCAGGGCAGGATTCCCGTGGAGAGGAAAAGCAGGCATCAGTAGGATGCTAAATGATGAAAGGCTCCTATGGAGGCAGTTATATATTCACCCAAATCTCCTGAAAAAATGCAGCAATCTCCTAAGAATTATAAATCTGCTTTTCTGCAGAGGAGCCCCATGGTCAGCGCTGTACATCCTCTGTACCACAAAAATGGAGAGTGACAAAGAGTGACACCTGTGCTCACGGTGTCACTGTCACCAGGGGCTGTGCACAGAGCCCCTGTGCTCACAGTGTCACTGTCACCAGGGGCTGTGCTCAGAGCCCCCTGTGCTCACGGTGTCACTGTCACCTGTGCTCACGGTGTCACTGTCACCAGGGGCTGTGCTCAGAGCCCCCTGTGCTCACAGTGTCACTGTCACCAGGGGCTGTGCACAGAGCCCCTGTGCTCACGGTGTCACTGTCACCTGTGCTCACGGTGTCACTGTCACCAGGGGCTGTGCACAGAGCCCCCTGTGCTCACGGTGTCACTGTCACCAGGGGCTGTGCACAGAGCCCCTGTGCTCACGGTGTCACTGTCACCTGTGCTCACGGTGTCACTGTCACCAGGGGCTGTGCACAGAGCCCCCTGTGCTCACGGTGTCACTGTCACCAGGGGCTGTGCACAGAGCCCCCTGTGCTCACGGTGTCACTGTCACCAGGGGCTGTGCACAGAGCCCCCTGTGCTCACGGTGTCACTGTCACCAGGGGCTGTGCACAGAGCCCCTGTGCTCACGGTGTCACTGTCACCAGGGGCTGTGCACAGAGCCCCTGGGCTCATGGTGTCACTGTCACCTGTGCTCACGGTGTCACTGTCACCAGGGGCTGTGCACAGGGCCCCTGGGCTCATGGTGTCACTGTCACCAGGGGCTGTGCACAGAGCCCCTGTGCTCACGGTGTCACTGTCACCTGTGCTCACGGTGTCACTGTCACCAGGGGCTGTGCACAGAGCCCCCTGTGCTCACGGTGTCACTGTCACCAGGGGCTGTGCACAGAGCCCCCTGTGCTCACGGTGTCACTGTCACCAGGGGCTGTGCACAGAGCCCCTGTGCTCACGGTGTCACTGTCACCAGGGGCTGTGCACAGAGCCCCTGGGCTCATGGTGTCACTGTCACCTGTGCTCACGGTGTCACTGTCACCAGGGGCTGTGCACAGGGCCCCTGGGCTCATGGTGTCACTGTCACCTGTGCTCACGGTGTCACTGTCACCAGGGGCTGTGCTCAGAGCCCCCTGTGCTCACGGTGTCACTGTCACCTGTGCTCACGGTGTCACTGTCACCAGGGGCTGTGCACAGGGCCCCCTGTGCTCACGGTGTCACCGTCACCTGTGCTCATAGTGTCACTGTCACCTGTAGTCACGGTGTCACTGTCACCTGTGCTCACGGTGTCACTCGAGGGCTGGCATTCCTCCAGACTGCCCAGACACCTGCCTGTGCTCAGAGCCCCGAGCATCCCAAACCTGCCTTTTCCTGCACGGCCAGGCTCTGCTCTCGATTCCCACACCATGCTGAAGGCAGATGTCTCGTCTGGTGCACGTCTGCTGGATTTAACTGCCCGTGTTCAGTGTACCAAATTGTCTTTACGCGATTAAGAATCGAAAGGAAATGTTTTATACTACTGGAAGGTGTGCTGTGCTAGTGATTTCAACTGGTTTTAATAACCCTTGATAATTTTTTCTCCTGCTTTCCCCCAATTTGAAAGCTCAATTAATTTTGAGCTACTACTTTGTCTATCATTTCAACCACATGTGGCAGAGTGAGAACTCATGCGAGATAATGGTTAATTTTTGGTATTTTCTGCTGCCTAATGACAGGTGTGCTGTCCTAAATAATTAGCTTTCAAAAAGGGATCCCCTTAACCCTTCTCTGAAACTGGGTAGTGATCGCGGTTTTACTTCATTAAGCTCTTGACAGCTCAATGTACTCACATCTGTTACTGTTTGGTAGTTTGATTCCAAGAACACAAATCGCTTCAAGAACTGGCAACAAATTCATTCAGGCTCATGATGCAGATCAAAATCCATCTGTTTGCTAATCAAAAGCCATATTTTAATCGTAGTACAGCAGTGGTGTCAGCAATACCCCAGCTTAGACCTTCTCCCTGCCCTAAACACGACACGTAGAACTCTTCCTGTAAGCTGCATTTATTTGAATAGGATGTTTAAATGCATCATGGAGTCTGATATTTCAGCCCTTGCCTACAGGATTTGATCAATCTGCTAGCCCTGAACAGTGTTATCTGACAATTTGTACCTACAGGCTGAACCTGAAAGTCTGTTACATCAGTCACTTCTGATACGATTCTAAATTAGAACAGGAGAGGAAAACAATGTGATTAATCAAACTTTAACTTGAGTTTCCAATTATTTGTTTCATGGGTTAAAATCCTTTGCCTACCCTAGCCATGATAAAGCTGACTGATGTCCATGGAAGTCCACCTGTGCTCAGGTGTTTGGGAGGGATTAACTGAGGAACTGCAGTTTCATTGTTCCCCAAACTTGGAGAACAGCCCAGGCTATTCCTGGCCAAACCCCACAAGCTCACCAGAGATCACCACAGCCCTGGCTGTGCCTGGGCTGGGCCTGGGCCTTGGCAGAGGAGCTGCTGCCTTGGAAGGACAGTCCTGCTGAATGCACACCAGCGTGGGAGCAGCTCCTGGAGGAGCTCAGCCCTCCTGGGAAAGGCCAGGGACCAGCAGGGCTGTCAGCTCTGCCCTGGTGGGAACAGAGCACAGACCAACCACGGAGTGTCCTGCCCAGCAAATGTGTCCATTGAGCTCTTGCAGGTTGTGGTGCTGGCTGGAATTCTGCTGAAGCCCCTCTGGGTGCCATGAATTGCAGCAGTGAAGCCATCAGTAAATTCCTGACCCAGTGAAAATCCAAGACGTTTTGATGCTAATTATAGATTTCACCCATTATTTTCTCTACTGTATGGTAAGTCAGTGAGATCTCAGTTTATTCCTACCTGGAAAGAAATGTCTAAGGGATTTTACAAGCTGGTTAACCCATGACCACTGCATTAAGGCTCCAAAACAAATGTAGCCCATTTGTTCAGGGATGACAGATTAATAAATTGTTCCACCTCATTATCCCTGTAATTCCTGATGGCATCGCTCGGAGGAAGTCTGGCAAATGGCATCGGCCAAAGGTCAGAGCTCCTTTTTCAAAAACAAGATTATAAACCTTAATACAAACATAAATGATTCAGTGGATTTATGAAAAGGCAGTAGCAGTCCTGGGTCAGGCTCAAACCTGCACAGCACTGTGAGAGCAGAGTGGAGTGGAGGCTGAGGCAGCTGTGAGCTCGTTCCTGGCTCCTCTCACACCAGTGCCTGTCCCTGCCTGTGCAGAGGCTGCTCTGGGCTGCCCCGGAGCCACAGCACCAACAGGCTGGCTCCCAGGCCCTTCCTCTGCCTGGAACATCCATTCCAAACACGAGTGGATGAACAGGAGCTCAGATGGAGCTCTGCAATTCCAAAGCCATGAACCAGGATGACTTTCTCAAGCCAAGCTTTAAAGTAGTGCCTCATTTTAAGCTTCTTCTTTGCTTTGCAATGTCCCTAATAACCTTCAAGCCTGCAGAGTCAGATTTGCAAGTTTCTGTCAACAACTGCAAAAATGAATAGAATATTCAAAGTAACAAAACTCATGCCTGCAGGAGTGAAGGAAAAAGGGAATATAATGAAAGCTGTGATGAAATTATGAGACCTGCAAGCTATGAAATACAACTTTTAATATACAAAGATGAGACCAGTGACAAACATGCAGAGGTTTACATATTGATTAGTCTTGGCAGGGAAGTTCATAGCAGGAAAGTTGTGGCTCAAAACAATCCCTCTTGATGGTGACAGCTGTGCATTTTCTATGTAAACATGTGTAAACCTAGTGAATAATGTGTAGACTAGAGCAAGCCAGAGAAAACTACATCACTAAGCAAAAATACTCCTTCTAGGAATTGCTTCTACATCTGTGGAAATTGGTGAAGATCTGCCAAACTGTAGAGTGGACAGTTTGAAAAGGATTGTGAACAGAGCTGAACACCACAGTGTGAACAGGGCAGTGCAGGCACATCCTGAGCAGCACGTGAGCAGCACAGGCCAGCATTATGCTTGGAGCTACAAAAGCTTTTTGCTTTCTGAGGAACAAATAGAAATCATACAAACACACAAGTTAAGACTGTCTCATATGCTAAGCCTGACAAGGAGCACAAAGTCATCTTAAACCAGCCAAAAACAGTGTGAGGAATTCGCCTCATCCAACCATGTTGGTGAAGGGGGGCAGAGGTGTAGGGTGCTCTGACAGGAATAAAACAGAAATGGGAAAAAGGAGAGTTTATTTAGATAAAGAATCACTGAAAAGTCCCTGTCAGGATATAAACCAAAGCTGTTCCTTGTCGTGCACACACTGAGATCTGTGAACTCAAACAGCTGAGGCAAGAACTTTTCTCTCCCCCGACAGAGCTCAGATACAGGAATCTGGTCCTGGCTCTGTGGGCAGCATTGCTTGTGCATGGACCTGCCAGGGTGACTGTGGCAGCCTATCACCCAGTTATAATCTGCTTTGCTACTACAGAATGGATGAAGTAGATAAAAAATTAAAAGTTCCTGTGAATAAAGATGCCAAGCAGAAACAAACATGAATTTTTGTTTGGCAGCAAACAGCAAACACTCTGTCACTAAAGCACCTGGCATTTAAAATGTTGATGTTTGTATCTTTCTCTCTGAATATTTTAAGCAGGAAGAACTGCTCTGGAGAAAGGATTATAGTAGGGAAGGAACTATAACCATCAAACTCAGCCATGTTAGAGATCAATCCATAATGTCACTTCACTGAAAAATTACTTGTATTTCACCTCCCTTTTTCCAGAGGTCTTTAATTCTCCCTCTGCAAAGGAATGTTATTTTTGCTGTTCAATTACATTTCAACCATTCAATCAGACTCAGCTCTATATAAACGTATGGATCCTTGTTTCAGATTCCCTTGCTCAGCTTTTACTTCATGAGCAGAAGAGCTGTGTGCCAAGGTCACAACTGATTAATCTTGACCCGTGAACCTTGAAGAATAAAGTCTTACTATAAATGTATTACTCTACATAGTAAAAGCAAATGTACTCTGTATCCATGACAAATAATGAACTGATTTTTTCTGGCTTTACTCTTCAGTTGCCAATTAAGCACTTAAATACAAGATCTGTAATTCTTTTGGTAAATTATGTGCCTACAAAAGGAGTGAAACCCTTTGGCCTTTGAGCAGGTGTGATGAAGGTGTTTTCTCATCAGGTATTTTAGGAAAGGAAGCTTTGCCAATCTTGTGGAAGCTTGAGAAGGAGCTGCCACAGCCACACTGTGACATGGACAGTATTTACAAGTGTATGTGTTTAAGGCTTCCAGTGGTATTGTGGCAATATTTCTGTATTACTGGTACTATGAATATTTTAACATATATTTCTGTTAGAAATTGGGCCACAAGACAGAGGCAAGTGGAACTATTTAAAAAAAAAAGTTTGCTAAATGGATACCATTATGCAAATTTAATTATACATAAATAAAACAAATAAATAAAAGCAAAATGTTGAGAGAAAAACCAACAAAAAAGACAACATCTACATTCAGGTCAGTCTTACAACGCACATTTCTCACGGTGTGTGCAGTTCACTGGCAGGCTCTTAGAAGAAAATGAGGTTTAGTGCAGAACAGGCCTCATAGCACTGGCACTTTTGTGTTAATCAGGAAACAGCAAAATCAAAACAAATTTAGCAAGCACTTCTTGTTACTGCAAGCAGGCTGTCTCCAGTTGTGACAATGAAATTATCTGTGCTCGATGGACACTGTGGAATCATTTCCACAGTACATTAGGGCAGGCTCACATGGCTGTTTGCAGCAGGTGACTCCGTATTGCTCACAGATCTGAGGCCCCATGCAAGCAAGAGCATGATAAATCTATTTTTATCTTTAATCATTCATTTGGAAGCACTGACAGGCACATTAGGGACTCCTGTCTAAAATTAGTTCTGTTCATGCTGGAAGCAACCATTTATTCTACCAAGCTATTTGTACGCTTAATGTCAGAAGACTTCTGGGAGCTGTTCCTGGTTTTGTGTGAGTTTTCTCTGAAACACCCGAGTTTGTTCCTGGAACGTGGCATTGCTCTATGAATTGTGTGTCATTAAGATCTCTGTTAACTGTCAGACCACAAGCAAAACACAAATGTCTCTCTGGAAGCTGAGCAGTAAGAGAGGAAGATGGCTCAGTTTGCCATCAGGAGGGGTGCAGCAGCCATCCCAAAGAGAAAGGGAAGATCCTCCACCTGTGACATGCCCAGGGGTCTGAGGCCAGCAACAAACAAACATTCTGATCTGCATTCACACACTCTGATCAGATGCTTTAAGGGCACTGAGAAACCCCAGCTCTCTTTATGACACTGCATTACCAGTTCTAGTCACCACTTCTGCTTTTGGTTGTTTTTTTTTTTTTTTTCACTCTGAATTCTGAATATTTGATATTTCCTCTTTGCCTCTTTTTTGCAATATCGACAATTTTCTCACCCTGATAATTACACTTCTAAATGCCCTCAATCAATAATCAATAAAAGAACAAAATCCCCAGGGGTGGTTTTATTTTTTTGTTGGTTTTGGGGTTTTTTTGTTTGTTTGTTTTTGTTTGTTTTGTTTGGTTGGTTGGAGTTTTTTTGGGTTTTTTTATAAGTTGCATTTTCCCTGGTCTTTGTCGCATCCACCCACGTGTCTCTTTGGTCCGTGTCACCTCTTTCCATGTTCCCTCCATCCCTCCATCCCCGATCCCAATTTCCCTCCATCCCCGATCCCTGTTTCTCCACATCCCGGTGGGTCCCGGGGAGGGTCCGGCCGGAGGATAAAGAACTTCATGGCCCGAGCCCCGCTCCGATGCCATCGCTATGGTGACAGTGGGGACGGGGACCCCCAGACCCTCCCGGTGTCCCCCAGAGCCCACCCGGACCCCCCATCCCCAGCGGGGACCCTCCGCGGCTCCGTGCGCGGCAGTGACAGGCGGCCGCTCATTAACGAGCCCGTTAATCACCGGTAGTGGGGTAATGAGGGGCTCCTGGAGCCCGGCTGTCACCGAGCGGGGACGGGGACAGGGACAGGGGGACAGCGGCTCGTGGGGCTCAGGGGACAGCACGGGGGTGGGGACACCGAACAGGGGGAGCTGCGGGCAGGGCGGTGAGTGCGGGATGCGGGGAGGGACGGAAGGAGGGATGCGGGGCGGGATTCGGGGCGGGATTCGGGGCGGGATTTAGGGTCAGATGCAGAGTTAGGATGTAGGGTTGGTTATAGGAGCGTACCTGGCGGGGCGGGATGCAGGAGGGATACAGGGTGTGATGCAGGGTTAGATGCAGGGCTGGGATGCAGGCGGGATTCAGGGTTGGGATGCAGGCGGGATTCAGGGTTGGGATGCAGGCGGGATTTAGGGTTGGCTACAGGAGCAGGTTCTCCCCCGCTGCCTTGCGGATCCCCACCCTGCGCACGGGCTGGGAGCGCAGGGACGGCTCCGGCCCGGGGCTGCTCGCGGGGGGGGCGGAGCTTTGGGCAGCCACCGAGTCGTGGGTCTGCAGCAGCGACTGGGACACACGGGCGGGCACCGCGGTGTTCTGCAGGGGGACACGCAACCCCACGCGGCCCCACGCGGCCCCACGGGACCCCCACGCAACCCCACGCAGCCCCACGTGACCCCCACGCAACCCCACGCGGCCCCACGCAGCCCCACGCAACCCCACACAACCCCACGCGGCCCCACGCAACCTCACGTGACCCCCACGCAACCCCACGCAGCCCCACGAGACCCCACGCGGCCCCACGGGAACCCCACGCAACCCCACGTGGCCCCACGCGGCCCCACGGGACCCCCACGCAACCCCACGCGGCCCCACGGGACCCCCACGCGGCCCCCACGGGGCCCCACGCAAACCCACGCGGCCCCACGGGACCCCCACGCGGACCCACGCGGCCCCACGCGGCCCCACGGGACCCCCACGCGGACCCACGCGGCCCCACGGGACCCCCACGCAACCCCACGGGGCCCCACGCAACCCCACGCGGCCCCCACGGGGCCCCACGCGGACCCACGAGACCCCACGCGGCCCCCACGCAAACCCACGCAACCCCACGCGGCCCCACGCGGCCCCACGGGACCCCCTCGCGGCCCCACGGGACCCCCACGGGGCCCCACGCAAACCCACGCGGCCCCCAGGGGGCCCCACGCGGCCCCACGCAACCCCACGCAGCCCCACGTGACCCCCACGCAACCCCACGCGGCCCCACGCGGACCCACGGGACCCCCACGCAACCCCACGCGGCCCCACGCGGACCCACGGGGCCCCACGCGGCCCCCACGCAACCCCACGTGGCCCTCCGTGACCCCCACGCGGCCCCACGCAGACCCACGAGACCCCCCAGGCGAATGCGACCTGCCCGGCACGTGTCCGGTACGTGTCCGGCACGCGACTGCCACGCGACCGGCACGCGACCGGCACGCGACCGGCACGTGTCACGCACGCGACCGCCACGTGTCCGGCACGCGCCCGGCACGCGACTGCCACGTGCCCGGCACGCGACCGCCACGTGTCCGGCACGCGACCGGCACGCGACTGCCACGTGCCCGGCACGCGACCGGCACGCGACCGGCACGCGACTGCCACGTGACCGGCACGCGCCCGGCACGCGACCGGCACGCGACTGCCACGTGCCCGGCACGCGACCGGCACGCGACCGGCACGCGACTGCCACGTGACCGGCACGTGCCCGGTACGCGACCGGCACGCGACTGCCACGTGACCGGCACGCGACCGGCACGCGACCTGCACGTGCCCCGCACGCGACCGGCACGCGACCGGCACGCGACCGGCACGCGACCGGCACGCGACCGGCACGTGACCGGCACGCGACCGGCACGCGACCGGCACGTGGCCGGCACGTGCCGGCCCCCCCCCCCCCCCCTCCCGCCCCGGGCCGTTCGGCTCCCGCAAGATCCGGGCCAGCTCCGCCGCCGCTGCCGCGCCAGGCGCACGATGTCCGGCAGGATCTCCTGCACCAGCACAGGCTTGACCCCGCGCACCGCCTCCAGCTGCCGCTCCTGCAGCCGCTCGTGCGCCTGGGGACAGCAGGGACAGGGCAGCGCTCACCGAGGGCGGGTGACCGCGTTCAGCTACTGCTGCAGGTCGCTGCAGAAGCGCAGCAGCTCCTCCACGGGCGCGTCGTCCCCGCGGTACTCATGGACCCCAGCAGTGTGAGGATTGTGTTTGGTGGCTGCAGGCTGAGCTGGGATCCCAGCAGGGCACCAGAGCAGCTCCCAGCTCTGGGCACGGTGGCCTTTGGAGGGCTCAGGAGTACATGAAACAATATTGCACATCTTAGACAAGTGCTGGTGCTGCAGCCCTGCTTGTTCCCCGGTGCCCAGGCAGATCTCAGAACAACAATCAGCTTTGCTCACGCCCCAAGTGCCCACAGACCCAGCGAGACCTGTTCAATCCCTCTTCCGGACACTGCAGCTCTTCCCAAGGTGGGAAGGTGGAATGGGTTTGGCTGGCGCACAGCTCCCGAGGATGGCATGTCACAGGTGCTCTCTGAGTCCATGTGTCTGTCACCATGACAGATCCCTTCTCCCGCTCCGTTCGCAGCGATTGTTCCCGTGCTTGGGTCGCTCAACCACTGGATGTCACTGTTAGTCTGAGCACATAAACGCAAACAGCATTTGTTTGGCATTAGAAAATGTTTAGAGACATGAAATGATGTCTTTAATCATCATCGGGATGAAACCAAGGGCACTGCAGAGGGATCACCTCTTTCTATGCTAAAGCGTTTCTCACAAGTTGAGAGTGCAAGAAGTGCCTGATTCAGTACGGGCTCTTTTCTCTCATGCGGTGACTCATTTGTGAAGCCGATAGCAGCTGGCGTGTTCTCGGTCCCCGCGTGTCCCGGTCCGTGCGGGGCTCCCGGCGCGCACAGCCCGGCCCCGCTGCAGCATCCCGGCACCCGGAGCCCACGGAGCCCGGCTCCCTGTCTCCCTCACATGGACAGCCCGGCAAAGCCTTCCAGAGCCTGCCTCAAGCACAGGGACACCTTGAGAGATTCATTTCCAAGCCTGTTCTCTGTTCAAACTGTCCAGAGTCCCACTGACACAAAGCATTCAAAACAGGAGCTGTCACAACATCCTTTTGTGTTAGGAGAGGAGAATGGGAAACTTTTATTATTTTTCTCCTAAAATCTGCAAGTTAAGATAATCTCACGTTCTTCTTTGTAGGGTTAAAACCAGAAGAGCCATTTCTCCAAAAGTTTCCAAAAGATGCTCTGGCCAAGTGACTGTGGGGTGTGAGCACAACCTCACAACGAGAACAACATTGGGGAACAAGTACAAGGTAAGGGAGAATCCATCCTCGGAGAAGGCAAAGAGCGTAAAATGAACATGAAAATAATAGTGATAGAAGCAACACTGATGATGAATAATCCAGCTCCAGGCTCAGTGCTCCGTGTGCTGCAGGAGAGCCCAGCAGACCCCTCAGAGCAGCTCCGAGCAGCCGGTGCCGCCCCGGCTCTGAGCCGCGTCTGCCGGCACCTGACACCCACCGACACAACGAGAACAGGCCTGCTTCAAGAGAGGCATTCGAAGAAAAGTCATTCGAAGCAATTTTACAAAAAAAAGGATGACTGATTTGTTTTACAATTATTTAAAATAATTATTTTAAATAATGACATTGCTCTGAACCAATACTGTAATTTTAACACAGATATAATCACTGTAAATTACATTAAGAGCTTGTCTACAGACAAATTGCATTGCTCTGGTTATAATGGGATTGTTGAAGCTCAGCAAATCCCCAAATCCAGGTATGGCTGAAATCACAGAAAAGGAAGGAAAAGAAGTATACCAAACCCCTCAACCTTTTTGGGCTGACATTGACGTGGCTTTTTCAGTCAAAAGAACTCCTAACTAACCAAAAGGATTGAATGAGAACAGAAGAAAGTGATACACCGTCCTGAAACAGGGAACTGTGATGGCAGCAGTGCTGAAATTTTCATACATTTGAACTTGAACAGATCTAGAAGTCCTGGCTAATGAAGTTAATGGTGAAATTCCCCCCTACTTAAGTGGGAACAACAGAGTCCAGAGCAGTAACTACCTGTACCAGATTCTGCCTCCAAAGCTGAAAACTAGAAATGAGAAGTGACCTAAATATTCAAAAATTACTTAGTAACTGTTAGTGAGTCTATTTTTGAGTGGATATCTGCAGACTCCTCAAAGAAACTTGATCACCAGAGATGTAGCTTTTACAGGCAGCACCTTTTAATGGATTTCAGTTTGAGGCACATTGAACCACTAATCACTTCAGTGAAAAACTGGGTCAGAGTTAGCCCCATCTTCCCCAAAGTGCTACAAAGTACATTTAAGTGTATATATATTTATATATAATTTTGTATTCTGCTTAGAAGAGATGGCAAAGTATAGTGCTGAAATCCTTTTGGTTCATATTCACTAAGGGACAGCAATAAAAACACCATCCACAGGGCCTTTTCTGCTAGGTCCTCTTTCAGCCCTGTTCTCAATAGATAATAAAATTTGTATTTATTAGTGAGCTCAAAACCCTCTACAATTTCTAATGCACCAGGCAAAGACAGTGCTATTTTGTACCAGTTAATTAGCAGGTGCAACATGCAGTAAGCAAATGCATTGATAAGTTATTTATGGCTGCACGGACCTGTACATAAGAAAACTGGGATAAATAAAGGTGTATCATTTCCCACTGATATTTCCACTGTGTTTTACCACAGGTCCATATTTGTAGGCTTTAGCCAAGGCCATTTGTGGCCGGCCCCGTGGTCAGTGCAGCTCGGTGGGCAGTGCTGGCCATGGGGCCCAGGTTGGCGGGGAGCACGAGCTGAGCTCCTGTGCCGCTCTCGTGCAGCCTTTAGGGCTCCATTTCAGATGCTGTTCATCACCAATGCCTAAAGGTGACACGCTCACTAAACAGGCCTGCTGCAAACAATACCAGATAAGACATAAAAGACATATTGGATTACCCAGCCCACATCTCCAAACGCCACAGAAATGAATGCCAAACGCTGTGGGGTTTGTCACTTGCAGCATGCAGCAGCCTTTCCATTATGCATTGCCTGATCCTTTGCCAGATTTCTTCAGGAAAACCAAGTGCTAGGATGAATGGGAAGAGCTTGTCTGGAAGCCACGCTGTGGGAGCTGGGCAGGAGGACACTGCTGTTCCATTCCTCACTTGCCCTGATGCCCTACCTGGTCCTCCCTTCCTTGTTCTAACCCACTGTCACACAGTGGAACTTCCTGCCCATGCAAGTCTTACAGCTAACAATTATATCACTGTTACTATATTTAGTAACTAATCTTAATGCTATAAGTAAACTCAGGACCCCAAAATTGATTAGTATTTCCCAGATGATGAGAACTATTAAAATTATGAGGATTGTTGCCAATCCAAGACTGCTGCAGAAATAATTTTGCGCCAAGAAGGCATTCTGCAGTGGAGGAGAGCTGTTACAAATAACTGCTGTTACAAATAACAGCGTCCTAATTCCCAGTGCAAATATGTTGGTAACAGCTCTACAGACAGTTGGGCTGGGAGAAGCAAACCCAACTAGATGAGTTTAATTTCCCTTTGGTTTGCAATTACTCTTTACAGTGCCACTATACGAGTCCACGTGTTGGCTTTGAGCTGCCAGCTCCTCAGGGCAAGGTTTAAATTAAGTACTCTTCTGTTTTTTTCTTTTTTTTTTTAAATCAGGAAACTATTTATATTCATTTCAAGCTTTGTAATCTGCTCCAACCTACTGTTCCAAAATAACAAACAAAAGAATACCCAAAGCTAAATGTTGACTCTACATCCCCTTTACCAGCCTCCTATTTAATCAGCCTTGTGGCATATTGGAAAACAGAGCATTTAGTTCCACTTCATTATTATGGGGGTAAAAAAAATCTTACAGTCAGGCTTAAAGCATTCAGATACCTGAAGCCATATCCTAATCTGCACAGCATATGGGTGTAAAACAGACAGGCAATTTTTGTTTCCTTGGGGCAACACTGTTGATGGTGTCTGGCAGGGGCTCTCTGTGTTTGATCAGCTCTGAGCACACTGCCAGGCTTGTCTGTCAGGTAATGGGTGTGTGGGTGTCAAGGGGGGCAACAGAGGGACTGGAGCAAGGAAAGCTGAAATTAGAAATACACAGAGCTTAACATCTAGTGCACACTGAAACGACCATGAACCTAGCAGTGCTGTACTGAAAGCCACCTGCAATCAAAGCAAAGAGTTTTACCCTTCACATATCCTGCAAAATCCTCCCTACTGCCTATCCAAGAGCCTGCCCACAGCACAGTTTGGGATCACTGAGAAGAGAGGCCAGGAGAGAGAGGTTATTGTAACTGGAGAAGACTCTCATCCTCTTGTGGTAAAAATCTCCACGGAACTCTGTGGTGTCATAGACATTTAGGAACAGGATTCCATAATCCCTGGGATGGCAGCTGACTTGATGACAGCTCAGTTACAGATGGTCATTCCAATTGTCTGGTCCTTCAGCAGGTTCTTAACTGGCATCTGAGATGTGAGGTCAGTGATAAACAAGCCCCATATCACATTAATGACAAAGTGATAATATCTTTGAAGTCATTTGGGTTTCGTTCTTCCACATGTTGTTCTCCAACATTCTGATTTTAAAAAACCAAACAAATGTAAATACTATAAAGCCTGATGATGCTGGTAAAATAGTCAATAGAGATTGAATAATTAATTAAGAAAGAAAAACATTATCTGGGGAAGGCCCTACCTAGAACTTTTCATTTTGAAATATTTGGAGCAGACCATTAATTCCTCTGTTTTTCTCTCTGACTGAGCACTGCCTTCATCAATATGACTACATTAGTTCCTGTCCTTAGAAAGTGACATGAAAACACCTTCTGCTGGTTCGAAATGATGGAGGTTTTCTAAAAACAATCGTGTCAGAACATAAGAAAGAGGCACAGAGTCATCATTTCTTTATATTTCACATTTAAAGTCAAAACAAGACAATGAAGAATTTCTGAACCTAGCCACCAATCAAAAGCTTCTTAAGTTGTTTTTCGAAATAAATCATTTTCAGGGACTAAAATTGCTCAGGCAGTTCATTGTGTAGTGGCCAGAGATGACAGACATGCTCGGGCTGCTGGTGCACACCGTGGGGTTCCTCTGCGGGCGGGCAGGGTCAGCCGGGGATTGCCGTGCCCGCTGCTCGCCACCTGTCCCACCACCGACAACCAAAACCTCGGTCTCACACAGCCTTTTCTCTCTGAAATTCCCCTGGGGAGCTCTGCCTCCCTGCGTGCGCGGCCGAGCAGGGCGGTCTGGGGTGCGATGCTGAGGTTGCCGAGCTCTGTGCGCGCCGGGCAGAGCGGCACGCCGGCTGCAGAGCAGCTACACAACGAGAGCTGATTTAAAACACAGACACGTAAGCACGGCAGAAACCACACCTCCGTGGGATGGCCCGCGAGGATCCAGCGGGCAGAAATGGCACAGCGCACTCCTCCCAGCGTCATTGTGCCTGTGGCAGCTGCGGCGGGGGAGGAGGGCGGATGATGCAAGGCGCTCGCACGGCGCTCGGCGCTGGCCGGACCGCGGCGCTCCCGGAGCCGCCCCGAGCCCGAATGCGCTGGCACCGGCACCGGCACCGGCACCGGCACCGGCACCGGCACCGCGGGACGGAGCATCGGCATCTGCTGCTCCCACCCGCGCCCCCCACCCTGCACACACACTTTATCCAGCAGCTGTGAGATTTACTCCACCACCACCGGCTCTCAGTCACTTCTCTTCAGAGCGCATTACAAAGGGTAATTAAATGGTAGTAACGTCCCCAGTCTTAACCCTATTTAGTAGATAAAGTGGATAATTGAGCACTGTTAGCTCCGTTTTGCCATGGAAACTGGTGAGAGAGGCGAACACAAGGTCACAGGGCCACTCTGAGTCAACTCAGGATCACAGTACATCAGTTACTGTCCCCTTCATATAAAAATGCTGGGATAGTCCATTGGCCTTAAGGAGTTACGGATCAAAACTGCTATTCCTGCCTCATCACTGAGACGTCCAACACAGAGAAGTATTACATGATTTAACAAACAGAGTATTTGAGAACTTGAAAGGAGTACTGGTTTGTTGTATTCCATCTGCCAAAGGAGACGCCAGCCTCTCCTTCAAACGCTCTCCTTGACGCAGCTAACTGTCTCATATGCATATCCTTGTATCCAGCAAACCAGTGAGATGTGACCGATCTGGTACCTGGCCAGCGAGGCTGAGATGTCAGTACCTGCAGCTGCCCAGGCAGAGCACAAGGCCCTGCCATGGCTCTGTCAGTTTGTCACCTGTGTGACTGCACACAGCTCTGAGATGCTGGCCAGGCCTCTCCTCTGCCCTGAGCACCTTCCCGTGCTGACCGTGAGTCACGGGGCTGTCGCTGAACCTCTGCATCCTGCAGCCTATAAATAGCTCCATTCCTATAAACTATTATCTCACTTTCAGCCAGTCCATTTGCCTCATTCTGAAATGTTTATCTTGCTCTAACTGCCAGCCTAAAGGTGGAATGCTATTTTCAGCCTATGAGAAGCTTAAAGAGAGATATATTTTAAAATACTCCCCTTTTCTTTATTTTTTAAACACCCTAGTACTTATGCAAGATGCTACAAAAGGAAGATCTCTATGTTTTTACAACATTTGAATAAAACTGACAAATTTTCTCTACTTACCTGGTATCTAGGGAGTGGAAAAGACTTCAAAAATTTTTGGCTTTGCTCCTATGGCAGACCAGTAAGGTTTGAGAAGAGCCCATGTGCACTGCCTCCAGAGAGCCACTATTGTGGACAATGGCTGTCCCAACAAACAGGATCATTTGAACAACAACCTCACTGGGCCATTCCAACTCCCAAATCCTGCCTATCTTTCTAAGCTTTCTCAGAAAATCCATTATTATACTCACATAATCACAATAAACTTTGAATTTTATACTTCCATTTAAAGCCATGGAAAATTTGTGACCGATGTCAGAGTATGAAAAGCAGACCCATCAAATAATGTGTAAATAATGAAGAGCATCTTGCATAACCCACTGAGGTGAAAAAAATCTTTAAAGGGCAATTGCCTTTACTGAATGTTGAATCAGTGTGAAAAGCAGATTTCGAAAGCTGTCCTTATTTCTAAAATTCTTGATGAGAACTAAGTGGAGCATTGTTTCTTGCCCAGTAATTCAGGTATAATCAGGCGTGTTCCACCAAAACTACTCAAAGCAAGTCTCCAGAAGCCCAAGCCTTCTGGAGAAATGGGAAGCTGGAGCTGCACAGGGACTGGACTGGGGGTGTGGTGATGCTCCCTGTCCCCGTGGCAGAGCTGCCCTCTCGCTTGGCTCCAAAGCAGTGTCATGGTTAATTGGATGCTGAGCGATGGATCTGGCCACCTGGCACCCTGTCTGGCTCCCAGCTCATCATCAACTCACTTGGCAGACTGAGTGGGGAACTGGCCACCTGGCTAATGTGGGGGCTACAGGCTCTGCTGAGCCCATCACTGCCCTGCTCAGACATTCTGAGATTGTGAATACCGACAGCAACTTCCCTTTTCTGCTGTGCTCACCTCTCCCATCACAACTGGTGCGCTCACAGCCAAACACCCAGCTCATGACACCCTCCTCTCCTTCCTCCTGTCTGCCACAATGGACAGACACAGAATCCTGCCTTAATTGATAAATGGGAATAAAATGAGCTACTTGCCTTCTCTCCAATTTCTTTGAATTATCCCGAGTCCCCTACCCCCACTCCATCCTGTCTTGCTTCTCACCATCATTCTCAACACCCCAGATTAAAATGTATATCAGCTGTTGAGTTGCACAACAATTTTTCTGAATGGTGCAGTCTGTTGAGTATTTTTCTAATTAGTAAAAATACTGATAAATTAAGAATAACATCAAAACAATGAACTGGACAAAACTGCTGTGAAATCAGACTCATGCCTGAAGGCAAGATTCTCCACTTGCCTTTGCACCCTGTTCTATTATTAGCACTTGCAAAATCATAGTAAGGTCACAATTTTGATTTTATTTTTTTCGAATTTGTTTCGCATATATGTAAATTACTCCACAAGAAGCAAGACAATTGAAAATGAAAAATGAAGTGCACAAAAATAAATCACTACAAATGTAGAGTGCTGTTGGTGTCACTCAGTGAAACAACCCAAACCACACAAAAATTAATTTTACTACAAGATCTTAAAGGACTTACAAGTCCTTGCATTTTCTTCTCAGTTTCCAGTGTACCATAAGGAGGTTCCACAGTGGTTTTAATCTGGTCTGGGGATGCAGTAAGTAGCTAATGTCAAGCTCTTACATCCATTACAAATGATCTGAAAAGAATGTACTTCACTAATCAAATCTTTGCACAGAAATGTGACCCCTGCTTGGAGCTGGCTGTGTTCATTGGTGTTGCTCCCCTCTTTAAATCAAAGATTAATTTTTACTTTGAAGGTCCTGCTCCAAGTGAATACGGGGGGGCCTTTCCATAAGCTTATAGAAGGAGGAAGAAAGCATTTTAGATATTAAAGCAAGCATGAATGTTAACTAATGAAGCTGCTGTCTTCACATTATTTTTAACCTTTTTTTCAGCTGGACAACTGATTTTCCCGCATCCATGCTGGATGAAATTTCAGGAAACTCCTCCTGTTTGTTAGGGAGCCCTTAACAGCACGAGCATCATCTCTGACAACCCCTGAGCAGCCTTTACCTGGTGAGCCCCACCAATCAAACCACTGACAACCTCCACACAAATTCATGGGTGAGTCAGGAACACATATTCCAAACCACAACCCCCACCAGCCACTGAAGGAACTTCCCTGCCCTGCAGAAGCCTCTTCCCACAGAGCAGCATCGCTCCCCTCTGCAGTCACCACTGCAGTTGTCTCTCAGGTCACTCCAATGCTCCCTTGGGACATGGGGACAAAAGGCAGTGCCATGCACCTGGCTCTTAGTGCACCTGCTAACCTCCCTGCGTTTCCAGCACCTTCCATCTGGACCACAGAGCCCTCACTGTTCAAGGCTGACACTAGAAAGGTTCCTGCTTGCTTATTTGACCCCACTTCTCCATTCTGGCTTTACAGCCACACTTAGCTCCACTTTGCTCCCCGTCATGTCTCAGAGCTCACATAAACACTGGATGGCTAATATTAAAAAAAGAAAAAAAATTGAGTCACTTTAGTTGATTTTCAGTTTCAGCCGGGCTACAAGAGGCTCCCTTGTGCTCCCTGACACTGTATCCAAGCTTGAATTACCAAGTTATTAGGTAACAGCTCACTGGCACAGGCTCCTGCCTGCCTGTTCAGGGGGCTCCGCTCTCTCTGAGCTCAGTGCTTTCCATTTTCTGGCTGGTGATGCATCCCCCAGCAAGGACCCACATTATTTTCAAATCTTCAGTGGGTAATGGGCTGCTGAACATGTTCGACTGCCATTTCCAAGTGTGACATTTAGCACTGATGGCGTTTTATTTTCCCCATCTTAGGTGTCAGTAGAACACTTGTTGCTGTTTGCTAACAGGCTTTGAAGATTTCCAGCAGGGGACAAGGCTTATGGAAGTTGTGGGACAAGGGATTTATTGCAGAACCTCAGCATCTGGCATTATCTTAGGAGAGTGTGTGCCCTCTCTCTGCTGCAGCAGTCCCTGCTGACACTGACCCCAACTGGAGCCGAGCACTCGTAAGCAACTCAATTTTAGTGTCCTGTAAAACACTTTTTCCTTAACTGGTCTGGCAACCCCAGAATAGCTCTGTGCACCCTAATTAATACAGTTTTGTAAGTAATGACAGATAATACTATCAAAGTCTATTCCTAGAACTTAGGGATTAACTCACCTCATTAAAATGTACACATTATGCACAGCAGGACTACTAGACAACAACTATTTTAGCCAGTCCAAAGATACTGTGTTCTGTGAGAACTAGAATGATCCCTAGCTGTCCTCTACTTCCCTGTATTCAGATTTTAATAATCTTTTTTTAGATGACTACATAGATATCATAGCACTGAGCACTTTTAAAAACCTAAAATAGACTACATTAGCTTAAAATTCTAGGTAGTAAAGAAACTCGAGAGGAGAGAAACATAATTAACTTGGAGCATGGAAAGATTCCCTTGTGGGAAAACCATCCTGAATTAAAAGAGGTGGTTTGTACAAAGTACCTAATGGTGAACCCAGAACCTGGCAGGTTACACACTCCGAAGGCTGATCTACCAGGCTGAAGGTAGAATGCTTTTGGTTTGTTTTCCCCAGAGAATTTGTTTTTAGCCATTTGAAACTTACTTGATTTCATGGTTATTAAAATGCAATCACCACCTTTTTCAGTCTTTGTTTTTTTTTTCTGTCAAGAAAATAAAAATAAAAGCTGTGTTGCTGCAATTGCCTACAGGTATCTCTGTGCATTCAAAGAATGCTTCTGAAAGCTCTGCTGGCAAACAGAGCCCAGCTCTGCTCCCCTGAAAATAAAGGGTGAAGGTCTCCTGAGCACACAGACAAGGTAGGAGATGGAGTTTTCCCCAAACAAGTCAATTTTTATTCCTCATAACTTACTTTTTCCTTTCAACTCACAACAATAACTCTTAGCCTGATTTCTTCCTGCTTCTGCAAGAGAAGCTCAGTGATCTGGGGGAGCTGCACACCCCAGTGCTGCAGAGCCGAGCTCCTCCCCTGGCACCCAGCACTGGACGTGCCTGTTCCACAGACGGCCAGGTGGCACAGAGGCAAATTTTTCAGAACTGTCTGTTGAGGTATTACAGCTGAAAATTTTACAGTCCAGACTCCCACAGTAGTTTATTACTGTCTTACCATAATTCAATTACTTTCTAACAGCCTTACCTAACTCTATTATTCTGGCACATTGTTAATCAGTTGCCCTTCCCAACACTGTCTGGTTTGGTTTTGTTTTTGTTGTTTTTTTTTTAAATGATGGTTACATTGGCAACTTAAAAGAAAACAAAGGGTATTTCTTTCAGCTGTGTTATGTACCATCAGGCTGATTAATTCTGAGCCCAGAGAAAAAAGAATCCTAGGAAATATTGCTATGGGAGAAACCAACTTTGCAAACTCAAGCTCCTTATTTACACAGTTCTCAGTTTTTAAGGACAGGTCAGCATCCCTGGCTGCATTATGTCCCCCTCCATGGGTCCTTAAAAGAGGAAAACTGGTTGGTTGGTAGGTTTTAGAAAAATCACAGAGTAGCTCTGCAAATACAACATATCAGAAGACTGTACAGATCAGACATGTTAGAGCTCATATCAAAAATCTGCTTTATCAGTATGCCAAAAATGTTACGAGATATTTTGTATTGTCTTGTGCCACAAGATGACAAAATTGTTCTAATCCAATCCCTCCTTCTCAGACCCTGCTTAATAATGAAGAAGATGCCATAGGAGATAAAGTAGTGAATACAGATAACGCAATGAAGCCTGAAAATGGGGACAGAGAAAACTCTCCAGGCCAAATGGAAATCTACTGGGACTCTGTAAATGAAGCAAAGAGGAGTTCTTTCCTACGTTTTTAGGAATTAGTAAATCATTCTCAATTAGAAATCCTTCTCAATTCCAAATACAGATAGTCATTATTTATTAACAGCATTTCTAACCAAGGATATCACCATGGATTAGAATGAGAACAAACTGAACTTCACAACTGTAATTTTTATAATTCAAGTCTGACATCTTGTTCCTGGTTAGAGTTGTGGATCACTCCTGGCTAAGTAAGAGGGAGCACTGGTGTAAAATAAAGGGTGAACACTGCAAAAATCATCTGTCATCTTGAGAGCCCACTTCACCCCATGTCTATCCCAGTCATAGAAAATTTATTGAACTATGAAACTATTCACTAAAACATTCTATTACATAACTCCACTCTCCTTACAGTGCAGCTCTAACTGGCACCAGTGGAAGTCTTGCCTGTAAACTCTTTTATGTCACGGTTGGATGCTGATTTTTTACCTTGAGGTAAAGTTCTATTCCCTTTTTCACAGGGAGATCTTAAAACCACAGAACTCAGTCTTTTATCGTTTTTTTTAGGTAATACACATTAGTTTAATGAAATTTGTTTAGAACTTCCTATTTGGAATGAATACAGAAAATCCAGTGGAGAGTCAGGGACAATTGATCCTTTCTGAAGCAATTTTAATTAAGTACATTTCTTAACCTGGCCAAAAATGTCACATCCTAAAGTGTATCTTTTTCTAATTATGTGTATAAACATAATAAGGTCACTGAGGGCACTAAATGATGCTTAGAACAAATAACAGAAGTACACCAAATGTCTGAGAGAGCTTTTCAGCCAGTAGGCTCTGGAGACATAACCACTGTTCTCTATAAACATTGCAAACCAGTTGGATGATTAATTCCATCACAGTCACCAAGAGCTTCACCACTGGTTTGGGAAAAGATTTTTTTCCAATACTTGATAATATTACTTTTATGGTGACATTTACTGAAGCACAAATATAAACAGACCACATAAACATGAATGAATAATACAGGCATTGGAAAGGTTTTAACAAGTATTCAAGAGACATGAAATGATTTGCCCCAAAGAAGAGGAGTTCATGAGAGGACAAAGCACAGGACATCACTGTGTATCAGTGTTGAGAATTTGTAACTTTTCCAAAAATGGACAGATATTCCTTCTTCCTTCCCTTTCCCTCCCTCTTGGGACTTACAGTCTCACCCAGCAGGGACTGACTGAGCAGTGTTCCTGTTCATGCACGGCTGAAGGAACCCTTTCACTGCCTCTGTCCTTTGGAAGCTGCACTCCCCTGGGCAGCAGCTGCAGCCCCCAGAGCCACAGTGAGCTCTGTCCCACACCGTGTCTGTGTCTTTGCTGTCTGACAATGGTTTTATATCTCAGGTTTTTTCTTCTGTTTACAATTTTCAGCACATTTACTAGAAAATACCAACAGGTGATGCCTCTAGGATGCCCACTTTCAGAACCATGTAAGATAATATTAATTACAGCTGCTCTCCAGAGGGAAGCTGGGGTAAAAAGGCAAACCAAGGTTCCTGTTTCCTGGTGCCATGTGCCATGAGGAGCAGCCCTGCAGTGTTTCATCATCAGCCAGCAGCACACTGAATCACAGCATCACTAACACTCCAGCATCACTAACACGTGTAATTGCTGCAGAAAGGTTCAGTTTAAGAATGTGTCAAACATATAATTTGATCAGGGCGTGTGAGTAGCCATGCATGGTTGTTGGTGGTGCATTCTTACAGCCGTGAATCACACAGCACTTGAGCCACCTACCTCCTCCTTGTAGGGAAGCTGCAATATTCTGTCCTGTTGGAAAGAAACCTGCACTGGCCTTTTAGAAGTTGATGGGGCTCTCAGCACACATCTATTTCAACCTCTCAGCCCAATAGTTAGACCAGTAATATTCATGATGTTGCTGAGAAACAAGAGTTTCTAATCTAACAGACAGTTTTCATTTTCTGGTAATAATAGATATACTAAAATATAAAAACTAAAGCAATATAAAAAATAAATGCCACAAAGGTGTGGCATTTACATTTCTGACTAGCTCTATTTGTTGTAAAATGATGCTGTTTTTAATGGGGGATATACTTTCTGTTTATTAAAGCAGGTGCAGGTTTGTCAGCTAACAGGCCGTACTTTAGGAAAGCAGCATTCATTTTGCTGTAAGGGGAAGTATTTCTGCTCAGGATTATATTGACATGTAAGATTGAAAGTCATCTTCCCGGTAGGTGCTGACCAGGCCCCCTGCATACCTCAGCCTGCAGCTGCAAATCTTGGAGCAGCGCCGGTGCACTCCAGCAGCAAAGCCCATCACAGCGCGGGACGTGGGACACGCAGCTGCTCGGACACACCTGCGGACACGGACAGAGCTGTGACACCAGCCCCTGGGCGACATTCCCCATTTCCCACATCTATGAAGGAATCACACAGTCAACATCTTTCTCTGATATCCACAGATTGAGTGAATAAAGAGAATTTGTCCCATGAAGTTGTGTTTGGAATGCTGCAGCACCCACGGACAGAGACCACACTTCCCCGATGTTTTACCGTATTTTGAACAACAGATTTGTGCTGCAAAAGCACAATTTAAAGAGCAAGTTGGAGTGGACAAGGACGGTGAGGTACAGCAAGACTTGTGCTAGTCCATGAAACTGCTGAATGGCAGCTGAACTGCAGCTGTGCAGCACATCTGGGAGAGCCAGGAGCGATGTGTCCGATCCCGAATACCTGCACGGGCCTTGGCAGGAACTTCCCACGCAAATCAGGTACTAATACACAAATTATCCTGGTTAGCTATGAGAGCCCATGATGACCTAATCTGCATGTTCACCTGCAGCAGTAGCATGAGAGCTATGTGCAGCTTTTGCAGGCAAAGTGCATGCCCCAATTAGATTAAAAGGTGGATGCTTTATTAGCTCTGCACCACTTTACCATCCTTTCAGCTGGAATGTGCATGTTACTGGCCTTCCCTGTAACCCAGAAAAACATTTTAAG
The DNA here is from genome assembly GCF_009819885.2 of Catharus ustulatus. NCBI lineage: Eukaryota > Metazoa > Chordata > Aves > Passeriformes > Turdidae > Catharus > Catharus ustulatus. The sequence goes on along the minus strand of NC_046242.1, from coordinate 501,999 downwards.
GAAATAATCCACTAAAAATATTGAATTAAAGTTTTTAAGTAAGCATATTTATCCTTGAATAATAAAATTCTCATAAATTTTAAAATTCTGGGAACAGAAAATACCTTGTTTGACAATAAATACCTTCAATTAATACTCCTATGTTAAAAACTTTAACAAGGTTATTATAGGCAACACTTACTTTCAGTCTGACAGAGAAAGGATATTTTTAACGTCCCACTCACTGCATGGGGACAGAGAAGGTGAATGTGAGGCCAAGCAGACACCAATTACAAGCTCACAAAAACACGGAGGAAGCAGCAGATAACCTGGGACTAGCAGGGAGCAATGGCTCCAGGGCGAGCAGCCTGGTTTGGATAAGGGCCTGTCAGGGGACACCAGTGCAGGCAGAACTGATAAGGGGCTGAAATGCTACTTGTACCTGGACTTTCACCCTTTGGCTCTAGGAAAAGAGCTGTCACGTGAGTTTAGAGAAGGAACCATGTGAAAGCAGTACCATCATGGACTATCAAAGACTATGGAAGTGAGATACAGAAACACATCATCAACAGCAGCATGAACTCTTTATAAGCTCTCTGTGATCAGCAGTCCAGGTGAGATGTAGAATGGAATAAAAACAGGCATGGCAGTAAAACTTCTAGCAGTAAAACAGGAACACTTGGTGAAAATTTAGTTTTCTTTTCCTTCATGCTAAATTAGAAAAATTTTACTGTAACAAGGGAAGACTTTGCACAGGGCCAAGGTTCCCCACACAGGAACCTCAGAGACAGGATTTGTTTATCTTCTTTTCAATGCTATTGAGAATGTCATTTAGAGTGGGACACACTTACAGATTTCCTCTTCCTTATGTTTATAATGTAGAGGAAAGGCCACATGAGTACTGGGAGTGGGATTTCTAAAAGTTTTGCACCTATAAAAACAATAAAGTGGAAAAGTCGCAGTTCTAGAGTCTTGCTTGATCCACAGAGAAGTCACTATTCACTAGTGAACAAAAAGAAGAAAAAACGCTCATTTCTTGTGATTTATCCCAGTGACAGGGTTAATGACACAGGTAGACATGCCCATTGACTCATTAAATTGAATTGCAAGACACAGCTAGAAGTTAATTTTCTTTGGTATGTGCTTAGGCACCTTGTAATGACAGTATTTGTGTCACTGGAATTCAGTCCCGACCTAAAACTGCACTGATCTTTCAGTTCAAATCTGTGGAGGCATTTCCATGCAACTCTTTCTGTTCCAGAGCTCTGTGGCTGGAACAGCTCACATCTTTTGTAGGTCAGGCACCGCGACGGACGTGAAATGTGTACGGGAGCTGGTGCAGTGGTACAGTCACTGCAGGTGCTTTGCTACACAAATATGTGCATGTGCAGAATATTAATGACAACTTTCATTCAGAGGCAACATATGAATTATCAATGAATCCAGTTTCCGTGTTTAGCAGGAAGTGTGTGGCAAGGAACGTTTGGAATCATAATCTTGGCTGTAGTAGCTATTGCTGTGTGTGCCACCCCAGACTGCACAAACTCCCCTGAAGAAGCCTGGCTCGCACTGCAGCAGAGCTGTGCAAGCTGCAAACACCACCTTTAGGGATATTCTGAGGGAAAAACCTGAAGCTGAGATCAGGAGGAGCTGTGCAATTTGGGTCTGCCTGTCCCCACTGAGGCGCAGGGTCCGTGTTTGCTATTATCAAGGTACGTGGTGGCAATCAAGGAAATGATCAAGAAAAATGGGCTCTGAGACTCCTCATGGTCCAGGCGTGCTGGCAGCTGGGACTTCTTTTCCATTCTAGTATCAAGCAATGATACTACAAGGAAGGCCAGCTGTAAAAGGAGAATAAAATACCAGTGTCCTAAAATTTCTGGAGAATTCATTAATCCCTGCAAACCAGATTTAATATTTTGGGTAGACGCTAATTGTCACTTGAACACACACCCCAAAATACTTGAAATATTAGAATTTTGAGGCTGTCAAAGCAGTTTTACCTGCTTTGCAAGTAGATGGAAGTGAAGCCAAGGCAATTTGGGCAATCATTTGAAAATCTTCCCCTAAATTTCAGTCCCCTGTGTTTCTTATGTTGCCTAGGTAATAACCCTGAGGAGTGCCTGTGTGGTGTTTGGGTTTGCACAGCCCTGTCTTGTCTATTGCTGTATAAAATAAACAAGAGTGAAGGGCCAAGGCCCAGCACAGGCAGGGCTGACACCAGCACACTCAGGTGCTCTGGGTACAAACACAGAGATCCATTACATAACTGTTACATTAGAAATCTTCGCTGCTACTCGCAGGAGTAACAGATAAGACTGCACAGCTTTTGATTACGAAATTTTTAGTGTCCCTTGAAGTTTCTTTCAGTTTTTGCCGTCTAGATAATTTTCCTCACGGAATTACCTCTTCCATAGGGTCAGCATTTCAGAGAGCTGCGTGGCCCCACTCTCGCTGCATTGCTGCTGTGCTGGAGGTGGCTGTGGTCACCGTTCCTGGGGCTGCAGGGCTCTGGGACCCTGGGTCAGCAGCAGGGTCTCTGCCAGCACAGCTGCAGGGCTCAACATGCTGGGCTGTGCCCGGCTGCCCCTGACCCCACTGGGGATCAGAACAAACTGAGGGCAGAACCCTGCTGGACAGAGCTGCTTGGCTGTGTTGGTCACAGCAGCTGGGACAGGAGAGAGCTGCTTGGCTGTGTTGGTCACAGCAGCTGGGACAGGACAGAGCTGCTTGGCTGTGTTGGTCATAGCAGCTGGGGCAGGCAGTGCCAAGGCTCTGCTGTGTCACCTCTGTGAGCGCATGGGTTAAAGCAGCAGTGCTCTGTGCCTCAGTTTACCATCAGAACTACCATTTTGAGATACCACACAAAGGACAATTTGAGATGTAACTGGATGCGGTTTGTGGATTATGAACGTTCAGTTCCCAGTGTAAAGGGCGAGTGTTTCTATACTGACCCTGTGGGGGTCACAGCAGAGACCCCAGAGCTCCCGGGACACGGAGGTGGCGGACACAAAAGATTGGAACGCTTCACCCAACTCTGGTGACTCCAGATCTACGGAACAAGGTCACTCACTACAACAGAGCTGTCCCAGGAAGGGATTCCTGAGAGGGGACATTCGGAATGCACTACAGTGCTGCGGGAGGCCGGGGGCGATGTGGTGTATCCGCGGTGCCTGGTTTCCAGTGCTCAGTGCACTGTTGCTGTGCCCGACCTCCGTGGCTGTACGCGGTACCCCAGCCTGTCCCCGGTACGCGCCCCGCACTCCGGCTCTCCCGGTGTCCCCGGGCCGCCCCCTCAGGCGGCCGGCCGCGCAATGCACGCCGGGACGCGCGCGCTGCACGCCGGGACACGCACCCGCGCCTCGGCCGCCCAAGATGGCGGCGGGCGGGCCGTCCCCGCCCCCGGCCGCGCATGCGCATCGCCGCGGCGGCCGCGCCGCTCCCGCCCTCCCTCCCGGCGGCCGCGGCGCCTCTGACAGCGCGGAGCGAGCGGAGCGTCCCCGAGCGCCGGGACCGCGCACCGGGACCCCCGCACCGGGACTGCGACCCCATACCGGGACCCCGACCCCTCACCGGGACGCCGCGCCGGTGAGTGGGACAGGCGGGTGGCGCCAGCCGCGCGCAGCACAGCGAGGCGGCGGCGCTGGCGGGGCTCGGTAAGGCCGGGGCCCGCCGTCCCCCCGGCCCGCGGGTTGTCCCGGCCGTGGGCCCGAGCCGCTTTCCTCTCCGCTCTCCCCCTCCTCTCCCGCTCCCCGCCCTCGCCCCGCTCCCCCCCCCTCTCTCCTCGCTCTCAAAATGGCGGCCGCGCCCGTTGGTGAGGAGGGACCGGGCGGGGCGGGGGGCGGCGGGGGGGCCGGCCCGGTGTCCTCCCCCCGGCTCGGTGTGGGGGGGCTCTGCGGGCCGGGGCGCGGCTCCCCCGCTCCCCGCGGGCCCCGGCCCCGCGCCCGCGGTGACTCTGCAGGAAAACAGGGCCCGGCGGGAGCGGCGGGGCGGGCGCGGAGCCGCCGCCGGGCCCGTGTCCCCCCCCCCGCGGGCCGCGCCGCTCCGTCCGTGACTTAGCAAATACCGGGAGGAGGCGATGGGCCGGGGTAGATCCGATAAAATAGCCTTCAGGGACGGTGGGCCCGGTGTGTGCGCGGAGGGGACCTCGAGCATCCCTCCCCGGTTGCTGCCGGGGCTTTCCCCCTGTCACCCTCTCACCGGGCAGGGCCGGGCGGCGGCGATGGCCCAAATCGCCAGCGCGGCCGAGCACCGAAAACAAGACGAGAATTAATAATCCAGGGAAAGGAGTAGGTGTTGTTTCAGAATTTGTCTCGCATCCCCAGTTTTCCTGCAGTGCTCAGCAGGGCAGCAGCGATAGGAGGTGGCTCAGACCTTCAGAACCAGCTGCAGTAAAACGGGGGAGGGAGGTCTAATCTCTCCTTCTGGGGGTCATATCGCTGCCTGGATGGCTGCAGGTGCACAGGCTTCCCGTGAAAACCTTATAATATTGCTAAAATCCTGTATTAATTGCTACTCCCGAGGTTTTGTTTCGGCAGGAGGTTATACGCAGGCAGGGCTTTTGATGGAAGTTGGGGGGTGGGAGTGGTGCCTCCCTTGAAAAGTTTGGGGTTTGTTCAGTTCTGTGGGCGTGAGATTTTATTTTTTTTTTAATTTTATTTTTTCTTTAAGGTGGATGCAGTTAAGCTTGACCTTTAATACCAATAATAATGTGACACCTTCCCTTTCTTTGCCATGGTATCACTCGAACCATTCCCTCGCCGATAGTGCTGCAGCAGTGGGCTTGGTTGGTGCAGGTCAAGTCCTTTCATAATGAATTGCCTACCAGGGATGGGGGAAGGTTAATCTAAGCTATATTAAAAATCTTTAATATACAACATTTTAATATAATTAAATGCTTGGGCGTATTGACCTGGCTGGATTTTGTGGTGATTCTTTTAAGTGTATGTTCCTATGACAGTATTGTTCATGGCATTAGGAGGTGGTGGTTAAAGAACCTCCGTTCAGTGATGATCATTTTGTAAATGATTGTGCAGCATTTGGCTGGTTTTCGGCAGAGAGAGGGTCTGCTGTCAGAATGTTATTTGCCCTTAGAGTCATTTTGTTAAGTAGGAAAATCATGTTGGGGAGCTAAACAAAGAAAATATTTTTAAAATGTAAGATGCATTGGAAATACCGGTCTTGTTCTCGGGCATCTCGTTTTTGTGTGTTTCTGTTGCTGTTCCCATGTTTGTGGATGCTGTGAGCAGCCATTGAGCAGGGAAGAGACTGGGTGGAGTAAGGAGGCAAAGCTGCGAAATGGCTCGGTTACCCTTTCAGAGCTTTTTTTTCCTCCCTTTGCCGGGGTGGAGGAATACTAATTGCCGTAACAATGAAGTCTCTTCTTTAGAGAAGAATCTAATGGTGCAGGAAGCTTCGGAAATGAAACAAATCTCACATTCTGTTCTGAGGCTGATTTTTCTGCAGGGTGGATTTTGATTTGTCTGGCAGTGAGAAGTGACCAGTCACTGTTGCAAAGCCGGATTTTTTTTGTCTGATAACCGCTCCAATTTATCCACTTACATATGCACTTGTTGAATTGATTTTATTTACTCTTTAGATAAGAATTGCAATTTCTGTGCGGCTGTTTTACACACAAGATTTTCTGGAATCTAGAGAAGCCTCTGTATTGTGGCTTCATGCTGTTATTTGTTCATGGAACTTCTTGGTTAGAGCGGATTATGGGTGGGCACACAGAAAAAGACAATCCCTGGTTTCTCTGGTGACCACAGTGGAGTGACTGCTGTCAGTGTTCAGACTGGATTGCATTGCCCTTCGTCATGTGCCAGGTTCTTGTAAAATAACATCTCAGGATTTTGGGAGCCCTTTTGAGCACTGTAGCTCTGGAAGAGCATTGCTGTCCCCCTTGGGTTCTACTGCTCAAAGTTGTGCAGGAAAGGCGTTTGAACAAAGGATTTGTGAGAATACAATAGGGATTGGAGGAAACACCTAGGAAGGGCTGCCTGTGGAAGTGCTCTCCTGTTCCACATGTGCCTCATGGCATTCCCACCTGATTTCAGTGCTGATTGGAGCAAGTACAGCAGCGAACACGGATGGTTCTGGGGTTTTGCTTTTTCATGGGGGTTTCAGTTCTGGAGTGCAGTTTGTGATAGGAGATGGGCACACAAAAAGGAGACTGTGTTTCTCTTAGTGTGCCCAAAATTAAAATAAGGGACAGTGGTTTCTGCATTATTTCTTCTTCATTCACTTGGAGTAGATGTTCCAGAATTCAGTGGCTGCATGAGCTAAATGACTGAGTCTAATGCGTATCCAGGCTAAGGCCAGTGAAGAGCCCTGTAGAACATTTTCCATCTTAACAGCTTTGGTTGATTTTTGCCCTTGAAATGATGGCAACCACTTTTTCTACAGGAGTAACTTGTTCATTTGGGTTCTGCAGAAGCAAAAGGCATCAACAGTTCCTTTCTGGCTGCACGTGGGCTCTGTCTGGCCTGTTCTGCTGACTCCTGTGCCTGTCCTGGCTCCTGTGCTCCTCCCAGACTGGGAGCTCAGGTTGTCTTTGCTCTCAACTTGCTGTCTATCCAACTTGCTATGGATGGGACAGCTCCAGAATCAACATCTGCTGGCTGCCTTGTCCTGCACTCCAACCTTGTCTTCCATGAAGAACTCCACAGCCAGTGTCCATCATTAATTTTAATGTGTTTATACTTTTGTGGAGTATTCTGGACAAACAATAGCTGGGCCCCTCTGCCTCATGGTAGCTCAGGTATAGAGTGCGTATGTTTGTAAGTTTTTTTGCAATCCTCTGTAGCTGTCTTGTATTCCTGAACTAGAGGAGTTGGAATTACCATAGTAGGAAGGAGAGTGACATTTGAATAGTTCAGTTTAGGTCAGCTCTCTTCTACTTGGTGAACTTCAGGCCCATTTTCTAAACTAAAGGCAAAGACTGGGAGAGCAGCTGAAGCTTCCTTGGAGTGGGCACTGAAATACTTGTCAGGCTGAAAATAAGAACTATGTAGGCCTAAATTCAGGAAATCTAGAGGACAATAGAAATCTGTAATTACTATTAATAGGTAATTATTTCAGATTTCCATTAGGGTGTGGGGGAGTCTCCAGCCTCTAACATGTAATTTGTGATGGCAACTGAAGATCTTTCCCAAGGATCAGAGCCGTGTGTGCTGATAGAATGGTGCTGGGGCTCTCCTGTGAGGTTTGTTGCAGAGAAGTTGTTAAGTTATGCACTGTCCATACTTGCAGATCTGTCAGTGACGTTAGGACTGACTCCTCTTTCTCCCTTTTATAAGAGCTTAAGTATCATTGGCAGGACAGCCCAACTGCTAAAAATGTATTGCACTGGTGAAGCCTTGCCTGGGTTTAGGGGCTTTTCAGGAGCTACTTCATTACCTGACACAGGGGAAATGGGGCTCCTAATGTGGCTTTGAAGGGTTTTATTAATGGGTGATATTGCTTTGTCTTTTGATCTGCCTGACAGAGTAGGCTACACTTTAAGTTTTTAAAAGTAGGCGTTTACACCAAGATACAATCCTGACCTGTTTAAAATCAGTTTTCAGGTATATAATGGAGTCTCCTCAGAATTCTTGCTCTGAATGCTGTCCATGCTAGGGAGTGTGAATGGCTGTGCTCTGTGGGCAGGATTGTGTCATCACTGGGGTGCAGAGGTGAGGTGGGGGCTGTAGCTGTCACCTCAGCTTAGTGGCCAGGTCCTGAGCCTGGGTGGAGTTACATGTCTGCTTTTCATGTATTACAGTTATTTTAGAACAAAACTTTTCTCCATTCCTACCGTTTTCTAAGATCTGCTGATGAGCAGTACATATTAAAAGCGTTGGTGAGAACCAGGATTTTGTCTGATGAAGAACAGAATCCCAGTTTTACCCTGGAGATGCCAACTGCTGTGGGTTAGCCCAACAGATGTGTGCTGGTAAACCTGCATCTTATCTCAGTTGTTTAAAGAAGGGCCTTTTCTTCTCAGCTGTGGCAGGACCTGCATGAGGCAATAATGTTTGTCTCATTCATAATGTTTAAAAGCTTATTCTGTTTTTTTTTTTAACCTCCTGTGCTCTCCTTAAGGGTGTGACTTAGGCTCCCTTGCTTTTAGTTCACTGTCTTGGAAGCCACCTATCATTTCACTTCCTTCTGGCATGTACTGTCAGGAACTTTCAAAGGAAAATGTTACTTACGAAGTAAGTGCATGCTGAACTCCATTTCCTTGGGACTGTAAAGATTTCAAAACTGGTGCTGTGCTCAGCATTGTCGCGCTGACCAGTAACAAGAGCACTGATGCATGTATAACTATGTAAAAAAAATCAACATTATTAATTCAAAGTATCTGCTAGTTAATACATTTGGAATTATTTTCGCCATTTCCTTCTTACTGGTGCTGCTTCTGAGTGAGCTCTACAGCTTGGCTTGGCTGCTTGTGGACTTTGGATAAGGAATATGATTAAGTGAATGTAATAAATACATCTTCATGGTTGTGATTCTGTTGATTCTGAAGACTTACCTGACATATTTTACTAGTAACTACTTGCTGCAGCCTTGAGAAGGTGTTTCCAGGGATGGGACCATCCATGGCTGAGGTTTGCAGGTGGTGCAGCAGCAGTGTCTGTCCTGTAATTTCCTTGGATCCGTTGTTAAGTAGGTCCCTGCTGAGGGAGTTGGTCGAGGGCTGTTCAGAGGCACCTTTTGTTCTGGGGCTGGCTGGTGACTCAGCTGTCACACCTCTTGTGAGGTAGGTGACAGGCTCTGTGGCTTGTGCTGTGCTGGATTGCATCTGGGATAGCGCAGGGGCATTCATGGCTGGGATTATTTATACCTTTCCTCTTGTATCCATGTTAATTGTTCCCCTTGTGCTCCACAAACCTTAAGTTATTTTGGTTTAATTAGACGGACAAGTGTTCCCCCTCCCGACTCCCCCCGAGATTGGCTCTGCCTTGTTTTGCTGCTTAATGCTAAAGCAAAGGTGTTAAGTTTATCCTTCTTTAAGACTAGAGGAAAATCAGCTGGAAGCATTTAGGCTGTTTGCTGCAGAAAAATGACAGTTTCTTCCATCAAGAAACAACACTGGCAGCTTGTCTTGTGCTGGATTCACCTTCTTTTTGGGATGAAGAAAGAGATTGGATAAACAATTTGGTTTGTTTAAATGCTCATATCTTTGCAATCTATTAAGAGGATGATGTCATTAATGAGTGTCTGTATGTATTTTAAACAGATGGTGTCTGTTAAACCAGTAATGCTAGAAGTTTCTGGTTCTCTCACCTTCAGCTCTGTTTTAGAGACAAGAGTGTAGTAGGTAAAGGTGGGTGATAAGAAAGATGAGACACCTCCTACCAGAACCCTGATTTCATTATTTTTGTACTAGTGTCATGAAGGGTTGAACACTCTTCCCTGTAATAGAATAAGGTGTTATAGATGACAATTATGATGAGCTTTTTGTTTTGGGGTTTTTTCCTCCCTCTCCTGTGGGCAAGTGAGGCCATTTTTGGTCAACAAGCTTTGCAAATGGCTGGAGGATGATTGAATAGTGGAAGTTCTGTCTAGGTTCTTGTTTGGATCTCTTTGTGATTTACACCTTCCCCTCTTTTTCAAGTATTAGCATAGGAGTTCCTTTAAGTTTCCTTCTGGTTATTTTTCTATATAAATTTAATCAATTCATGGTCGTTTTTGTAATATTACATTTCCAGTATAACAGGCAATTTAATGATTGAATTATTTAAATTTGGATATAGTCCCGTGACCTCCTTTACAATTATAAATCTTTAAAAAATTACTTAATTTTTCAAGCCCGGGAAGCATGGGAGGAAGAACTGAGAACAAATAATTTCAAACCCATTGCATGCTGCTGGCAGGTGTATCTAAGTGCAGCACTCTTCTGGTGGTCTAGAACTGCTATCCCAGAAGGTGTGTGAGTTGTTTGACCTAGCAATAATGAGACTGGAAAGTGCCCTGCTGGAGCCATCCAGCTGAGCCTGATGTGCTTTGCTGTGAGCAAGTGTTGAGTAGCAGTGTGTGACATGGAGTGTGTAACTACCCCTGCCTGCTGTCCTGCCACTGTCACAGCACTGTGGGGAGTGCTGTCAGGAACCTTGGCACACCTGTTAGAGCTTTATTTGCTACTGCAGCCTGCATTCTTCCTGCTAGTGCTAGCTAAATTTACCTGCATTTTCACACAGAATTGAACAGGCAGATTAGAAGAAGGATGTTTTCCCTTGTTTTCCACCAAAGCCTGCACGCAGACCTCAGGCTGGAGCTCTGACCTGGAGGAAGCTCAAAGGCTCTTAAATGAGATGATGTGACAGTGGTCAAGATGTTTCTCCTGAGAATTACTTGTATCATGCTTCCATCAGAATTGCAAAACTGACGTGGTACGTGGAGAAAAAAATGTTAAGATTGAATTAATTTTAAGTCTTGTTTAAAAAAATATTTTCTAAGCAAATTTGGTCCAGATTCCTCAAAGCCATTTAGTGTTGGTGCCTGGGAAGATAACGAGGCCAGAAATGTGTTTTGTTGTTTTACAGTCCTAAAGGTGGGCAGTGACTGCCAGTGATGTGTTAAAAACTTACCTTGAAATAATATGGGAAACAGACATGCACAGGAGTTGATTTCAAAATGCACAGGCATTTCTTTAGGCAGCATGCTGCATGGAGCAGCCAGCTTGCTCCTGCTTTATAGCATCTTGATGGCATTCCTTAGCTTTATTTTTCGGATGTAATTGCAACCTGCATTCCAAGTCTTTGGAACATAGGCTCTATATCTGATCTGCTACAGATTGCTTTCTAGTTCCCCATGGGTTTGGTGTTGAATTATTTTCAGAACTAAACTACTGTATTGGGGTTTTAGCAAAAGCTGTAAAAGTAGGTGAAATGGGGAAGAAAACAGGCATACAATTTTTCACTTTTTTCATGTTAAAAATATATTTCCTTTGATAAACCTGTAAGTGAACGGAAAGGGAAAATGTTTTTGTGAATTACTACAAACACTGCACAGAATGCTGTGCTCTGTGGATACCACATTGATGTATCACACAAAGTGTTGACCTACGGGCGTTTTGAGACTTCCCTTAATTGCAGAATAACAGGCTTACTAAACATATGAATTAAAAATAAGGCTCAGAGTTGTAATTCAGATCAGATTTGCTTCTTGTTTTGTTTTTCCCAAATCAGATAGCTGTTGGAGCTCACTTTGTGGTAATCCCTCAGCTTTACTGATGTAGGCTGAAAAGTGGAAAAAAGATTAACCCAGCTCATAAATGAGTAGCTTTCTCATATTCTCCCACTCACCCCTGCTGGCTTAGCAGGTGATGGATTCCAACATTTTCTAGGATAAGGTCTGTTTGCTGCACTAAGAGCAGCTGCATGGCTGTGCCTGGGTGATTTCTGCTGTGGATGAGCTTTCCTGCAGTAATGGGGGGCAAGATGGAGGCAGGAAAGGAACTGGATTATTCTACTTGTAACTGTTTTTCTTTCCTATCAACAGATAGAGACATATCTAGGAACTCTTTTCAGGTCCAGTAGTTATCCCCAGGAACCATGGATATTACTTCATTTCTATGGAATCTGATTTGGAGTACGTTTGTGGAAGGAGTTGTTCTATTCTGTGGCTTGAGTTTGATAAAGCAGCTTTTTGCTCATGGACTTTAAAACAAAATCAGACCCATTAAAAATTAGTTTAAATTAAAAGTAAGTTTTCTTGTATACTTGGTAGGATTTAGCAACATAATCCAGAGGTTTAAGAGAGCAATTCATGGGATCTAGTTCTTCCATAAGGACTGTAGCTCTAATTGCCTGGGAATACTCCCAAATAACTCCTTTAAGTTCTCTTGTTAATGTTATGAAACAGGATACACTGTTGAAGAACCTGGCAAGGACCTCCTGTGCCAGCAAGAGACAATGAAACAAGAGTTTCTCCTTTATTAATGCACAAATGAATCCTTTCAGCTTTAAAGAATTGTGGAATTTAATTCCGATTACATCAATTCAGTTACTCTTTTTGGTGGCCTTTGGTTTTCATAAGTAACTGGCCTTTCACTGGGATTGTAAAATTAGCTGAAGAGAGGGAGCTAACTGAAGTAGGATTTTGGGTATGTTAACGACTCTAGGAGTTTTCTTTGAGGTAAAAAAACCTTTTAAGAATGATAGAATGTGTTAGAGAAACCACTTGAAAGTTGGTAGCATGTAGCTGGACACTCCAAAATACTTAAAGTCTTATATGGGTTACTGGCATTTGAAATGATAAATTAAGATCCAAATTTGGACCTAAATGTGAGTAATGGAAAAACTCTTAACTGATTTCAGAGTGTGTGCCCAGTTTTGTGCTCCTGATACTGGTGATGGCTCACGTGGCTTTTTAACACCCAGATGCTTTTTGTGGCATTTGAGAAAGTGACATCCAATTTTGTTTCCTTCAATAAACGTTCTTGTAGAATATAATTGAAAATGTTGTCATAATAATACTTACAGAAAAAATGGTCTTGCAGCTGAGTTAACAGAATTATTAGAATTCTGAAAAAAGGGCGAAAATGTGCAATTCCTAAAGCACATCAGTGCTGAGCTAAAGCTTTGTTGAGCTTTCAGAGCTGCACTCTGCTGTCTGTTCTGTATCTGCTGATACTTCAGCTCTGTAACTGATGCCATGTATCTCTTCTAATTTTTAATATAACGAACTACAGTTACATGTTTAGTGTACAAAGCTTGTGTTTCTGTGGGGAAGACTGTTTATGGAGCCTAAGCAGCCGTCATAAAAAGTGCAGAAACTGAATGGATTTCCAGTGAAGTTCCTGGAGGAGCCATGGGCATGTATTTGGGGTGGGCACTACCAGATCAGGCTGCTGGACAGCAGCAGAGCGAGCCTGGGGTGGTGCTGGTGTGTGGAGCAGTTCACTGCTACTGCCAGTGTTGGGAGCCAGGGAACGGAGCTGAAGCTGATTTTTGGTCTTCTTACACCTCACTGTGGTGGCAGAGCACTGCAGGGACAGGCACTGGCACAGCTCCTGGGAGATGGATCACAGCTCAGCTGGGAGTGACTCCACTGTGACTCTGAACAGCAGAAATGGGCACTGTCAGTTGAGCCGTTTCAGGGGTTTGTTAATGGAGTTGGTCCTTAAAAGTGTTTTTGACACACTTGATAGAAGCAAACGAAGGTGGTGAAGAGCCTGATGCTGAGGTTTGTTGTGATGGTGGAGTTTGGTACCTCAGGATACACTTGTGAAAATGTGGGTTTGGAAGGGTTTAGGTATATAACCCAAATTTTGGTACTGTTCAGCATCCAGTGTACTTTGCTAAACAAAATCATAATGAACTCTGAAGAAACTTACTAGATTTTAGGAATTTTAATTTTAATTTTGCTCTTGCTTGATGCTGGTTCTGGTAAATGAACAAGTATTTTTATCAGGTTGAGACTACAATGCTGATTAATTAATTTGATTCCCTAATCTGTTTCTCAGTTTTATTTGGAGAATACTTAGAGAAAATATTTAAGTGTCTCCTGAAGCAAGTATGAACACAGTTATAGAAATGCCTACAAGCCAAGGTGTATCATTTATTGGCATGGCATACAATGAGCTGAGGGGAATCTCTTGCCTGAAAGTGATTATTTTTCCTTACCTCATGGCTGTGACTGAGCGTGCAGCTATTGTGCTTGGATACCTCCTGCAGAGCTGTCTCAGCTAACAAATGGAGCTGAACTTGTTTCATTTTGCTGTTGGTGCATTTATGACTCATTTGCAGGTCTCTCACTAAGTTATTGTGAAGTTTTCCAGTAATCTAGGAAGCACTTGAACCACACCGATAGCTATCAGTGGAAGAGTCCGGTGTTTGAAGCCAGGAAGCAGCAGCAGTCTGTTGAATCCTCTTAGTCAGCCTGGGAGGAGGGTGTTGCTGTCCGTGCCAGCTCGGTGTGCCCGGTGCCAGCGTGGCGTGGGGCTGGCTGGGTGCCCTGCTCGGTGCCCAAGGGTGTGTGCTCCCAGGTGGCACGGGCTGGGCAGAGCCAGGGGGCAGAACCAGGGGGCAGAGCCAGGGCAGAGCCAGGGGGCAGAGCCAGGGCAGAGCCAGGGGCTGACTGGGCAGAGCCTGGGCAGAGCCTGGGCAGAGCCAGGACCTCGCAGCTCCTGCGGTGGCAGTGAGTGTCCTCAGTGTAGTGAAGCTCAGGAATCTTTGAACCCCACTTTAGGCAGAAGGGGGGCGATGGTCAGACATGAAGAGACAGAGGGTCCCATTTATTTATTTGTTTATTTTCAAATGAGAAGGTCAGAAGAGCCTGCACTGTGCTGTTTTCACCTTCCCTTACAGGATAGGGTTCTTCTGCTTTTCAGGTATTTCTGTTTGGTTTGTTGCTCTTCATCAATAATTCTGTGTTTTAGAAGCTTGTGCAGGGAAAAATTGTGGCCTGTGATGATTCTTGGCTGTCTGTTTTTAAATTAATTTCTTTTTAAGGATTATGCTTTAGTGTTCCACTCTCTAGTCCTGCAGCACTGGAGGATTGAAGTGTGCCTGCTGTCCTTACTGCTCTGATGTTCTGCCAGTCCTATGTCTAAAAGCTGATCTGTAGCTGAGTAGAAAGATGGGCAGGTGGCATGAGGTGCAGTTGCCTGCTGAGGATCTGCTCCTGTTAGTGGGGCTGAGGAGTATGTTTTGTGTAGGTAAGGAGTGTTTCTGTTGTTGTAGAAAGCTGTGCAGGTCCTGTGCTGCCAGGAGGAGTGAGAGGTGCCCATTGCATGTGCCGTGCCTGTGCCAGCGACAGGCGTGCTGCCAGCTCCTGATTTTGAAAGGCTTGCAAAGACACCTGATACTGCTGAGAACACCTGTAGCCCTCTGTTACTGTCCCTTTGCAGAGGTTTGCCACTTGGTGCTTTTGTATGTGCAGGCTGTTGATAAGGAGTCAGATAGGTTTTAAGTTAGAAACTGCAACTTGTAGGAGGAGTTGGAGGGAGTAAGTGGGTATTAATAAAAGGCACACAATCCTGGTTCACAATTAATTAGTAGCTATTACTCCATGGGTGGCTAAGTTCAGTGTGCTTTTTCCTGTATTAAATAGTGGACAAACTAAAATTCTTATGCAATCTAATTCTGTCTTGACACTGCCTTAGTGGAGTGCCTTAGGATGCTAATACAAAGTGTCCAGTTTCAGGCAGGGTGTGATGAGTGGGTGGCGGTTCTTTGTGGGCTGTGTTTGTTCCCCAGGGATCCCCAGAGCCCCAGCTGCCTCCCATGGCTGAGCTGTTTGAGGGTAACACGGTGGTGGCTGGCAGGTCATGGAGGAGGACTGGTTGGTCTTGCTTTGCTGAAGCCTGTATGGCACAAAGTCTGCTCCAGCTGGAAAAAACATTAAAAAAGTGCACATAGTGGTACAGGTGTGTAATTAATGGTGGTCCTTTGGGATTTTTGGGTTTGGACACTTTTGCTTGACTGGGTTGTTTGTGTATGGGGGTTTTGTTTGTTTTGTTTGCAGTGGGTTTTGTTTTTGTTTTGTTTTGTTTGTTCTGTTTTTGTCTATGAAGGAGGCAGTCCTAAAAATACTTTGCCTTCTATCCAGGTGGCTTCATAGTTGAAAGTCAGGAATGCTGAGCCGAGTGCTTGGAACATACCCTTTGTGCAGGAGTGAGATCCTGTAGATCAGTTGGTTGGTGGCTTTGGCTCAACTGTAATTTGCTAATAGCAGGAGTAGCTGCTTTACCCTGTAGCTGTTGGAATTTATCGAGTACTAGGATCTGTTTCTCACTAGCAATTCAGAGTTAGATTGTGGATCAGCCCAGGTGTTGGGGAGTGGATGTGGGATATGGAGAAGTTTGGGGTTACTTTACATTTGACTGGGAAAATGCATTTCTAAATAGGTGACATGTGAAAGATGGCTTTACAAACGCAGTTGCTGTTATTTTTAGACAAAGTGCTGTAATTGCATCTCCCAGATACCACAACAAAATTGATGAGATATTGGGATTTTTACTGTGCTGCCCTCGCCGGTCCCGGTCCCGGTCCCGCTGTGCTGTCCCCGCCGGTCCCAGTCCCGGTCCCTGTCCCGCTGTGCTGTCCCCGCCGGTCCCGGTCCCGGTCCGGCTCACACCGCGTGTGCCGCGGCGCGCCCTCTGCAGGCGCCTCTCGGCACTGCCGGACCTTCGCTCTGATGTTAATTAACTCCCTCGCCGTTAATTTGCGGGTGGTGCCCTGCTCTGTGTGAGCGCCGCACATCTCTTGAAACACGGTTGTCTCTTTACCTGGCGTGAATTAGGTATAGGACAAGAGGAAGTGAAATGCTTGCTTCTGTTCTCTGAAAGGATGCAGCCCATGCTGTTTGTTTTCAGCTGAATTGTTTCTGAAATAGCTATTGGGGAAGAGGTTAGACTAATTAAAAGAGGCATTACCTGTTCAGAGTGTTCCTATCCTAACTGGCTTGCAGGGCATGAATAAGCAGCCGTGAGTGGTACAAGCTTACTATTTTCCTTCTTTCCTAGCAGGCTATTGTTTACAGGAGGCTCCTTAGTGAAATTGTTACTGAGCTGTGATACTGAAGTCAGTGTAGCTGTGTGTCTAGGGAGGGGCAGAGGCGAGGCAGAGGGAGCGTGCAGTCCTCAAGCAGTGGGTAGGAAGTTTACAAACCCACCTGGTGTCTCTGAGCCTCTGTGTGTTGCCTCAGTTTATCTCGGTGTTCAAGGCTGTTGGTCAGTCAGACTGGCTGAGCAGCTGAGCGAGTGATGAGTTGTGTGCAGAACCTGCCAGGTGTGCCAGAAGTGCCATTTCAGCACTTCCGTGCTCCTGGTGCTCACGAGGTCCCCGCAGTGCAGAAAGCAAAGGCGGTGCTGCCTGCGTGGGGTTGGTGATGTCGCTGTGGCAGAGGTTAAAGCTGCCCAGTCGAAGCAGGCTGTGTACTGAGAATGCTGCAGTTCCTGTTTCTGAATCAAAGGATACTAATGAGAGTGTGTTTTGGAAAGGCACAGCTCCACTGGCTCGAACTGTCTCAGGTTGGGTTTCTGCCGTATCCCGAACTGGCTGCCGTTGCCGGAGGTGTCGTGATCACTGCCCGAGCCCAAATGCAGTAATGGGCCTGTGGCAGCTCTTCATGGTCACGGTGCCACTCTGATAAGATTGGGTGACTGTTTAAAAATTTGCTGTGCCCTAAATGTGGGCGAGATGAAATATTAATTCTGGGTAAACTGCATTAACACGTGACTGAAAAGAAAACAAATAACAATCTGTTAGTCAGAGATTCTTTGTTACTCCCTCAGGTGGTGGTACTGGAGTGGGAAAGGTGGGAAAAGTCATTTGTGCGCTGCAGTTGTGTGGCACTGTAGCTGCAAGGGCCCGTGCTGGGGTAGAGCTGGAGTCTTTAAAAATACTGTTTGGATAAATCTAAGAAAGCTACCTGAGGAATGTGTGTTTTAAGGAAACAAATCATGTCTCTTTCTTCTCCATGTAGATGGATTGAATCTTCTGTGTTGAATGCCTCTGGATTTCCTATTGGATTTCACGTCTGGGGAAATACTTGTGATTTAAGCCACTGTGGCAGACTGAATTGTGGATCCTGGGTTCCCAAGACTTTAGCTCTTGAGGAGAAGCCACTGCTCGATCACGTTAACCTGACATCTCAGCCACGATGGTGCTGTCACAAAGGCAACGAGATGAACTGTAAGGGATCATTGCTTTTAAGTTTGTGTTGCATTTTTATTAGTCTTCAATTGTTAGTGTTTGTTTCCAAGTAGATTTTGGAGTGTCTCTTCACATGCTGCATGTATTTGCAATGTTGTTTTGTAGAAATCGAGCGATAGCAGATTACCTCCGTTCCAATGGCTACGAGGAGGCATATTCGGTTTTTAAAAAGGAAGCTGAATTAGATGTGGTGAGTTCAAACAAGATTCTTCATCTGCATTTTAATTTAGAAACCTGTCAGTTTTATGGCATTTGCATCTGTTCTGAACCTGTGTCTGTTGCCTACCTGTTAGCTCAGACAGTTTCAGCACTGGAGGTGATGAACTCATACAACTTATTGCCTTGTCAGAATAGGGAAAAATAATCATTGGGTGAGTTGGCTGTTTCTGAGCAAATGGTTTTGTAACCAGATTTGCAATGGTCTGACACTGTGCAGTTTTGGAGACTGACTTCACTGGGAATCTTTGAGGAAACAGGAAGACACACCTGGATTACTTTCGTCCTCTGCTTTATCATACAGAGCCAATGTTGGAAGGTTTTTTTTTGGGATTTGAGTTGGGTCAGGAGTTAAGTCATTGCCTGAGTCTGTTGCACACTTGGTGCAGTAGGGGGGCAGGCTGAAACAGTTCATGGAAGTTTATCATCCCATAAGGCCAGGTTGGATAGGGCCTGAAGCAACCTGGTCTAGTGGAGGATGTTCCTCCCTGGCAGTGGGGTGGAACAAAAGGAGATTCAAGGTCTCCTCCAACCCAGACCAGTCTGTGATTCTGTGACCAGCTTTGGTAAGCAGCTCTGTTTGCTTAGACTGTACAGATGCCAGTGACTCAGACCAGTCATTCCTTTCACCTTCATTCTGTTGATTTGCCTTGGTCACAGGTGATTTGGTATAATCTTTAACTTTGCCACCTATTAGCATAGGAAGTGTGCATTTCATATGGCTACAGCTGGATTGAGTAGTAAACTTCTGTGTGCTGGGTAAATCCTCTGGATAAATCCTTGGCTTTTCTTTATTACATATTTTGCATTGTTCTTTTTCCAAAATACTTTGACTTAATTTCTCCAATTTGCTACTAGTATTGAATAAATAAGTAGAAATGACAAATTGAAATACCATACTTATAATTGAAAATCCTAGTATCATTCCCCTATCTGCCTCATCTATCGACCTAATTTAGTCTCCTCTTCCCAAAACTTAGGAAAGCAATCTAAATAGGTTAGATGGTCCTGAGGGAAAGAGAAAATGCAGTTGCCTAAAGTTTCATGACTTTTATGCAAGAAATTCTGAATTGGAGTGGGCTACTCTACAGAGGAAAAAAAAGGTAAAGGCTGAAATTGAGTAAATTGGAAGGATTGATGTGTAGCTCTACAAAGACAGATTTAATTTTTGTATGGATTATTCATGCAGATAACTCCAGCCGTCTCTGACCAAGGTAGCCAGTCCTCAGAGCTTTTATCTTCTGTGGAGTAGGCCTTGGCATGGTTATTTTCTGATGTCTGTTGTCTGCATCTCATTTAGAATTATTGTAGCATTAGACTGTAATTTTGTGATGGAAAGAAAGGCAGCATTTAGTTACTTCTGTGTCTCTGATGTTTATTTTTCTATGTTGCTTTTTTTCCTCTTTAAATGCTTCTCAGAATGAAGAGTTAGATAAGAAGTATGCTGGACTTCTGGAAAAAAAATGGACATCTGTTATAAGATTACAAAAGAAGGTAAGTAGAGATGTGCTGGATATACAGGTACAAAAAGTTAGCACAGAAAGCATTCAGCATTCATGCATGTGCAGTCCTGAAGCTGGAGAGGCAGGAGGTGCCTGAGGCAGCTGTGAGTCGGGAGATGGAATCTCTGTGTGCAGAGGGTCAGGCTGGGCTAGAATGGAGGAAAAATCAGTGCTGCCTCTTGTCCTTGGCCATGGCCCTAGAGGGAAGGAGCCATTAGCTCCAGTGCATTCCAGTGGGGGATTGTGCTGCAAGTGCAGAGTACAAAACTCTTTTTAGTCATGCTTCAATGGCTCAAGAGTGTCTTAAAAGCAAAAAACCCTTAAAATCAGTGTGCTAACAATGAAGTCCTATCCCTTGTGCAGGTTAGTACAGCGAGGGTTTATTAGCCCTCCAGTGTTTCTGTTGTTGGTTAATGTGTGTGCTAGCTCCAACAGGACACAGAATTCCTGCAGCAGTAGCATTCCTTTTTGTTAGCACAACCTTCTTTGGTAGTTTGGCACAATAGTAATTCAGATGTATTTGTACAGTGTATGAGTAAAGGGGATTTTGTAGAACTTCTTTTTCCTTGTGAAAATATTTAGGAATTTGAAAAGAATAAATGATTAATGATTAAATTATTAAGAATTAACTATAAATTATTAAAGAATAAACTATAAGTGATTAATTTAGGTTTGATTTTTAAAACCAGTGCTACTGAATGTTGGTAATCAGGTTTGGTCCATGCAATCTTTGCTTTACTGTGAGTTGTTATTTGGATTACTAATGCAAGAAGGTGAATGAGATCTTGTATCAAACTGGAAATGAAAGGTCTCTTTAAAATTCATACACTTAGGTAATGGAATTAGAATCGAAGCTGAATGAAGCTAAGGAAGAATTTACATCAGGTGGACCTCTTGGTCAGAAACGAGACCCTAAGGAGTGGATTCCTCGTCCTCCAGAGAAGTATGCGTTGAGTGGGCACAGGAGTCCTGTCACTCGAGTCATTTTCCATCCAGTGTTCAGTGTTATGGTCTCTGCTTCAGAGGATGCCACAATAAAGGTATGTGTGTGCTCCAGACAGCTGGCTGTGGAATGGGTGACATCAGTACACTGAAACTTGTTCTCCTACTGGGTTTATAATGCTTAAAGTTAGCTGAAAAGCACTTTTCAAAATGCACAAATTCAGTTAATTTATAAGTAACAAAACCTCATAAAAAGTGATTTATTTTTCTCTACTGTTAAGCTTTTTAGGGCTGTCTGTCTCTTGGTTGATTAATGATTGAGCAAGGTGCCAGCCTGGCCAGCAGAGTGCAAGTGTGAGGCTGGAGAATACAGAGAGCACTGGGCTGCTGCTAACAGGCTGTCTGCTCCCTTTCAGGTGTGGGATTATGAGACAGGAGACTTCGAGCGAACCCTGAAGGGGCACACAGACTCTGTGCAAGATATTTCCTTTGACCACACTGGCAAACTCTTGGCCTCCTGTTCTGCTGATATGACCATTAAGCTATGGGATTTCCAGGGCTTTGAGTGCATCAGAACTATGCATGGTAAGGTATAAAGGGATTGAGTTAGCAGTCTGTGAAGTTAAGAGATGTTATTTATTTATATTTTTTTAAATCCAGGAAAACTGCTGATGTGGAAAGGGGTTATAGACCAGAGTATTTTCCAAAAGAAAAAGGGGGGATGTAGTTTGATGCTTTGAGTGCTCTGTAAATAGGGGATACATACACTGTTTATGGAATGAAATAACATCTTAAATCTGCTATGCATGATAGTGTGGGAAACATCCCATAATGATACTGAAATAAAATGACAGAGGGATTTTAGCTTTAAGTATTAAACGTTTGCTAGACAATAAAACTGCCTTCAAATCAGTGGGATGCCTTCCTTCAGCCCTCAGTGGTGTTCCTGCTGCAGGAAGGGAGGAATCGGTGCCAGAGGAGCTGTGGCTGCTCCATGCCTGGTTTGGCTGTGTGTGTTTGATCACATGGGTTTGAAAGCCATAGGAAAAATGAGAAAGTACAACAACCACAGCTATTAGATTCTAATATTCATAAAACCTCAAGTTTACAAGTAAAGATTATTCCATAAAACATGCACTGCTGCTGTAGCTACTTGACCAATATTAAAAAAGCAGCAAGGCTTGCGTACTCTGTGAAAACTCTACCAGTGCCACTTAATGAAGGTTTTATTTTGCTTTTAGGTCATGATCACAATGTTTCTTCGGTAGCCATCATGCCCAATGGAGATCATATAGTTTCTGCCTCAAGGGATAAAACTATCAAAATGTGGGAAGTCCAGACAGGGTAAGTGCACTTGTGAGCGAGCAGCACCAGAACAAAAGCGAGAGAAACCACTGTGTGTAGAAATGGGACACAGGACTCTGAGTGTCAGCAGGCACTGTTTGAATTGAGAAATGATGGTGTGCCGTTCAGAGTAATTCACTGAAGGATTCCGCCTCAATCATTAGGCAGAGGGGTTTAGATGTTAATACTGACTAATTAAAGCTGACTGATTTTGTCTTTCTAGAAGCTATGAGGGTAGGTCTCCAGCTCATAACCAGCTAGGAAAATAAATTCACTGAGTTTAAAGCGAGTATCTGTTACCTTTCTTGACACAGATCAAGGTGTCTCCTGAGTTCTTTTTGTCTTCTGTTTGGTTCATTCATCAGTTGTCTCTCTAATACCTAAATGATATGTAAATCTCTACTTGGTCTTAAAATACCAGTTCAGTGCAAGTAGTCATGTCAACTTCATTTTCTCCCAAGTTTCCTGCTTTTTGCCATAACAAGTTTTTGCTAGCTCTTAGCTGTCATTGCTCTCTCACATCAGCATCCTCTCTGTGAACTCTTTATGGTGTGCTCCATCACCTGCCAGGATGAGCGTGTGTGCACTGAAATGTTTTATCTTGGCCATGGAGAGTGGGTTGTGTCCTCAGCTTTCCAGGGCACGTGCAGTGGGTGGTGGCGCCGGTGGCTGAGTGCTGCTGTGTTTTTTGCACAGTTACTGCGTGAAGACTTTCACGGGGCACAGAGAATGGGTGCGCATGGTGCGGCCCAACCAGGACGGCACCTTGATTGCCAGCTGCTCCAACGACCAGACGGTGCGCGTGTGGGTGGTAGCGACAAAGGAGTGCAAAGCTGAGCTCCGAGAGCACGAGCATGTGGTAGAGTGCATTTCCTGGGCTCCCGAGAGCTCCTACTCCACCATATCAGAAGCTACAGGATCAGAGGTAATGTTCCCGGGCTGTTACACCAGCACACACTCGAGACAGCTTTGCCATGCTCCGTGTAGCACTGACAGCCCCTGAGCTTTGGGCTCACAGGGCCTGGCAGGTACAGCAGCTGTAGGAGGACTTTTGAGTATCTTGGTGTGCAGCTAAGCCCTGTCTTTTGTGGTTAGGACCTGTCTTTGCACTAGTGAAAGTGAGCTTGCTCTGTTCAAGGGGGGTGAGAGTAGAACCACTGTCTCATATTGCAGCAAGGAAATGTGTGAAGCAGCTTCTTTGGCAGAATGTGAAGATTATGAGGATGCTTAGCAATTGGAAGGTAGATGGGGGAAGGAGCCAGTCAGGAATGCAGAATGAAGGTGCCTTGGGTGCAGTGTGTGTCAAGGAGTCAGGCACCAACTGCTGTGTTTTACTGTACAGCTACTGATGGGAGAAAACATTCCTTAACTAAAATGAATCCCAGTTGTGTGATCACAGATACCTCTTCTAGTGAGCCTCAGAAAAGGCTTGCTAAAGGCCAGAGGAAATTTCGTTCTAAGGATGTTAAAGTATAGAAGAAAGGAACTAGAAATTAATTCTAGCTTCTAGTTAACCCTCCAACCCGGCATTGCTGTTTCACCCTCTGCCTCCAAAGGTCTTGGACACCCCAGGGGAAAAGTAGCCACACTGAACACAGGGACTTGTCTAGTGATGGCTTTTACAGGTTATTTCAGTCAGATTTCACTTGACTCGCTAGAAGATCCTTACACACTTTTAGTTGTAATTAACCCGAGAGTGCGTGTGTCCGTCCTGCGGCCGCGCGGGCTCTGCGGAGGCGGCTCCGCTGCCCCCTGCTGGTGGGATCGGGCACAGCCGCCTGCCCTGCACACCTGGACAGGTGAGAGCTCGGCCGGAGCTCGCTCCGTGCATGGGCACACGCACAAGTCACTTAAGAGCAGGGAGTTCTCAGAAATTCCTAACCCTGCTCCATTGCGTTTTATGAAGAATGTGAACACAAAGGTATCTGTGAGCTGCGTCCTCGTTTGTCCCGAGATGTGGCACTTGAGCTGTGTCTGCTGTTAACAGAGGGTATCATGCAATAGCAAGTGTGAATTCAAAGCATTACTTGGCTTGAAATCAGCAGGACAAACAACCATTTCTTTTAACAGACTGTCTAATTCTGCTATCATTAGTACCGGTGCCTGTGACTTAGCTTTGTCAGCATAGCTTTACTCACTGTTAAGCTGTTGTGTGATCTGATTTGGTACTAAGCAATATCACTGGGATGGGGTCTGCTTCATTCCTCCTCTTCCCATTTCCGTCCTATGTGTACCATAACTTAAACCATAATTTTCTGTAGACTAAGAAGAGTGGCAAGCCTGGGCCTTTTCTGCTGTCTGGATCCAGAGACAAGACCATTAAGATGTGGGACATTAGCACTGGCATGTGCCTTATGACACTTGTAAGTCCATTGGTGTTTTTTCTGGCAGTCATAGCTGCATATGTACAACCAGTTTTAATGAAATGTATTATCTTGCATGCCATGTTTTCAAGAGAAGCCAGAGTTCTAATAATGCAAATGCTGGAAATACAGTTTGAATGGCTTCTGTAGTTCAGATCTTGTTGTTGCTAAGAAATACTGACAATCTCCAAAGTCATACTGTGATGTAGGTTCTGTGATGAGTAGCTTGGTTTGTTTACAGAAATGCTGGTAACGGTCTGAATTTTGTTTTCTGTGAAATATCACATTGTTGGCACTTGTGGGACTTGCTGTGGGCCATAGGCTGCTGTTCTCAGCTCAGATTCTGGCTGGACTGGGTGGTGGTGCTGGGGCTGGAGAGCAGAATTAGTGCAGATCACATGAGGACTGCTGTTTGTTTGCCTTCAAGTACAGGAACTTGCATTGTTGGGAGAACTGATAGGTGTGTATAATAATAGAAACTGGAGATAAGCTGTGAGTTCTGAGAGGTTTCAGGAGCTGTCCTTGCCGGGCCAGGCAGGGGCCCTCAGTTTGCCATCGTGTGAGGTGTGGGATGCTCAGCTCTCAGCCTGCTCACTGCTCTCTCCTTGTGCACAAGGTGGGCCATGATAACTGGGTACGTGGCGTCCTGTTCCATTCTGGGGGAAAGTTTATTTTGAGCTGTGCTGATGACAAGACTCTCCGTGTCTGGGACTTCAAGAACAAGCGATGCATGAAAACCCTCAACGCGCACGAACACTTTGTTACCTCTTTGGGTATGTATTGCTCCTCGAGCCAGAGCTGCTGCTGCCCTGCTGCCTGCACTGGGCACCAGGCTGGCATTCACCTTGGGGCTCTAGTGGCACCTTGTGCTCTCTGTGTAGGAGAAAGGAGCTAGAAATTCAAATCTCTAGTCAAACCCCCACCCATGTGAGTTGTAGAGTTGGAGTGTGCTGGATTTTTTTGGTTCTGCTGCCAGTGTTGAGCATGGATAAGGATGTTAACTGACAGGGAGTTCTGGAATCTGTCACCAGTGTGCAGGTGCCTGGGGAGGGCTCTAGTGTCAGTGCTGGCCCAGCAAAAGGAAAAGAAGGGTGTGCACAACAGTCAGAAAAGAGTTAGTTTGAATTCCTGGACATTCCAGGTTTGTGTTACCAGATCTTGGTAATAGCATGAGAGAATTTGGCTACAGAAGCACAACCAGGAGCTTTGGAATTTAGCCTTTGAGCTGGTAGAATTGCTTTGAACAAGCAGTGCCCCTCAGTGAGAGTAGGAAATGCTGAAGTTCTGGGTTCATTGGTAACGTGAGCTTTTGTCTCCTGGCAGATTTCCACAAGACAGCCCCGTACGTGGTGACTGGGAGTGTAGATCAAACAGTAAAAGTGTGGGAGTGCCGCTGATGGAGTTCACAGTGACCCCTTTTCCTCTGGATGCACTCAGATACCATGGTTACCCATTGAGCTCTGTTTAAATAAATATTGTCCTTTCATGTAAATTATTCTGGATGTAGATTGAGCTTATTAAATGTTACACACAAAGTATTCATGCATGGTGAATCCAAATTGTATACTGTAAATTTACATACGTTGTCTAGAAGTACCATAGGTTTAAGAACATGGGCTGGCATTGGTCACATCAGACCTGAGAAGGCAGAAGTGGGATGCTTGGAATAGGGCACTTAACTGAATAGTTGACAGTGTCGTTATGTCGGATAATTATACCTGTTTTTCTTTCTGCTGTCTGTTGGTGCCTGAATTGGTGACCTCATTTGGGAAAAGTTTTGTAGGGCTCTTTCAGAAATGTGTATCTATGTAACATCACTTAAGTGTGCTTAATAAATCTTCTCTAAGAATACTAGATAATAAGGCTGCAATTCAGAATCTTCTGAACCTTATATGTAATTAATGGAAATTAATGAAACTCTGGAATATTTGTCATGAAACATTTGCCAAATCAACAGAAAACACTTGTTTTGGCCTCCTATCACGCAAGGGTTGGTATATTTATAGAACTGACTGTAAACCTGAAATAAGACAACAAATCTTAGTCGCAGCTGATGTGATAAATGTATTTATTTTTTATTTGGTCATTCAATGGTTAAGCTGTGCTGTTAAACTAAGTTTAAATGGTTTTTTGTTTGTTTTTTTTTTAATGCTAGACAAACTTCCAGGAGGAGTTGTCCATCCCACTAGAGTTTAGTGATCCAGTTTCCAGTAGAGCTTCCTCTCCCAAATGACTGCCGTGGTCCAACTTGCTGTTTGCTTTCCATGTTTGTTAGAGATGTGCAATTCCTATTACACAGCAGGATCAAAGGACACTTCCCTCATTCACTGGCAGGAAATTGGGGTATACAGGTTTCTTGGTTTCCTTAGTGCCTCCTTGGACAATGAGGTGATCCTCACCTTGGCAATGTGGCTCCAATAAAAATGTCCTGGGGTTTGCAAGTGCAGAAAAACCTTGGGCTGCAGCATTGAAATGCTTTAAAGGAAGCACTAAGTATCTGAGAATCAATTTGACAATGGCAGGTCAGATCCATGCAGGCTTCTAAAAGATGCCATGAACAAAGCCCACACCCATCTGTGGGAATGATGCTAAACATTAAAACCAAACCCAAATCCTATCAGCAAAACCAGCCCAGCTCAGTTACTAGTATTTATGTTGTTTGGTGTACACAATTTTTAATTTGCATATCCCTAAGGTTACATATTTTGATCTGAAATTAATGAAAATATTATTAATATTTTAATCAGCATTTTGGTGACATATTCCATTGTAGATAACCAAGAATTACAATACTTATCAAACTAACCAGGTATTTTTAAAAATCAACTTTAAAATGGACAATACAATGAAGTACCAGGCTGATGTTTTAACAGGTGAAGTTGTGCTTTATTTTATTCCTTTGGTTTAATCCATGGCTTTTAAAATGACCATTTTAAAGCTGAGAGTCCCTGACCAGCATAGGGTGGGCTGGAGGGTGAACACACTGCACTGGTGAGGGCGAAACTTCCACAGTCAGCCCCGAAGGACCCGTTGTTCTGTGGGAGGAGCTGGGTTGGGGTGTGGGAT
The DNA here is from genome assembly GCF_009819885.2 of Catharus ustulatus. Lineage (NCBI taxonomy): Eukaryota > Metazoa > Chordata > Aves > Passeriformes > Turdidae > Catharus > Catharus ustulatus. The sequence continues at coordinate 474,936 of NC_046242.1, read as the reverse complement.
TCTCTGGGCAGCGGTGGAGAAGGGGGGTTCTGATGTGGGGGTTTCAGAGCCAGTTTATGATCCTGGCTGATCTCTTAAAGCCAGTGGTTTCTGTCATTCTCAGTGTGTTTTGCTGCATAAGCATGCACGAATAAAGTCTGTTTTGTTTGTTAGCTGCTTGGACTGGAAACATTTGCTGCTTTTTGTCCTATTGGAGAATTCCAGATACAAAAGTAGTGCATCTTCAATCCCTCCATGCATCTGCAACTGTAAAGTAATGACATCTGTTTACTTCCTGGTAGGACCTAGAAACTTTATTTAAGTCTAAAGTAAACCACCCTCATGTACATAACTCAAACCTGAATGAGAAATTAAAGGTACCTGTGATGTGGAAGTTGTCTACTGCATTTTTTCCCTGTAGCAAAGAAACATTTACCAGGACCCCTGGCCCCAGTGCTGGCAGCAGTGTCCCTGCTGTGAGCCTCAGCCCTGCTGCTGTGCAGAGTGAGCCTGCTGGGGCAGCAGGGAATGATCTCAGGGATGGTCCTGAGCGGACCAAAGCTGAAGCCCTGGTTGGAAGGGAGCCACACCACAGGCGTGGGAGTGAGGGGACACTCTGGGACATGCTGTGGGACTGTCCCCACTGTTACTGTCAGCTTGTGCTGTGCCTTTGCTGTGATCAGAACTGCAAGAGTTAGGTTACTGGGTCAATAATGAAATAAATGCATTGGAGGGGGCGAGAGGTTTGCTGGTGCTTTGGCACTTCCTGACTAAACCTGGCAGCACGTGCCAGGACCCAGCTCTGGCCTCTTAGCAGAGCCACTGCAGATCCCTGGGCTGAGCCTAGCATGGGCCATGCCACACGGGCCAGAAAGTGCAGCATTTTTTGTGGTTTGGATAGAAGCTGGAAACTTGATGTTTTATACTATCTTGCACTTCAGAAGGGGAAACAAACCCATCCTGCTTTTTTGTGTGGTGTGACCAATGTGTGCCCGGGGCACTGAGGAAAGGAAAACAACCCCTGGTTGGTAGTGACTGGGGACTGTGGGCATGGGGTCCCTGCCTCTCCTCTGCCTCTTCCTGTCCATGTGAACTGCCTGAGAAATCACTCAGACAGCTCCTGACTCCCCTGAGAGCTGTTGAAAAGGAAAAATTACTTTGTTTTCGTAGACAGTGGTGGCTTGGTAATCCTTTAATGATTTGAATATTGCAAATGCTGAGTTGAGTGAAGGAGAAGCGCCCTTGGAGTGAGCTGTTGTGTCCAGCTGTATATAACGTCCGTGTATGAAATCAATACCGAGAGTCCTGTAGCAAGAGCACGTGCATAGAGGGGTGGGATGGCCGGGGGGGAGCGGGGGGGTCGCGTTGGATTTGCAAGTCACAACTGGCAGTAACTGGCCTTTTTATCTTTCCACTGTGTCATGTAAGTAGCTGCTTTCCTGTCCTCCCTGTCCCTCAGGCTTCCCCGAGTTCATTCTGAAGAGAGGTTAGCAAAATCCTCACGCTTTAGAGTCGATGCCGACATCGACGTGAAGGCAAATGTCAGATGTTTGTTCGAGCGCTGGTAGAGGTTGCAATTGGAGAGAACAGTTCCCAGGCTGTAGGAGTTAACTGAAGCTATTGACACAATTAAAACAAAATCGGTAAAGGAATGTATATAATACTGCTCTGTGTTTTACAGTAAGATTTGTTGCTCTCAGACTGTGTAAAACAAAATTTATTCATGTTTTCTGCATATTAAAAAAATCTTATTGTACCAATTGGTAAACTATTAAATGCATATAAAACTAGATGTGGTTTTGTTTCCTTGGATGCAAGAATTAAAACTATTTTGAAAAAAGCTATTGGTGTTTCACCCTCAGATTTTGCTCCCACCTGCCTTGCCCTTGCTCTGATTTTAATTTAACTTGTGCTCCCCTGAGGCTGCAGGAAGTGGTTTTGAGCTGGTTCGTGGCAGCTGGATTGGTGAGAGGCTTTGTTGGTTGATGGGGTGCAATGAGGTGCTCCAGGAAATGCTCTGGTGGGCTGAGCTGGTCTCACAGGTGGGCAGGAGAGCCTTGTCCTGTCCCTGGCACAGGCCAGCCCTGGCTGGGTTGGGTTTGGTTGGATTTTCCCTTCTCTTTCCCTGCTCCTCCCTCGGTGTTGGAAGTGGTGAGGGCAGTGGCAGAGCGTGGCTGTGCATCCTTGTGGGAATTGCTCTGGCTTTGAGGCAGCACAGGGCAGCTGGGTGCCTGCAAAGCTGAAGGCACTGCGCGGTGCTGGCACCATCTGTTCTGCTGTTAGGGTCCTGTGCCTATCTATGTGTGCTTTGGTTTAATTTCTCCCTGTGATTTGGCCCTAATTGCCTTGAGTACTGTTTCGAGGTGGGTCAGGGCACATCTTCATAATGGAAGAGCATGGATGTGCCTGTGAGCTTGATGTAGGGAAGGAATGAAAGGGCACTCCTGCCAGCTGAGGGCTGTGGAAGAGCTGGTGGGGGGTACTTTGCAGTGGGAGCAGACATGGAATGAACATTTGGAGGAGGCCCACTTGCATTTGGGAGAAAAACCTGAGTCTGGGCTCTGCTGGAACCAATGTGTGCATGGCCTAGAGGTGATTTTTGGGGTGAGGGTTGAAAGGAAAGCCTTGTATGTCCACAAGCAGTGAGTTTCTCACAGGGAGCACAAGGCAGGTTCAGGTGTAAGTTGCTAAGAACAGTATGGGCAGTTAAATTGAATTTCCCCTCTTAGCTGGGTGAGTTGTTGCTCGTGCAGCAAGTGCTGTGCTGACAGCAGCTCTGTAGGTGTGAGATTGGTTTGGACCAGCTGTTCCCAGTCCCAGTACAGCACTGATGGGCACTGAAACATTTTTCAGTGGATGGGTTGAGTACCTGCCTGCCTCCAGCCCAGCTGGGTCCCAGGCCCATTTGAATCAGTTTTTACACTTGTGTTTAAGAACTTGTGAACAGAGTAATGAGAACCCCCAGAACCCAAGAGGTAGTGAGGTACAGACAGGTGTTGTAAATGTAGTTTTTTACCAGCCTGCATTGCCTTGGAGCCTCAGTAGTCAGGACTTGTGTCTTTTAGCTTCATTTCATATGGGTACAACATCCCCAAAGCTGTGTCCCTGCTCCCACATGTCCCCTGGGATGGGAGGGCAAAGTGACTCCTCTCCCTGAGCACAAATGGATTCTGAGAGCAGAGGGTGTGGGTCCTGCCCCCTCTGGGCTGGGGTTGTGACTCTGGTACTGATTTATAGGTTTCAAAGCCTCCAGGTCAGCTGGTTCTGTTCTCGCCCCCCGCCCCAAGAACAGGAGTGATGGCTCCAGTGCTGGTACCAACACTTTGCACCAAACAGTAAAGAAACAAAAAAATACCTGCAAGAGTTTAAAAAGCTTTTAATGGACTTGTAAGACACTAGTAAAAGAAAAATCTTGTAGGAAAGATGCACTGTAGTCATTTATTGATTGCTTTCCAGGAAATTCAGAATTTTTCTAATTAGGAGCAAGTTCATTTGCAGTGAAGACTCTGCCTTGTTGCCTCCAACACCTCAGAGGCTGCTCCCTCCTATCCCCCCTGCCCAGCCCCAAGTTACAAATACCTGTAGGGTCAGACAGGAACCCGAGGGTACAGAGCACAGGGACAGCACTGGGCTCCCAGGGTCAGTAAAAGAAGCAGCGCGGATTAGCACGGGGCACGATCCAGGACAGACAACGCGAGGGAGGGAGAGGCTGGGGCTGCGGCCAGCCACTGTTCTTCTACTGCTTGATCTGCTTGGAAAACAGGACATTCAACTCTGTCGGCATCCCAGGGCCTGCAGCAGCCACATCTTACCTGCTTGAGGACAGTGACAACCCCAGGATGTGCGTGGGAGGGGACAGGACAGGCGGATTGCTTTAGTGGCACTTGCCATTCAGTACCGTCCATTGCCAGCAATGGCAGCTCCCAGCGCCAGTCCCAAAACCAGTGTGCAAAACCACCATAGATTAAGGTATTTGCCAGAGGTTTCAGTGCTGGGGGAACTTCAGTTTTTATTTAAACCCCTTCCCCAAAACCTGGTACTTTCTGATGATTCCGCCAGGGTCAGGGGCCTCAGCTCGGTGTCTACAGCTGCTGTTGCAAATGACACCAGGTCTCTATTCCTGAATTTTCCTCCCCTCTCCGCTGCCCTAAATAGGGCTGTGCTTCCCTCCTCACTCTCCTTAGCTCAGCCCTCACTTGCTGCATTCCCACCTCTCCGAGGCACTGGGGTTTCCACTGCAATGGAAGTTTGTGCGCTTTTTTAAAGATCAAGCCCTCACTCTTTGGATACAGTATCCCAAGTTACTCAGCTGCAAGCAGAGCACAGGTGGAACAGTGAATATCATATATATATATCTATATATATATATATCTATATATATATATCTCTATCTATATCTTTACCTTGAAAATTAGAATGTGAATGTTACAAAACCCCACTGAATTGCCAAACTGCCAACCAAACATAGAAAAAAATGGTTAAAGGAATCCCATGGCTATATCCTGATGTAGAAAATGCTGTACATCCCCCACTTCCACATGTCACAGGCTTCAGTCATCTCAGCAACACAAATATGGCTGTTCTTAGCACAATCTTGAATAGTGACTGGGGGGAAAATCAATCTTTTGGCTTGGAATCCACGTTTTACAAGAACGCGGAGCAGTGATGGGGCTGGTTCTTTACTGGTTTAGCAAAGCAGTGTCCTTAGTCAACATAAAAATGACCTGAGAAATGTTACATTCCTCCAGACAGTTCATTTGGAATTGATATGTACAAAGTAGAAATAACTGCTGCGCACACACACGACACGGACACACACACGGCAGGAGGGCCCCGCGCGCCAGGACGGGTCTGTGCTGCCTCCGGCCACTTCCCCTCGCGTGGCAGACACAAGCTTGGGCAGACAGATTACATTGCTCAGATTAGTTCTTTGCATTGTGTATTAATTGTACCAGTGCAATAACATTGTCAAAAAGGAGGAGCTGCTCCAAGGGCAGCTAAGGCCCTGGGCCAGATTCAGAAAAGGGTGGTTTAAACTTTTTTTTTTTTTTTTTTTTTAAAGCGAGGTACACATTAAGCAGAGCTCTGTGTTAAGGGGATGGCAGCAGAAGGCATGCTTGGCTCCGCCTCTTTCTCCTCCACTTTGTCCTCTGCTTCCAGCTGTTCCCCACTTTTCATGCTTTCCTGGAGCTGCTGGCGTCGCTGCACCTCGGCTTTAAGGTTCTCCAAGTCTTTTTGGCTGAAGGGGAAAGCAGTAAGGGGAGCAGGCATTAGACTGGCCATGGGAATGGTGAAGCCCCAGGACAAGGTCATGTTCAACAGGGGGAACACTCCTTGCACCTCCCTCCCCCACAGCTCAGCCAGGCCCCAGTTTGCTGGCTGAGTTTGAACAGAGGCACCAGGATCTGCTCCCCCAGTGGGGCTGGGGCAGAGCAGGGGCTTCATCTCCCTGATGGCCACACAGCCTCCAGCTGCTCATGCTGCATTTGTACCACCAATGACTATTTACAGCCTTAGAACAACAGTCTTGGCTCAGGTCAGCTATTTCAAACATTATCCCAACCACATTTTCAACTAGAAGAATAAAAGACAATTCATAATAATTTAAAAAAGTAATCTAAGAGTCCTGCTGTTCGCAGTGGTCTTGATGATCAAGGCCTGAATTGGGATCTTGGCTAAAACAAACAAATCCTGGGAAGCTGGTTTCTGCTCTCTTGCGAACTAAGACAATACAGACTTGATTTCTAAAGGCATAACCCAGAACAATCACTGTACCTTAGTGGAATGAAGAGAATTCCATTGATAATGTTCAGCTGCTCCAGGACACTGGCCATACTGGGAGCTGTGAACTACATCACAAGGGAAAAGAAGTTTTAGGAGTAAGAACCTAGAGAGGACTCTGAATTTCTAAGCACTTCTCTTTACCAACAGCTGAGAAAATGCCATCATTTGCATTATCTACCTCTGTATATCCACAAGCTTCCCACCAGCCCCTCTGGGGACTCCTGCTGAACCTGTTAAATACATTGCTGTGCCAGTTCCAAAATGTGTTGGGTTTTCCACCCCGCCTCAAGTGTTTTAACAAGGGTAAACCCTTTAGTGCTGTTTTTATGGGTTTGAACCTCTTCACTGGCCACAATTCCCAGGACTTTTATTTGATTCAAGGTCCTTGTGCTCCCTTCATTGCCATGAACTCCTCAGGGTTGTTGTCAGCTCTCCACAGGGAGAACACCCACACACAGAGCACAGTCCCACTCTGTCCTCCCTGCAGCTGGAAGCCTCTTTCTCAATCTGCTGGGGTACAGCCTGGCAGGGAGAGCACCCATGGCTCAGGCTGGGTACTGTGCCAGGTGTGGAGGCAGGCAGGAGCAGCTGGGTTTGGCTCAGGAGGGCCAGTCTTTGCTGCTCCATGTAAGGTAAGACAGACCCTCCGTGCTCCCTGCCCAGCCTCCCCAACCACAACATCCCTGGAAGGAGAACAAAGCACCTGGTAGATGACAGCATTTCTGAGGATGAGGAAACTGAAGTACTTGTGGGTTGAGCAACCTGCTGCCTGGCAGTGAGTCAGCAGCAGGGCAGGGTTGTGTGCAGGTGTGCCAGGTTCTCACCCCAGGAGCTGTGCCCTGCTGCTTCCCAGGGACCCTGCAATGCTGTGCTCCATCCACCACAGCATCTGAGCCACTGCCCTGGCAAGGGCCTGGGAAGGGACAACTGCTACTCCTCCTGACAGTCCATGTCCCTCAGGAGCAGCTGGACACAACTTGCAGCTGGCACAGCAGGATGCCCAGTGCCCTGGGTTACCTTCAGTGGCATGATGTTGGCGTTGGAGCCATTCTTGTAGATCTCGTTCATTGTGCGCTGCAGAGCCACTGCTTGCTGCGTCAGGTATTTCAAGTACTCGGAGCTCTCTTTGGTCTTTTCATGGTGTTCACCGAGCTGATGGGAAATGGGGAAAAAAAAAGGTTCAACATCACAAGTGAGAGCAGGACCCAACCCAGGGAACACACCTGGGTGCCAGCTCAGCCTCCCTATGGGAACTCAGCAGAATGGGTTTTACCTGCCTTGGCATTCAAAAACCAGTAAAACAGTTCCTCTTGGGAGCCTTATCAACATTGCACGTTTTCATCAAGTGGGAGCATATTTGCTGGGTGAGCAGCATTCCCTGTATTGGGCTCTTCTTCAGGAGCTGCATCCCAGCATCCTCCCCACCTGGACCAGTATTCCAGCATTCCCCGCACTGGGCTGTGCCCTCAGCCAGCTCAGCTGAGTCACCGCGTGCAGACGTGCTCAGACAGCCCTGGGCTGGGGCAGGAGTTTCACTGAGCAGCAGCCAGGCTCAGAGCTCACTACCAAACCAGTTTGGAGCTGGTATTTACAAGACTGGTAGGAGAAAACTTGGGAAGAAGTTTTTTCCAAGCCCCACCAGAACATGGGGCCTTGTCCAGCCAGGGGTAGAGCAGAGACACAGGTGCAGGAAGCTGAACAAAGACTCCTGGCATAGCAGTGGGCAATTACTGCACAGGACAGCAATTCTGCCCTGGCCCTACAAGGGCTCCCTGGCATCCCTCAGAACTGTTTGCAGGAAAGGCCTCCCCAGGGGCCAGGCTGGGCACTGGTTTGCAGTGGACCTGCTCAGTTCTGGCCCTGCAGTGAACAAACACAAACACAGTGGGGTCACTCATCACCTGGTTCTTGTAGATGGTGTAGCCTTCCTTCTCATGCTGCAGAGCCGACCGGAACTCGGCTTTGCTCTCGTACACTCGGGCAACCAAGTGGTGGCTGAGGGAAGGAAAGGGTGCAGTCACTTCTCTGAAGAAACATTTCTGTGCTGCAGTGAGTGTCACTGTGCCATAACAGTGTCTGGGCTGAAAGTCTTAACATGAGTGTGAGAGGAGACTGAATGCAGCACCCTGGGAGTTGTTCTTGCCAGCCCAGCTGAGGACTCACACTACACTCACGAGGCTGGATTTTAGTTGGAATGCTGAGAAGTGACCTACAGAGGTAAAGACTGAGCTGGGCATCTTTTGTTCTGCATCCAGGAAAGCTGAAGGCCACAGCAGGGAGCCAAAGGGAGAGGCACATCCATGGGAATACCTTGGGGCTGGATTTATTAACTGGAGAGGAAGTCTGCATCCCTAAGCCCTCAGGCAGAGCCAGACCTGAGTTCCCTGGGCTCTCGCCAGCTGGGAGAGCTGACTTTGCTTGGACTGTAGGCCCTGGTGCTTCTGGAATGACAAAGAAATTGCTGGGTTTGGCAGTGTTTCTCTGGGAGGGGATGGGTCTCTCCAAGCATCCCAGTGCCACTGAGGGACAGCTGAAGGCTCTGGACCCTGCACATTCATCAGCAGCTGGAAAACAAGGCAGGCTCTTGCAGGGGCTTATTCAGGTTTATTTGCAGCCTGGTGGAGAACAGAGGGGTGCAATGTGGCAGCAAGAACTGGGAGTGGGCTGTGCCTGGCTGACAGAGACAGTTCTGCACTGAAGGACAGAGGGCATCCAGCACTGCAGCAGTGGGCACTGGGAGCAGATCCTACAGGTGTCACCAGTCCCAGCTTCCTTGGGAACACACAGAAGCCACTCAGGGTTTTTATTCAAATACAGGACTTTATGGCAAAGGACAAAAGCACATTAAGTGATTTGCAAAGATCCCTCCCTGAGGGCTGGAACAATTAAACATGAGCATTTAACATGCTGTCCCTGTCTCCCAGTGTAACTCCCTTACAGGCTCTCCAACTTTTACTTCCCACATTTTTCTGTTGAGAGTCCACAGGGACCAGGGTAATCTTGACAGATTTTGTGAGCAAACAACATCACAGCAAATCCCACAATTAACCTTAAGAACAACGGATCTCCATCCTTTGAAATAACAAACTTGGATATGCACCATGACCTTGGCTCTGGGACAAGAGTGAATATGCAGTTCCCAAGCCCAGACCCTCCCATGTGAGTGCTCAGTGACTGTGCTCGCTGTGACAGCAGTGACCCAGCCCAGGACCCCACCCTGCCTCACCTCAGTGCAACCTTCAAAGACTTGGAGCCGTGGTACTTGGAGCTGATGGCCAAGGCGTTCTCCAGGAACCGCAGGGACAGGTCATACTCCATGACCCCATGGAGCACCAGGCCAATGTTGTTCTGCACAGAGAAGCCAACAGGCATTGGGGCATTGGGAAGGACACACTGACACTGCAGTTCCTGCTCTGTGAGCAGCAGGACCCCACAGGTGTGTCCCTGCCAGAAGAGCTGCAGTCCCTGCAGCAGTAACGTGACAGGGACCAAACAATCCTGGCACAAGGGAGGGAACAAACTCTCCAGTTATGCCAGTGCAACAAGAACATAATAAACAAAGGAGTTTTCCTAAAGTGCTCAAACCCCATCTGCAGTATCCCAGTGCAGAGCTCAGCACAGAGGCTGACCCTCCCAGCTGAAGGGTCAAACTCATTTTTTCCTTCATCTGATGGCACCAACCAGTAACAACCCAGGCAGGAAAAGCACTGCCTCAATATTTGTTTCTAACAGCCATCATATGAGCATCTTAAAGGGCAAGAGGTTTCTCAGAGATTAGGAACTTGAAGACTCTTAAACAAATTACTTACATCTAAGAGTGCCATTTCTGGGTGATCCTCCCCAAATACCAACAGCATGAGGTAGCGTGCACGGTACAGCAGGTTCAGTGCTGTCGACAGTTGGCTGTTTGCAAAGCAGTACAGAGCCAGGTGCATCTAGGACAACAGAAGGGACCCACCATTAAAGTAAAATAAAACTCTCCTTTCCACTCCTTTCCTCAGCTGCCATTAATAAAATGTCTTCCTCACTGGTTAAAGAAGGACTTCAGCCACTTTGAAAAGTCCAGTCTGCTGGCTGATGCACAGCCCCACTGAGGACACAGCACTGAGGAAACTGTGTGTTTTATTTCAGTTTCTCTTAACACCCCTTGTGGACTATTTCCCATCTGACTTGGATATGTATGTCATATTCTGACTGTGCTTTGGGGGGGATTCTTTGCTCTTTTTGTTTCTGACAGAAGCCCAGGGCCAAAGCCAGGAGAATTAATGTATCTAAATAAAGCTGCAGTAGACAAACACTAGAAACCTAGGTGAAGCAGGACGAATAGTGAGCATGCAGGACACACTCTGCTTTTCACTTTGCAGGATCCTAAGAGATGATGAAGTGGAGAATTCTGGAAAGCAAGCTGCAGAAGAAAATGTAACTGTTTTCCAGCTGCAGACATGAACTAAGGCTCCAGAGTGCAGGCAGACCCGAGGTGCTGCTGCTGCCCCCATACTCACATATTCCTGGATGGTGTTGGGGTGTTCGATGCCCAGGACCCTCTCGCTCATTAGCACCGCTTTCTGCTGATTGCTTAAGGCCTGAACAGAACAGGACAGAGCTCAGGGCAAGCCACACCACGCTGTGAGCTTGAGCAAGCATGGGGAAGGAATGAGAGCACTGAGGAGATCCCCTCAGAGCCTCTGCTCACCTCTGAGTAATCTCCCATGATGTAGTTGAGCCGAGCTAGCAGCCTCAGGCAGGCACAGATTTCTACATGCATAGCACCATACACATTGTTGAACAGGTTTAAGGCTTCATTGATGAGCTCACAGCCCTCCTTCAAGAAACCTAAAATATATATATATATATGTGTGTGTAAAATAACCCTTAACACTGCTGGAGACAGAAGTGGGATACACAGACACAGGTCACTGTCCTGGGGGAAGGTTATCACTGCCCTGACCCATCCTTGCTCACTGCTGGTGGTTTATAGCAGTGTTCCAGATGGTCTTGGAGACCAGGATTCTCTACCAAACCCAGGCTGTCAGGGGTGTCCTGGTCACGTCCTGGCCATGCCCCACACACCCTGCTCCTCCCATTATCAGTGATCATCCCGAGAGGCAGAGGCACGTGGGGTCCATACCTTGCTGAACTTTTGCTTGCCCGCTCTGGAAAAAGTGGAAAGCATCGGAGGCTTTGGGGTTTACATGCTTCACTACAGGGAAGATGTTAAGAATATCCTCTTCTGTGAAAGTGGGCTTGTGCCTGTTGTCGAAGTTGTACTCCTTCAGCAGGATCTGGAGGGACCAAAAAGAGTGCAGGGCACAGTTACCACTTCCACAGGCACATGGCAAGAAAAAAAGTGAAGTTCCAAATGTGGATTCACAGTCAAAGCATTTCTGGTACCATGCCCTGGGACAGAACTCTCCAAGGTGGTCAGATGTAGGTGTGCACCACCACCTGTACATGTACGTGGTGACAACACTGAACCCGTGGCAGGAGAGCTGCTCCAGCTGTTGTCCCACAGCCCACAGAGCAGCAAGAAGGCAGTGCAATTGTACTGGGGCTAGTTGTTCTTCCAAGGGACATGCCAGCACGTTTACCCTAAGAGGGAACTGGGTTAGAAATCTCTGTATTCCTGTGAACATGAGCACCACAAAGACTGTGGGGCTCGTGCTGTGCCTGAAGAACAATTGCACTTGCTCTTTGTGTTCCTCAGCACAGAACATGATGGCAAGGGAGGGAGGATGTGGATCTTACCTGGACTCCAGTTTTGAGGGAGATTTCACGGAGCAGGGTGATTTTCTGTAGATTATACATTTCAGCTGCTTGGTCAGCATTCTCACTGCAGAAAGCACACACAAGCTTCAGCTCTCAGGGGAGTTTCTGCTCAAGGACATCGCTCCATTGTGGCTACCCGGGGTCCCTGAACAGCCAGGTGCTAACTCAAACCAAAGACTAAGACTGCAGAGTTTGCCCACGGTGTGTCAAACTGGCAGAGCACAGCAGTGCTTTTACAGAAATCCTCCATGTGTTCTCAAAGCCCACTGCAGTGTTTGGGCTGAGAACCTTCAGCTCTTGGTGAGGAGTGAGCACATCCCCTGACACAAGGGGATGATCACTGTCCAACTACCAGAGGTTGGGTTATCCAACTAGTCATGGCTTTTCTCTTGGGCCACTGCATTGGTGCTGCCAGTTCACAATGTTCCCTTTCCTTATTCCCCATCTCTGCTCAGGTACCAGAGCAGTTGTCCTTTTTTTGGAACAGAAGTTCCCTTCAGCCTAAATCATTGTTGATATAGACAAGTATCTCTGACTATACTACTTGAGCTTCTCACCTTCTGATCCCCTCTGTACCCTTAGGAAAGGTTTCCCTTCCTCCTCTGCCTTTCATTAAAGATCCATGTAAGTCCCTTAAGGGTACAAATTTTATTTAAACATAAATCAAAAAGGGAGGTTCTGGTAAAAAGCAAGAGCTACAGAATTTTGGTGAATCCAGGGACGAGCCAAGGTCACCTGCTCCACTTACCATTCAAGACTGAAATCAAAATAGTTCTTTGCTTCTGAACAAATATTTTTCCATAGCTCCTGAGGGGTCATGCTGGCCCACGCAGTGTTATCAGCATTTCCAAGGTTCCTGTTTTTCCTTTTCTTATTCTTCTTCTTGGAGACCAGCTCATCAGCTGGAAGATGGGCAATGGGATTTGGGAAGGAGCTCAGAAAACAGTTGAGGAAGTGGCTGATGGCAGCAGATAAACCTGACAGCTCCACACCCTACAGTGAGACACAGAGTCAGTCAGGAGAGACACCTGCCATGCCACAGCCCTGCTCCAACCCGAGCCTCACACACATCCAGCCCTGCAGAAACAGGGGCACCTTCCACCAGAGGGACAGGAGGCAGTGTGTGCAGGGCCCCTAGCACAGACAGAGTTCTGTCCATGCAGGATTAAATTCGTGCCTACATACAGAAATGGGCTGTTACATTTCAGGCTGCTGCCTGGGACAGAGAAAGCACAGGGTGCAAAGAAGATTTTGGCACTGGAACCAAGCCAGGTGCATTGCTAGGCTGTGTGTGAACAGGTACAAGGATATGTAGTGTTGAGCCAATTAAAAAAGCTTCTTAGAAGGGCAAAAGCAGCACTTTAAGAGGAAAAGGTATTACAAGGAAAACAAGCTATGATTTCACTTTTTAAAGCCTCCAAACAATGAGTGAGGATCTGGGGAGGAAAAGCATGAATGACTGCGCTCTGAGAAAGCTTTCTTCAAGTGGGAACTTGTTTTCCCTTCCACAGAGGGCTGTACCTATTTCAGTACTAATGAGCTTGTACTTGTTGTTGCCACGCAACCACAGGAACTGCCTAATGAGAGGAGAACCCCAAACAGCTCTGTTTGTGGAAAAAAGTCATTAGGGAGGACACACAAGGCAAGAGGTCAGGCTGCAGGTCATACCTGGAGGTATGTCTTGAAGATGTGTTTGGCTGATCGAGTGATCAATTCGCTGATTCCGATTTTCTACCCAAAGAATAAAGAACAGACTGAGTCCATTGGCAAGAAAATGGAAAAATACACTGGGCTTTTGAAATGCTTCTTTAGCAAGATGTGCAGGAGATACACTGCTCTCCCTGCAGCACAGATCTGCAGTGCTTTGACAGCCCTTCTGGAGCCAGTGAGGAGCCCTGGCCCTCTGTGCCTGGTGCCCACAAGCCCCGGGTGTGGCTCAGAGCAGCTCCAGCAGTGCTTCAGGGGCTGCCACAGCCCAGCCCTGCCTGCTCCTGGGCAGCCACACTCACAACACTTCAGAGTTTGAGCCAAAGCCCAGATGTGTCTTAGAGGCTTAAAAAATGCACAGCTGAAAGTCCAACCGTGTTCCTTCCCTGTTACTTTTGGGAATCCTTGAAGCAATTCTCTACCCCAAAAGATACTCACAGTTCCTAACATTATGAAAGCCATTAAAGATTTAAAAAAAAAAAACAAAACCTCCCCAGCCACCACTTACAGGTCATCCTCCCTCCTCCCCTATTTTTGAAGCTGTTTATTTTTACACAGAGAACAACTGGCCAAGTGGGAATCTCCCTGGGACAAACAATGGCAGAGCAGTTTGAACTGTGTGATGCTTACAAAGATGTGATCCAGCTGTGCACGGCCGGGGGTCTTGCTGATGAAGCTGATCACCTTGCCCAGGTAGCGCATGTTGATGCCCCTCTGGTGCATGGCCTCGGCCAGGGTGGCTCCATCCATGGGGAGCACTGTGTGATCCAGGCAGTCCTTCACCTGCAGGGTGTGCACAGACCTTGTTACTGAGGGCAAACAGGAAGGAAAGAACTTCCATTAAAAATTAAGAAAACCCCGCCAGGAGGCAGGACAGGCATTCCCTGGTGCCACTGCTGAGGGTCACCCTGAAAGCAGGCAGTGACCCCAAACAAGACTCCTTTGGTGGGTAACACCTGCTGTAACCCCAGGGACCACCATGGTAGCACAGGCAAGGGGGACACCTGCAGTTCCAGGCCAGTCTGGGCCGGGTCTTTGCCACTGGGGCCAGTTTCACTCCTCTGTCTCACTCTGTCTCAGCAGGGAGGAGCAGCACTATGCTGTCCAGAGGCAGAGGCAAAACAATTCCTACTTGTGCAAGTAGCAGGGTGACCCTTCTTTAAGGGCCTCACAGTCAGTCACTAATTGCCATTTCAAATTGAAAGAGTACGTGGAGCTGTGCACACATAACTGATAAGGACAAATAGCACTCGCATGTTGTGTTGCAGTGCTGATTAGCAGTTGTTTAATTCACGTCATGGACTAACACCAGCCCCTCTCTGATATGCACAGGACTACCTGCTACAGCAGCTGTTCTGCAACCTGCCCTCACACAGCCCTGTGCAGTCTTTTGGGTTTATATACTGGAGTATCAACTAGCTTGTAATCAACAATCACCGAGCCCTTTTCTGACTCACCCACCCCCTTTTTCGTTTAAAACTGAATAGCTGGTTCTGAAGGTTGTGCTGACTATAGAATTAGTGGATTTAGAGTTCAGAAGAAACTTTCCAACAAGGAAAACCCTCTCCTACACAAGACCAACAACTCCATGACCTCTTAGAGTAGAGCTCACGAGTTCTCCCCTGCCAGTTCCAGTGCCTGCTCTGACAGCTGCATTAGCCATCAATTCATCCCAGGAAGGGAGAAACTGGGATTTCTTATCTGGCCAGGTGCATGGGTAACATCCAAAACGCTTAAGACTTACAGAAGGAGTTTTTAATGACTGCTATTAGTAAAAACAATTGCCCAGTTCACTTCAAATTATTAGTCACTGACTGAGTCACAGCCAGGGTCAGCTAAAACAATAAGCTGTGAAGGATGCCCAGGGCTAGGGAGGATGGCTCATGTGGTCTCTATTGTCCTAAACTCTTAGCAATAGCTTTAATTACCAGTGCCAAAATTTTTTGTTGGATTGAGGTGAGAAAATTGTGTCATGATGTAAGATGGGAAATGGAAAACCCCTCTGTGCCTTGCATGCAATGCTCATGCTGCTCCCTGTGGTCCCCCACCAGTGCCAGAGCCTGCAGCTGCTCAGGTGAAGCTGGTGTCCCAGAGGTCACCAGGGCCACTGCTTGCTCAGAGCAGCATCACTGCTGGCTCTGGGTTCCTTACCAAGCCTGGGATCTGGCATGTCAGCAGGAATGCAGCAGCATCCTTCAGCAGCTGCTTCTGATCCTGCACCTCCTCTTTGCTCGACTCAGGGAAGTGAACACCTGGGAGAGGAATGGAGAAAAAACATCAACCATAGCAACAAGTCCTCTACACTACACAAAGTAAACAGTAAGAGCATGTAAAAAATTAAGAGTAATTGTCTCCCTGGAATTAAAGATGCTTCAAAAGCTTATCTCAAACTATACATGTTTTGATGGGAGGAGCATTGGCTGCTGTGTTCAGGCAGGGGCTGGGCTGTTCAAACTCAGTGGTTTGGCCATTCAATCCCTGCAATGTGCCTACACACTGCCCCAGTATTCACTCCCCTCTGGGAGCCTCTTCTCCATTTCCCAATAAAAAATACTGCTCCAAGTAATGGAAATTCATGTGCAATGCCTGTGCCTGATGTGTGCATGTCAAAGAGCACTGTGACTGCTCACTGAAACGTTACCAAAACAAACCCAGCCCTTCACCGAGGTCCCAACATCAGTCGTTCAACTACAAATGTTATTTTTTGTGTAAACTACTACAAAAGGATCAAATTTCATTTTTTTCCTCCCTCTGCTTCTTTTCACGTGCTCTCAGGGCTGGGATGCTGGAGGATCACAGGAGGATTCTTGGCAGCAGCCCACAGTCCTGCCCTGAGCACACGGTGGGAGACGCTCCCCGCCTGCACTTGGCAGCTCCAGCTCTGCAATCACTGCTGCTTCCTCTCTTGTGCATCTCTGTGCCTCACACACAGCCCTGCACCATGCCCAGCCAAACAAAAGCCAGCAACAGTCTTGGCTACAGAACAGTTTTGTCTGCAGCTGGCTGGGCACAGAGCTGCTCCCAGCTCTGGCTACACGTACCTGGTGAGAAAATATCTGGGTTAAACCGAATATCAAATGAGGTGTCACTAATGGAGCCCACAGCCTTGCAAGCATTCCGAATCACTTCTCTGCTTTTGGGATCCACTAGAGCAGGAAGAAAAAGAGAATACAAATGAATGTGGAGCTCAGGAAATGACAGACTTAGCTATTAAATTAAGTTTTGTTACTAAAAACAGCAATGATGGCGCATTATGAAGAAATCCATTATAAAAACAATCAATTGTAAAGGAGAATGGCTGGAAAGTCTGAATAAGAGCACATAAGATGACCCAAAACCCCCAGGGATATCCCCACCTCCAAGCACAGGCACTCAGAAATCCAAGCCTGGAGTTCCCAAAGGTGCCTGTGCACTGCTGGCCTCCTGCCTGGCCCCTGCACGCCCCTGCCCTCCCCAGGCCAGCCTGGCTGGGCTCAGGGAAGAGCTGAGGGGCTGGTGGCCTTGCTGGGTTCACACACCTCACTCACCCTGGCCCCGTGGGCAAGTCATTCATCAGGGTGTGAGCAGCTCTAACAGCCCTGTCAGGCAGTGTCCTGTTTAACCAGCACCCATCACCCCACGCCCAGGCTGGCGCTGCTCCCACCAGTGCCAGCCCACCCAGCTGGTGCAGAGGGTGACACACCTGCTCCATCGTCAGAGGCGATGGTCTCAGCCAGCTCCTTCACCTGATCCAGCCCGCTCACGCCATCGTCCATTTTCCCGTCCTCTGCCTCGGGCCTCTCGCTGTCTGCGGCGCCGTTCTCTGCAGAGGCACCATTCTCCAGTGCAGCTGAGCTCTCCTGCTTGTTGGCTTTCTGCTGCATCAGCTGCAGCGCAGCCAGCTTCATGAATAAGAGATACCTGCAGTGAAGGGAGAGGGACATTCAGCACAGCAGAATCCCAGAGCCCCAGACGTCTGGAGCATCCCATTCCCTGAGCTCCCTTGCCTCACCAGCACCAAACATCCCACCACAAACATGCCTACAGCAGTGCCCACAGGTTTTTTCCAGCCTCTAGAAACAAAAGTAACATTCAGGACACTAGGAAAGTCTTAAAAAGAAGCATAAATCCTTCCCATTCCCTAGCCATCAAGTGGAAAAGATACCTGCAGGGAAAAAAAGAACTTCTAAATGTTTGGACAGGAATCAACAATAACAGATCTGGAGACTAAAACACAAACCATCTCTTTCACTGGCTCCCTGTCCAAACCCCTACTGTTCTCACCTCTTATTAATTAAGTTTCTCTAACTGCATTTACACAGTCAAGCAACGGGGCCTTTAGCTGCTCCCTTCTGGGAGCTCTGCTGGGATGCTTCCCAGGACAGTGCAGCAAGGTCATGATGTGAACCATGAGCAGCTGCAGTGGAGGAAGGGGGAGCTCTGCTCACCTGTGTTCTACAAAGGCATCAACAAGCTCTTGCCGGAGACAGCAAAGCTTGTGTCTGTGCTGCTTGGGGAACCCCATTTTCTTACATTCCTCTGGCATCTCCTCCCCTTCGACAGGCAGGAAGTTTAGATCTGGAGGGAAAGTGCGTAGCAGGTCCAGGATGTAGTGACGCCCATCATTGCCAATAATGCCTTTGCACTCTACTGAGGAGCACAGCTCCACCTCCTCATTTTTGTCGTTGAGAACTTTGTGCTTCTGGATCTTCAGCGGCCTGCTGGTCTTCTCCAGCAGCTCCAGGTACTTGGGGTGTGACACAACTGTCTTGCCAAAGTCTATTGACCCATAGATGACACTCTGTTCCTGCTCCCGCTCCAAGATGCCAGGAATAATAGACTGAGCTGTCACCCTGTAGCCTCTGTAATCCACCACAACAGTCCCCAGCGTGTACAGCCCTTCCACATCCACAGCATTGTAGGTCCGCACACCATTGAGATCGTTGGTGGGAGCCACGTAAGCAGCAACGTCTCCGCCAAAGTCCTTGTAGTGGTCACGGACGTCAAAGCCCAGGCTGAAGAAAATGTTGTTCCAGATGAACATCTGCATCTTGGTCTCCTCGCTGGGGTTGATGGCCATCACGTTGCCATCGATGACAGCCATAGCACCTCGTGTTGCTGCTGCAGTGAAGTCGCTGTGAACCTGGAGGCACGTGGAGAGAAAGCGGGCTCAGGACAGGACCTCACGCTTCCAGCGCCCTGCTCAAAGCTCCCTGACAATTTTCCCTTTGCTCCTCTCCTCCCAATAGCCTTCCAGCAGGCAGGCAGGTCCACTGGCTTCCACTGCTGCGAGCCTAGCTTCAGCACAAGCCCCAGGAGCCAGAACAGGCAGCAGAGAAGGGGCTGCGTGAGGAGCTGCCTGCATATCCCAAAGTTACCTTGAAAATGGCTCGTTCTCTCAGCAGCCTCTCGGGCAGGTTCTTGCGTGGCAGCTCCCGTGTGGTCTGCAGCTCCTCATTCCAGTCTCTGGTCTGAAAGAGGGAGGGAAAGCCTTATGGCATGCAATGCACTGTGTGGGAAGGGGCTGGGAAGGAGCATTCCTGCTTCACAAGGCAATTTGGGAGAGAAGGGAGAGAAAGGGGCAAGAATTCAGGCTGCTGTGGAGCTCAGAGAAAGCAACTCAGCAGCAGGAACAAACACACCTCGAGAGTGGACTTTATTCAACAACAGTTTGGGACAGATCTTTCATCAGCCCAGCCAGTGCAGGGCAGTGTCACTGCAGGGGCAGCACGGTGCAGGTGTCATTAGTGCTGTGGTCACACTGCAGGCACGCGCTGCCCACAGCTGGCCATTGCTGCCCTGCACCACTCTGTGCCAGAAAGCTGCAGCTGAAGCATTTGGAGCAGTCTGCTCAGAGTCACAAGAGCCATTCCAGGCCTGACTCCCATGAGGAACTGGTCTGCCTCCTGTGCAGTGGCACTCTTCAGAGAAGGACACTGAATTTATAAACACCCGAGCAGAAGCTGCTCCTCAGTCACTTCTGAGCTGCACAGACCCTGTAGTCAAGGGCCCTGTGAAAAACAAGGATTCCTGCAAGTTTTCCCTTCATGAGCAAAACTCTCCCACAAATAACGGGTCACTTTTTGGAAGTTAACTGGTTTCAGCACAGATGGCAGCAGAACTTTTGCCAGTGTCATGAGGCAAAGCAAGAGCAGTACCTGTCCAGGTATGTGCTCCTCATAGCCCAGTCTGGAAGTGTAGGCGTCCTCTGCCCGGACACAGTCCATGGCGTGCTCTGCTTGTGGAGCTGTCCAGCTGTACACTTGGAAAGGAGTGGCTATCCTCTCAAAGGGGTGTCTCTGAACCCTGGTTCGGGAGAAACAATTACACATTTATAAAAGAAGAGTCCTTTCTATTCCAAGGGAATTTTCACTGTGCTTTCACACTGGTCACGATGTCACAGCAGCCCACAGTGGAAATCCAAGCACTGCTGAAGGCCTTGTGTAATCTGTCTGCTCTCAGCAGGGGCTGGGGGCTCATCTGTAGCTACTTCTGGCCCAAGAAGCAATACAGTACAGTAATTTTTAAATGGCCAGATAGTCACAGTGGTGGCTGGAGGCCACTACTAATTTCAGCCCTCGTCTAGTGTCACTTTCATCTCCTTAATGAAGCCGGAGCAGAGCCACACAATGTGCCTGTCAATCCACACCCTGCTGAGCCGAGGCAGTTCATTAAGTAACTCTGAAGAATGACAGCCTTTTGCACAGACCCACTGTCCTGGAGCAGAACAAATGGTCCCTGCAGCAAGGACAGGAGAATCAAACAATGTCTTATTGTTGTGTTATTATTCTAAGAGCTAGAGGAAATTACAGAATATTAACATGCACAGACATGTTTAAAACAACCAACCTCTCTCCACCATAAGCCTACACAAAGCACTCTTGTGTTACTTTCACTGATACTTGTGCTTCAGTCTCCTTTGTGGATCAGGGAGATCCTCAGGGTGCTGCCCTGTTGTTCAGTCAGGTGCTCTGTGGTTCTTGCAGCTCACACTGTCCCAACCACCCAGCACTACCAGAGCTCAGAGAACTGGCACTGCTGCAATCCCCACTGCACCAGTGGGATCCAGCTCCCCAGAACCAGCTGAGCCTCCCCTTCCCACTCAAGGAACTAGAGAGGAAGAAGCACTGCTACCGTTTCTTCTGCAGAGCAGAGAAGTTTTTTTTGAAGGTAGGGCTGATCTGGTTAAGTAGTTCCACCAAGGAATGACTGAGAAAACTGGGGTTTGCAGGTTTGGGGTTGAAGTTGTATGCAGTAGACCTGCAAGAGAAGAAAAGAAATAGTCACAAGCCATTGTCATACCTGAGACTTTCCTAGGAAGGTGGAACATGACTGAGAGCTCCTCATGCATGCACAGTATCAAAGGCTGCACCATGTGCCCTTGCCTGCAAAATGGGAGACCATGAGGCAAATGGGCAGCAAGAACTTCTCCCTGCATGAAACAGCCAGCCTGTACCTTGCCCTGATGTTTTTTAATTTAGACCTTCTTCAGCCTTCCTCAGGATCAGGAGACACTTCTATTTTTATAGCTAGGAAGGACTGATTTCACTGAATTTCCCAAACACACCAAAGGTGCCTTTGCTTAACAGAGAACCCCCTCAGCACAGCCACTCCAACAGGCACAGCCCCAACAACCTCTCACAGTTATCATTAAAAAAGCAAAAAAATGAATTATTTGTAGTCAAATCTACACCCAGCTCAGGGAGTTCTGACAGGCTGTGCTTTTGCTTTAGGGCAAAATGAGATAGTTGCAATAGCCAGGAAGGAATTTCCTCCCAACTCAAAATGCTCTAAATAGCTGATGACATTATGGGATGTTTAAACTTTCCCTAAAGCACCAGGCATTTAGCCACTGTGGAGAAGTGGTACCAGGCATAACTGAACAGCCCAATCCAGTATAGCAACTCCCACAAACCCATGTGAGCAGTGAATTAAAATAGGCTGTTTCTGCCAAAGGAAAAAAAAAAAAGAAAAGCTGCAACTGTTTGTTTGTGGGTTGTTTTCCAGTTGGCTGCTGCAGGGCAGGACAGGAGGAATCTCAGTTACTCACTGGTTCAAGTAAAATCCCCGGGTGGAGGCAGTGATGCTGACGTGCCGATCCTCCACCGTGATGACGTACAAGTACATGAGGTCCCCGTGCATCTTCCTGTTACCCGGGGGAGGGTTCCAGCCACTCATTGTCAACACCTTTAGGCACTGCAAAGGCTACAGCAGAACACAACAGAAGCAACTCCATCAGCAGGAGTTAATGTCTCTGAGTTAGAGGCATTCAGTGTACATGCCAGGTCCCTTTTACCTGCTGCCCTTGCTCGATTCCAGAATCAGAACTTACAAACACGCCTGGTCTCCAGAGCATGGCTTCCTGAGCCCTCTGCAGTCCACTAGTTTGCCTTTCACACCACGAGACATGGGTGAAAACAGACACCCTGGGCCTTTGGGCTGCACAGGGTATGGATTTCTTGCTGTACTTGTTTTCAAATGGCAGCTTCTAAACCAGAATCTGAGTGGGAGGGCATGGGAAAGCTAAGGGCAATCTGTAGTGACCTGCAGAGCCTGTCTCCAGGACTTTGCAGAGGAATGCTGCTTTCCCTTCTCTGCCACCCATCCCAGCAAGCCTGGCCCTTCCACACTCTGCACATGTACAGACTCCATGTCCAGTGTTTTGCACACCAGCTCCTGGACTTTATTCTTTTGGCTAAGCAGTGCTATCCCAGCACTCATTAAGCACCAAGCAGAGCAAATCCCAAAGTCCACTTCAGCTAAGCTGTCAATCCCTGACCACCATTTGCTGTAAGGAATGTGCCAACAGCTGTTTCAATGACATAGGAGAACTCTACCTTCCAGTCTCTGTTCTGGGGCTGAAGGGCACACAGGGGCCTCTCTTTGCTACCTGGCAGGATGTGTTCAGGAGGGGTGCAGTCAATTTGTTCCATTTCTGTACCTTTCTTCTTCCGTTTTCCACTGTCTGGAATGGACAGAGACATAAAGTCAGTTCTGAAAAGTGAGCATTCCCTCCTCCAGTCATCATTCAAGGAGGGATGCAGAAGTGGTCCAAGCATTCTCTGCACTCCTAAATGACACAGGACAGCTGATTGCTACTGTGTGTTTAACTGAGCAGAGGGTCAGGGAATTAAACCACTGACCACACCAAGAGTCTTTTTGACCCGTACCTCCCAGGTCTCCTTCAGTGAAGACGCTCAAGAAGGACAGTGAGTTACAGTCCACGCCATTGAAAGCATCTGATGGGTCAAGGCTCTTCAGAAGGTCCCGAATGTGGCGCACGTGTATCCTGGCTTCTCGCACCGTGTATGGCTCTGATGAGCAAAAAGTGAGGAAAGAAACTGGAATCAGACACTTGCTTACTCCTTTAGCACACAGATCTCAAAATGGAACCACAGGGAAGACCCGACAGGTGGCCAAAACCCCTCCCTAAGAAAACCCTCACTCATTTCCTCCCAAGCCTGGAGGAACTTGCCTTCCACCACTTTCAGCAGTGAGCCCTCCTGCAGCCCTTCAATTGTCTTCAGCTCAGCAAAGTTATCCAGGACGTTGCCATCCAGCTGCAGGGAGAAGCAGGTCCGATGGCAGGTATCCTCCCGGTCCATCAGAACCTGATGGATTTCTTGCACCATCTCTTGAGGAGAAACCTTAAGAAGGTAAGAACCCAGACAATTATTGTTTACCCTCCCACATGCTCTTGCCAAAGTTTGTCCCTCAGCTGCCGTATCAAAAACCTCTCAGACCTCTCTCTCCAGGTTTGGAAAGGCAGACTCTACCTCCTTTCTCAAGAACATCACTTCTGCTCCTGCTGGGAGGGCACTGTCACCTCTGGCAGGGTCAGCCACCCGAGTTCCACCCCATGGGGCTCGGCACCCAGAGCAGTAACAGCCAGGCACTGCTCCAGGCACTTGGCTCTGCACAGAGGTGACAGAGGCCAGCCAAGGAACAGAAGGTGGTGGGGGAAACAAGGGGCTCTTTCCTTATCCAGTCACATCACATTAGTGGTGAGACCTTGAATGCTGCACATGGAGAAGAGCCCAGTTCCTCCTCCTGTGTGTGTGCCACACTTCCACACAGCTCAGGAGAGGCCAGAGCCACCCTGGGCACCAGGGCTGCTCCCCCACCTCTGCTCCAGCATCACTGACACTGCTGGAAAACCCAGAGGACTTAGGGTAGTTTACATAAGCTGCTGTAAACAACACAGCCTGCTATTATTAGCCTATTAAAACTAACAGCCAGGGGGATTTAAAGGAGACAAAAAGCCAGTCTGAGATGCAGCTATTTCCACAGGGGATGGGATTTTGCTGCACTCTCTGCCAGTCTTAGGGAGATAAGAACTCCCCACTGGGTTAGATTCCAGATCCTCTCCCCAAAATAGTTTTTGGTGAAGTATCAAGCTAAATGGGACCAGGCCTGTCAGAGCCCATCCTGACCTGGCAGCACACCACTGTCCACATGATGTGAGGCAGAGCTCTCCATGCAAGGGAAGTGGAGACTGCATTGTTCCCTGAGCTGTGTTAGCACCTGTCACTGCACCAAACCCAGGCTGGCCTGAAGCAGCATCATGTCATAACTGCTGAGCAAGCAAGGGATTTTCCCTTCCTTTCCCTTCCCTTCCCAGAAATCATCTTTTCACCACACTTCTTTAAAACAGCCCAGAAGTGGGAAGGCCATTTTCCCTGTGCTCAGCTCCATACTCAAGCCCTCTGTGATAGACAAAGAGCTGCATCTCAGTGAGTTCTCCTTCCCCTTGGTCCGCACCTGGGATCCAGAACAAAACACCCTCCCTGTCCTTGCAATGCCCAGGGGCCCTGGGCTAGGCAGCCTCTTGCTCATGTCTCTTCCTTCATTTTTCTCAAGGCACTGGCAGTCACCTTCACCCTCCATCCTTTGCTGCCTCCTTCCCCACTTAGTCCTGGTCAGCAGAGAGGTCAGGGAGCTGTGAGGAGACTGTGGGGGCTAACAGGGGCCATCCCAGGCACTGCCTCCTCCCTGCCTGGCTGAGAGGATCTGGCTAAAACACTGCCCCCCACCTCTGCTCCCTTCCCAGCTGGCAGGGGCAGGTACCTGCAGGGAAAAGGGCTCTATCCCTGGTGCACAGATCTTGACAGTGAATCCCGTGTCCTGTATGACGATGACCTCCTGGTCGTTGCCATCTTCTCCCGGGTCAGCCTCCTCGTGGCCGTTCTGCTTGGCATCCTTGTCGCCCTTGAGGCTGTCATGTGGGCCGCTGCCATTCATCAGGGCCACGCCAGACGGGTGCTCTGGGCAAGGAGAGAGGGGTTTAGACAAGGTCCTCTCTCACAGGCTGGCCTGGACACCGGAAAGCCAGAGCCAATCAGGGGCTAAAAGGCAGGAAGGGTTTTATTCTGCACTTGCTGTTTACTAGACAGAGGTGTGCCAGGCCCTTCCCTCCCTTCCTCACAGCGTAATTAAGGCGCTCTCACTCGCCTGCGGTGCTTGCATCTTCCACAAAGCATGTGCAGAGAGGGGAGGGAAGGAGAGCAGGAAGGATGGGTCAGTGTACACCACACTGAGCCGTCTTAAGAAGCCTCTTAATTAAAAAAAAAGGGTGTGTGGTGCTTTGCGGCCCGGAGGCAGCTGTAACCTCTGCACCAACACGTAAAGAGCAGAGAGGAGAGGGAGGAGAGCAGCACACCACGGTGACTTCCGGAGCTCCACGGCCCTCCCAGCCTCCGCATTCCAAATACCTCACAGAGATCCCGCGGTGCCAGGGCGAGGCTCTGCTCCGAGCAATTCTATTCAAGAAAACGGTGACGACATTTTAAGTGCTCGTTTAGACAGATGCGTCACAGGGCCGGGGAGCTCTGTGCACCCACCTCACGCTCCGAAATGGATTGTTTTCTTTTCCAGTGAGGTGAGGTGGATGGTGTCAGAGAGCTGATAAGATCTAGGAAGCTGCCAGTCTCCCAGAGCAGCCCACACCCTGCGAACCAGGCTGGGGACACTAAAGAGGACTGAGGGGCTGCCAGGAGAAGCTCAAGAGTGGGAAGGGATGAGAGAGATGGCAGAGTGCCCCTTGCCCCCCGCCTGCCAGGTCAGTGCCCCCAGGGGCACCACAGCACCCAAACACCGGGGGCAGTGGGTGCTGAGAGCAGCAGGACTCGTGTCCCCCAGGCTGTGCTGCCAGCAGGGCCAGCACACTCAGCCAGACCCCCAAGGCCACACACAGCAGCCCCAGCCCGGTGCTGTCAGGAACCCACTGCAGGCAGCACAGACAGAGCAGGTGGGACAGAACAGGCAGCAGGAACAGCCTTTCTGAAAGGCTGCACAGGGCCAGCACAGCTCCAGGCCAGGCTAACGCCTCCAGGCAGCTCCAGCTGGCAGGTTCTCTCCTCATCCTCACCTCCCAGCAAGGCAGCAGTCCCCACTGCAGGGGCAATGGCAGCTCAGACTGGCACTGAGGCTTGAGGACCCACGGCTGTCACAGCCAGTCCTTCCCCACCAGCCCCAACTGCTCCTGCACCCACAGAAGTCATCCAGCCTTCACCAGAACACAGGAAGGGGATGGCACCACCACATCCCCTGCACAATACGAGGCTGCAGCAACAAGCCCTGCAAAAGCATCTCTGGAGGGTCATGTCCCTGTCCCAGACAGCTGCCAACCCTCAGAGGTGACTGTCAGGGCTGACTGAGGACATGGCGAAAAGGCAAAAAACGCAATGAGAGCACACTCGTTCCAAAAGGTAGCAGGTAGCAGAGCTACCTCACACAACCTCAACTGCCTTCAGCAGCTCAGCAGCTGCTGCTCGTGTTCCCTGTCACTGTGCATATGTCCCCAGCACTCACTGCTCATTTCCTTGACAGATGAAGCCATGGGCAAGTCAGACGAGAGGCCTGGCTCCAGCAAGCTGCTGTCATGCTAGGAAGGAGGAAGAAAAGCTCCATGCAAGAGTGCCTCAAGAGATGTGGTTTCAGAAAAACCACACCATGCCCAAAGGGCTGGGGAGAGCCCCTCGTCACACCCTGGAGCCAGCACAGCCATACTGCTGGGCTGCCTGAACACGTGGGGATGTGGAGGGAGTGCAGACAAGGCACCGTGGAAATGCTGCACCTGGGGCTACCTGTGCTGCACACAGGCTGACCTGCCGGGTGCCCCAGCCAGGCTCGGCCCAGCCCCTGCCCACCCAGGCAGGACAGGATCCCTGAACTTCTGGTCCTGCTGTGGCAGCCAGAAAGGGGCAGAATCTGGCTGAAAGCAAGGCTGGCACTGCAACCCATGTACACACCAGTCTGGAGCACAGCAAACACCTTCAGCAGCAAAGGGAAGGGAGACAGGAGAATATGAACACAGCAAAAGCCAGGACCACACTTCTGTTTTCACTGCTCACTGGTGTAAGATCACCAAACTACCCAGTGTTTCAGAAATCAGAATACTGTCCCTAGTCAGCAGAAATACATGTTCACACCTTCCATCCCTCTTTTCCTTACTGAGTGAAGGCAGGGCCAGCACAGCTCTGCACTTTGTGACAAGAGACATGCAGAGACAACACCTTCATGTCTCCTTATGCTAGAGGATCCAACTCCAGCCAGCACAGTCCTAAGTCTAGAAACCAAAGTGAAATCTGGACTGAGAAAGATGTGCTGTGCAGCAGGCTGGGATGTGAGCCAGGCAAGGCTTTCCAGAGGGGTTCCACACAGAATGGGCATGTTTCAAGGAAGCATCAGCCAGCCTGGAGGCCATGCAGCCTGCTGGATGCTGACTCACCTGGTTGTCCCCAGGGAAGCAGGGCTGCACCCACCTGCCTTAAAGTGGGTCATCAGTTCCTCCCACCCGCTGCAGCCCAGCTGTGCCATGGCCTCAGCAGTGCTGGCAAGGAGGCACATCACAGGGCACTCGTGGATTTCCAGGATTTCAGCCCACTTGAGACAGCAGGAGAACACCCTAAAGACACCTGCAGAGACCCCTGTCCTGTTCCTTGCTCTCAGTTGAAGCCCCAGCTGTGTCTGCCACGCACTGCACACCCCGGATGGCTCAGGGAAGGCGTCTGAGTCACAGGGAAGCGGTTCCACCCGCTCCGGGGGCAAACCCGGCCGCTCCTCCGCTCGGCTCACCGCCCTGCTGCCTGCTGCACACGGGGATCCCTGCCGGCTCACACAGCTCCACAGGCACCTCTGTGCTCCCGACCGAAGGCTGTGACCTCTGCTCCCCGCTGTCACCCCAAGGGATGTGCCTGTCCAAGGACCCTGCTCCTGCACTGCACCCGCAGCTCGTACCCGCAGGTGCGGCGGAGGCTGCTGAGCTCCGGCCGTGCTGGCTGGTGGCTGAGCTGTGACACGATGCTCTCAGTGCTGCCCTGAGCACCGCGGGGCAATCCCTGAGCCCACGGGGAGCGGGGCACGGCGGGGCAGAGCACGACAGGACACAGCAGGGCACGGCCGGGCAGCGCCGCGCTGACCCGCACGCGCCTGTCTGCGCTCACACCTGGCACGAAGGATCAGACACAGGATTAGGTTTCACCTCTGTGCCTGGACAAGGAGCTCACACGCCAAGGTGACAGGGCCTGCTTTAGTCACCTTTCCTGTTTACAGCCAGGCTGCGGCAGTGCGGGCAGCTGGGGAACCCCGGCGTGAGGGAGGGCACACACCTGAACCCAAAACCTGCACACAGCAACAGACAGCACAGATCCTGGGAGAGCTGGTTAATAACTGATTTATGTCCAAACAAATCTTCTAAACCAAAGTCAGACAAAATCCTTCTCCAAGATTACCAGACCCAAAAGTCAGCAATATTACGTTGCTGGGAATTAGCCTGGTCTGCAGGCACTGCTCTGACAGTGAGGAGTTTCCCTCCTGAGAAATTCCTGGAGAAATTGTTAGAGGGACAAAACTAAAAATTAAACCCTCTACCTTTTCCAGCACCAACTTTTGGAATGCATTCCCTGTTATCAGCTCCAGTGCCATTTTGAGCAGCCAGCTGGCTGGGGCCCACTGTCCTCAGTGCACTGCAATAATGCACCGGGTGAAGAAGAGAAGGAACATCCCATCCTCAGCACAGCTGAGGGAGCTGCTCCACCCCTGCAGCTCTGGCCTGTCCTCCACCTGCATGCAGCTGAAGGAAGCCAAAGGCTCCCTGTGCTGGTCCCTCACAGCTGCACACTCCCACCCAAGCTTCTGCAGATCTGCTCCCATCCTTTACAAGGACCATGTTTGCAGTCACAAACAAAAGAGGGATTTGCCTTATGAATTGAGAAAAAGAAGTTTGCTTTGCTGACACAGACGAGGCACAGACAGGTCCCTCTGTGGCACACACCCAGGTGGGACACCTTGCCACCTTCCTCCTTCACCTGTGAAGTTAAAACATCACCTCTGCTCCCCTCCCCTCTCCCCTGTGCTGCCCCATCCCACAGGCACACACAGCCACCCACTCCTGTGAGGGGCACATGGTGTGGTGGCTCCATGCAGCAGGACAGAGCCCCTGGGACTGAGCACCTGGGAGAGGGAGCTTCTTTTTCTTCCTCTTCTTCTTCTGCTGCTGCTGCTTTGAGAGCAGAACCTGTGCCTGGGAATCAGGATCACAGCTGGAGCTAGCACTGGTGTCCTGAGCCTTAGGTGACACCTCAGCAGGGGGAACAGGCGGCACAACTGCACTTGGAGCTGGCAGGGTTTGCCCTGCACTTGATGGCACAGCAGAGGACGGTGTCCCAGGGCTCCCTGGGGAGGGAGCAGGAGCTCTGCACCTCAGCACACTGTCCAGAGCCACCGAGGCTGTGTCCAGGCACACGGCCACTCGCCCCTCGCCGTGGCCCTGGCCAGCAGAACGTGCTCCGGGGCCCGCGCTGCCGTCAGCTGCCGCCACGTGCTCCTCCCGGCGGCAGGATCTGTGGGCTAAGCCGCTGTCCTCAAGTTTCACACGGCTCTGGCAGGCCTCAAGTGACTGAGCATGATCGCCCAGCCCCGCCGGCCGGTCCCCAAGGTCGGCTGGAAGGACAGGCACTGCTCGGGATGCCTCTGTCCGCTGGAGCAGGCCGGCCGTGCCAACGCCGGCTCTCAAACCGCTCTTATCACAAACTGTCACCATTCCTTCTTTGTCCTTGGTCTCGGGTAGGTCTTGGATGTATTCAGTGCCCTTCTGCAGGGTTCCAGTCACTGCCTCACTGGGGATGATGTCTGGATACAGCCCAGCACACCGGGCAGCTTCTGGCATCTCCGGGACGACAGCGCAGCTTGGGGGAGACTTTGGCGACTTTGGAGACTTTGGCAAGAGGGGCGACCTCTCTTCGGGTGAGCCAGAGCTGCGTGGCTGGAAGAGCAGATCGGTGACTTGCCTGCAGCAGTTTGCAAAGAGGCTGTTCCCCATGCCTGGCTCATGCAGCTCCAGTCAGAATTGCCAGCTGTGTTTCACACATACACTGCAGTCCCCACAAGGCACGCACCCACGGGCAGCCCGTGCCCTCCGCTGCCCTCTCGCCGTCGGATGCTCTCTCCAAATTCCTTCTTGGCCCCAGCGTGGCAGGGCACAGCAGGACCAGCAGCTGCCCCCACAGGATCCCACGGCCCGTGTGCTCACCAGAACTGGATGCTGGGCTTGCAGCAGCTTCCCCAAAGCGCTGCCTGGGGATCCTCACCCCAGCCGGGACACGCGGAGCGGCCGCGCAGCTGCAGCTCTGCTCCCCTGTCCCGCAGCACAGCCGCGCTCACACGGGCTCCAGGCACTCGGGGGGATGCTGGCGGGGCTGGGGCAGTTAAAAATAGCCCGATCTCGAGTGCCACACCAGTGCAGCCTGGGACGAGCGCTGTGCCAAACCCGAGCAAGTGAGATGCATTGAATTACAAGGCGAGGGCAGTTACTATGGCACGCCCGGGCCCAGCACAGCCATCCATACTAAGCAGGGAGCACAAAGCATTTGAGCACTGAAACAGTAAGTAGTTTCTAGACGATTTTTTCCTCCTCTCACGCTGCCCTGCCATATAAAACACAAACAAGCCACAAAACCACACATACAATCCCCTAACACTTCTCTCTCCACACTACTTAAAGAAAATCACGGCAACTGAAGCAGAGGTTATGGAGCTGGAGCTCTCTCCAAGCACCAGGTGGGCCGGGGAGGCCGTGGCCAAGCTGGCCATGCTGGCCTCCAGCGAGGCCATGCCACAGCCTCACCCTCCTCACCCTCTGTCCTGGCACCCTCCAGGCACCCCTCCCTCGGCAAAGGACAGGTCTTGGAGCTCTGCAGCCTCATGACTGCGACCCCTCGGCCCCTGAGCCGCACCAACTTTCAGATCACATGGCATCGTGCTTTTCTTGTGATTTTTGAAGGAGTTCAGATGTACGATAGCCTCCTCTTCCTCCTCACCAGTAGGCCTCTGGGAAAAGGAGGAATCTCCTTGGAGTACCTGGCCAGGTTTCATGAGGCTGAGCTGCATTTCTTCAACTCAGCCAAAGCAAGCTCACAGCAGCGTGCATGTGTTAGCTCTGACCTGGTGTCAGCTCAGCAAATGCAAATTACATTTTAGCTGAGTAATAATGACACTAAAAATATAGTTTAATGAATCCAAATAAATTGACTCAATGAATAGGCATTAGCTGCAGCCCTAATGAAAACACTTCTGCAGGACATCCCGTCAGGGGAGGTGGGAGACCTGTGGAAGTGCCTCCTTCTGCCTCCCCTGCGGAAACCACAGCTTTCCAGGAACTCCCCACTTCAGGGACAACAAGGACTTCTTTTAATAAGAGCCCACAGTGAAACATTAGAGCTGCTCTACTGCCATCATTTAGCTCAAATTGGTTGTAAGACATCTGTGGGCAGAGGTACAAGCTCTGTATTTATTTCTCAGCAGCTTCACACCACTGGGACTGGCTCAGAGAGAGCAGAGCACGGTGAGGCTGCAGCCTGCAGTGCTCTGGGCAGGGCCAAGACCCAGCACATCCACAGGGTCCCACAGCTGCTGGCTCAGGCACTTACAGGTGCTGAAATGTCCTGTGATTTGTCTGGCAGCTCCAGCTACCCACCCTGCACTCTCCACATCTGGGAACTACATTTAAACCCATTTGTAAACTTTCTATCTGGCCAAAACTTTTCAGGAACCTAGCCTTGAAACTGGCTGTCTGGGTGACCCTGCTACAACAACATGCAATTCAAACATCACAGAAATCAGGCACAAAGAGTAGGACTAATGCAAAGTGCAAAGATCAGCACCAACAAAAACATTAACGGTGTCAGGAAGAGCGTGTTTCTCAAATTTCAAGAGAGCCGAAGGAAGGAATTGTATTTCAGACAGAAACCAAGAACCGTCTAATTCTACAAGTCTCTGTACCTTACTCTTGTGCATACCTTCGTTTCAGAAGGCTACTGGGACAGCAAGAGCAGGGTACAAGCTGCTGCTCTCTGGGCAGGGTTTGCAGGGGAGATCTGACAGCTATGGTGTCCTCAGCTCTGGGGACAGCTCTGCAAGAGTGTGCTGCAAGCACAGTGTGGGAAACCTGCCCATCCCATAGGAACCCCTGTGCCAGGGACACGGAGTGATCCCCCCAGCTCACACAGTGCCTGACCCGAGCTGGCACCGCAGCCTGACCTGCAGCTGAGCCCTGGCTCTGGGGACCCTGCAGGCGGCAGGGACACCAACAGCAAAGAGCACACAGGGTACCCACACGGCACGGCTTGCTAACAGCCAGGACCCACATTATTATTCCCAGTCTCATCCAGCTCCAAGGGCAGGAGGCTGGCTAGTGGGGAGCCTGGGAAGCAGAGCTGGTTTCAGGCTAATCCGACCTGCTGGAGCTCCAGGCAAGATTCATGATCCTGCAGTTTTATGTCATTGGACACAACTACATACAACTCCTGAGCCTGCAGCCTCTTCAACAGCTTGTAGCAGAGACTTTAAAGTGAAAGACAAACCAAGGAAATGCTTTTTTAGAAAAACATGCCAACCAAAAGCTAATCCCGAGACAGCCTCGCTGCTATGGCAAAACCTGACCTGCTGCCAGAAGCGACAGCCACTGCCACCACAGGAGGAACCACGCGCTGGTTGTCGCCTTTGGCACGCTGTCCAAGCACTGCCCCAAGGATGGCATTGCTTCCCAAAGCAAATAATAAAATGCGTGAACTTCAGTCCAGTAAAGCTTCTAGAAATAACAACTTTCCAGCACAACCAATGGAGCACGGTGCAGGAAAGCAAAGCAAGTGCTGGGAAGCTGCGCCAGGAGAGGGGTGTGCTGCCAAGTTTAGTCATGTACAGACAATGAAGGTAAACACAGGACTCTGCAACACGGTGCTGGTTTTACTGAGCACGAGGCAGTTCTGAGTCTGCAGGTGGATTTATCTCTGTGCGTGTTCCTGACCTACTTACTTCCACTTTTCAGCTGGGAAACCCAGGAGCGAGGCTGCTGAGGCAGAGCAGAGAGGTTCCAGTGGGAGCTCAGCTCTCATCCCGCTGACAGAACCGCCCAAACGTGATCCCCTCGGGATCCCATCCCTCATCTCGCCATACAGATGCTGTGTTATCACACTCCTTTCCTCTTCTTAACCTTGTGGCAGTGATCAGATTTCTCTTGCACAACTTTCCTCTGACTGTCCCCCCCTCCAAGCCTGTTACAGCTGCTTATTAATAAAACCCCTGACTGCCAGCAATTCAGTCCTTTCCAAAACATCAGTGGACCTCCAAGGTTGGGCAACACACAGCGATAGCAGATTCCCAGATTAAGAATCAGCCTTCTGACCTTGTTGCTAATGCACAGCTACACTTGTCTCCACAGCAGTTTTCCATTAACACCTGCATTCTCTGCTGCTCTAACAGAAGATGTGTCTGAAAGCAGGGCTGGTTGGGGAGCTCGGGGACGGAGGGACTGAGCTAGGAAAAAACAGATCTGGGCAAGGCAAGAGTGAAAGACATTTTATGGTAGCTAGAAGCATTGTAAACTTGTGAGAAAAGCCAGCAAAGACTGCAGGAACAAAAATAATCCAAGAAATGCTGCACACAGTGGCTGTCTCTGATCTCACACCAGCTGACAGAAAAGGTAGCTTAACCCAAAAATCATTACAGGAACCCCAACTGTCCATGCACTCGTGTTTCTGCACTCAGAAGGACAGAGCAGTCTCAGGAGTTTCTAGGCTGGGGCCAGAGAGCAGCAGGCACCAGCCCTCTGGCCTGGCACAGAGCCCAGCACGGAGCCTGGGTGCCTGGCACAGCCCAGGGGTGGGCTTGTGCAGCAAGGAGCCCCGGCTGCAGGTGCTGAGAGCTGCCCTCAGACACAGCCAGTGCCTGCCCACACGGGTGCTCTGCAGGCCACACACAGCGGGGGAACACCAGAGCCCGTGAGGCGGTGCCAGGGTGGCCAGGCTGACCCTGCTCCTCCCAGATCCCACAGGAGCAATGCCAAAACACACCGAGGATTTTTCCACCTTCCGTCCTCCCCCAGCAATCAACCGTGGCTGGAGAGGCATGGATTACACAGCATAACTTTTTAACCCAGTTGCTGGCACTGCAGGCGTGACGCTCGCTTCAAAATCCAGCACGTGGGTGACAGGGGGAGGCCACCAGCACTGAGCTTCCCACTCTTGAACAGCATCCAACCTGCTCCACTACCAAATGGAGCGAACTTTGCTTTAGTGACAAACTTCAAAAATCCACCTTGATACCATAAATCGCGGGGGATGGAAGCAATGTGTGGGTCAGTCAGAGGATTCACGTGCCTCAGGACGAAGGCCAGCCACAAGCCACGCTGCTTCTACACCTTTTGGTTGTACTTTAGAGACCAGAGAAAGGGCCAGGCTGAGATGGGTGCTCAGGCTTCTTGAAGATACAAACCCCAGGCTGAGCAAACCCAGGTGGAAGCATTTCAGGGCCGGTGCCAGCCCGGGATCTGGCACTGAGAACAGTGAGGACGTGGAGCTGCACACTGTCCCTGGCTCGAGCCACTCAGGTTCCAGCACAGAGCAAGAACAGACAGCAAATAACTAGTTAAACCTGCAATTTCCAGCTGAGATGTCGAACAAGCCTCTGCCCTTTCCAGGAAAGCTCTTGCTTCTGAGTATTCTAACATGCCAGCGGCGCCCGCAGCCCGAACTCCCAGGCGGACCCAGCCCTTTGCTGCCCACCGGGCCGGGACACCGCGTCCGTCGGCGGCAGCACCGCGCGGTGCCCGGGCCGGGCTCCGCTCCCGCACCCCGAGCGGCCCCACGGGCACGGGCACGGGCACGGCGCTGCCGGCCGGGCCCCCCCGCGGCCGCGCGGTGGAGCGGCCCCATGAAGGTGACCTTCACCGGGCCCGGGGCTCCCGCTCCGCCGGGGGGGGGGGGGGGGGGGGGGGGGGGGCTGGGGGAGGGGGCGGCCCGCCCAGGCCCGGGGCGCCGCCTGACCCCGCGGCTCCGCCGGGCCCCGGCCCCGGCTCGGCCCCGCTGCGGCACGGGAGGACAGCCCGGATCGCGGGGCCCGGCCCCGCTGCGGCCTCCGGCCTCGGCAGCCAGCGCAGCCTCGGGGCTGCCAGGAGCGCTCCCGAGGCACGGCGGGGGCGCCGGGCCCCAGCGCGGCTTCCCCGCAGGAGCGGAACCCCGGGCCGCGGGAGCACGGCCCCGCGGCGGGGCGCGCCCGGGCCGCTCCGCCGGGCTGTCCCCGCCGGGACGAGCCGCCCGAGCTGCCAGAACCGCCCCCGGTCCCCAGCGCGGCCCCGGCCCCGCTCTCGCACACCCCCGTGGCCTTTCCGGCGGCTCCCAGCGCCGCTGCAGCAGCGGTGGGTTCGCACCACGGGAACGGGCATCCTCGGGACGGGCATCCCCGGCGCCGCAGCCCGGCCCGCGCTCCCGCCGCAGGCCCGGCCCGGTTGCTTACCGGGGCGCTGCTGCGTGTCGGCGGGCCGGCTGGCGCGGGGTGCCGGGTGCTGCTGCTCGGCGCCCTGCGCGGCCGGCACGGCGGCCGGCGGCATGTCGC